>NC_073645.1:36969696-37272727 GCF_029407905.1 Bubalus kerabau
ATTTGTCATCACCATCATTCTCAAACAAATAACGTTGAAGGAGATGTCTTGGTGGCACATTTTCCCTTCCATAAAATTGTTTTTCCTTTGGATCAATTCCCAGGTGTGATGCTATGTAGCCTAACCCCTTTTATGACTCCTAATTCATTTGGCTACATTGTTCTCCAAAAAGATTGAGCCAATTTACTGTGCCACTATTGGAAAAGGTTTTCCTGATGTAATCTTTCCAGTTACATTTACATTTAAACCTTGATCATCTAAACTTTACATTTAAAAGGGTACCCCGTGGTTTGAGTTAAAGCACTTTGTCACCTATTTGAAAATTTTCCCTTGTGCTGTTCTAGGAATTCTCTTCCTTCTGTGAATTGTCTGTTCATGTTCAAGGTTAATTTTTATGGTAAGATGCTGCACCCCAGAGGGGCACCCAGTTCTTATGCCTAACCAGGGGCAAAACTCATCAGAATCAAGGCCCTGGGTAGATAATTTTACTCTTCAAAATACCCAAATTTAAATACAAAAGTACCTGATAAAGTTGGAGTAATTGGGGAGGGTGTTATTTGTGTTATCCATCTGGTAATTTTTAAAATACAATATCATTAAGCTCTTCCACGTTCCTGTTTCCTCTCTTGTCGCCTGTTCATTCTGGTCACATAACGCGGAGTCCAGGACTCCTCCCCTTTCTGCCTTGTAATGTGTGCTTCTGTTTCCTCTCCTAGTGCCTCCATCCCTCCCTCTTCAGGAAGTCCACGTGAGCAAGGAGATTATTGGGAAGATTTCAGTCGCCAGCAAAAGTAAGCCCATGTTTTTCTCGACCCTCCAAACTCTCCCACTTCGGCCTCTGTGTGATGGACCCAAGGGAAATCGTTCCGCTTCAGGCATTGTCTTTCCCAGCCCTGTCTTCTTTCACACCGTGGCCAGAGTCATTTTCTTCAAACAGAGGCCTGACGAAGTTCCTCTCCTGGTGAAAAACCTGGGAAGATCCCTGTTGCTGAATTTCTTGGCCCTTGCTTCAAGGTTCTCCTGTTGTATGACCACCACCTACCCAGCCAGCCTCATCGGCTGCTATATTTCTTCCTCTTTCTCGCTGCTTGGCATTCCCTCCACGTGCTCAAGCCCTGCCCTCCCACTTGCAGGGACTCTCCGGTCACCTTCCCTCCCTCTCTGGTGAAATACCCCTTGCTTGTTGCTACTGCATGGCACCTTCTCACTGGTGCTTCTCTGACTTCCATTCTCTCATCTTCGTGGTGAGGTGACAAGGTGTGGACTCTGACACCCTGGGTTGGACTCCCTGGCTCCACCACTTCCTGGTGCTTTGACCTCAGGAAAGTTCCCTGAATTGCCCTATACCCTGCTCTCTTTATCTTGCCAATGGGAATACAAATTGTAAATCTATTTAGGGGTGGTGGTGAGGGGGCTCGGAAGCTGATAGCTAAAAGGTACAGAGTTACTTTTGAGGAGATGAAAGATGTTCTAAAATTGACTATGATGGTAGAATATCTCTTTGAATATACCAAAAGCCATTGATGAGATTGTTGGATGCCATCTTCGACTCAATGGACTTGAGTTTGAGCAAACTCTGGGAGATAGTGGAGGACAGGGAAGCCTGGCGTGCTGCAGTCCATGGGGTCACAAAGAGTCAGACACAATTGAGCAACTGAGCAACACAAAAAGCCACCGAGTGTATACTTCAAACATTGACTTATATGTGAATGACATCTCAAGATAACTGTGAAAAAATTAAAAAATTATAACCTATCTCAAGGTGGTTATGAGAATTAAATAAATTAGTGCATTTAAAGTGTTTAAAGCAGAGTACCCGGCCTATAGGAAAGATTTGTTCAGTGCTTGTGATTACTTTGGCTCTTGGGTAATGCATCCTTATGTACCAGGGTGCCTGACTGTGTCCCAGGCTAGATTGTGAACCCTGAGGGCAGGATCCAGGGCTCTTGGGTATCTCTCCATGGCTCTAGTAGCCCCTCCTCTCAGATGGCTTAGTTAGTATTGTTGAATTAGACTCTCTCATTATCACACAGACTTTCATCAGTGTTGTGCCCATGGTAGGTCCATGATCCCCGCTGCAGGGGAGCATTGCCTGTGGCCCAGAATCATTTCCAGTGTTATTTCCCCCACTGTACAAAGAGGAGCTTGACCCACTGCAAGATTGTTTCCACCTCCACTCTGCTCTGGGAGGAAGATCTTCTCAGGACCAGACCACAGGGAAGCTGGCTGTCACTCATGTTGCCCCACTCTCCCCTAGTGATGTGGTGCTCGGCTGCAGTGGATGTCCTGTTTCTGATGGATGGCTCTCATAGTGTCGGGAAAGGGAGCTTTGAAAGGTCCAAGCACTTCGCCATCACGGTCTGTGATGCTCTGGACATCAACCCTAGGAAGGTGAGTTTAATTCTCATTGTCTTTGTATTAGGGTGTCTGGCTGCAAGTGACAGAAAGCCCATTGTAAGTGGAAGAGGGCATTTATTGGCTTGTGGAACCAGGAAGATCAAGGGGATGAATCCTGGTTCCTGGCACGATGGAATCCCAGGCCTCAATCGCTCTTTTTCTCCTCCTCTCCATTTTGCTTTCCTCATTTGGGTTCCCCCCCAGGCAGGTTCTCCTTACTCAGCAGAGTTGCTCTACACAGTCCTTCAAGCTATTTATCCCCAGAAAAAGAAAGTGGACCTCTTTCCCTGTAGAGCTGGCTTATGTCCTCAGGAGGGCTCTGATTGGGCAGATGTAGGTCACATGACAATCCCTTTACCAATCACAGAAGTCAGAGGGAAGAGCTTGTCTGGCCATTCCTGAGTCACGTGCTTATCCTTCTTCTTGGGGTGGGGATGAACAGTGGGACTTCCTGCTAGAAAGAGAGGTTGTGCTCGCAGAACTGTGGGAAAGGGAAAGCATGCTGCAGACAAAAACTACAACTATTTCTGAAGACTAGGAGAAGGCAATGGCACCCCACTCCAGTACTCTTGCCTGGAGAATCCCATGGATGGAGGAGCCTGGTAGGCTGCAGTCATGGGGCTGTGAAGAGTTGGACACGACTGAGCGACTTCACTTTCACTTTTCACTTTCATGCATTGGAGAAGGAAATGGCAACCCACTCCAGTGTTCTTGCCTGGAGAATCCCAGGGACGGGGGAGCCTGGCGGGCTGCCGTCTGTGGGGTCACACTTGGACACGACTGAAGCGACTTAGCAGCAGCAGCAACAGCAGCAGCAGCAGGGTCTTAATACAAATCAGCTCCTACCCTCTGTGTTTGCTTGAAGGGAGCAGCTCCTGCCTGGTGAATCCAGCTAGTATCTTCATTTCTCGTTCTTCCTGGTACCAGATAGCAAGTCTTAAATGTCAGCAGACTGTGCTGGCTGTGGCTTTTGTTGCTAAAAAATGGCATTTGGGAACAAGTCAACAGAAAAATGGACAATAAATACAGACAGTTCCCAGAAAATGAAACACAGATGGCCCTCTGACATAGGAAAAGATGCCCAACCTCAATCAATGAAATAGCCAATCTCTGACTGATACACTATTTTCTATTTAACTGGATTACCAAAAATCTAAAGTTTGGTTTCATGCTTCATTGGCAAGCCTGTAGGAAACTGGTGTTCTCTTGCTGATGGGAATGTGCAGCCTCATTGTGGAAGAATCTAACAGTGTCCATCCAAATGACAAAGGCTGGGACCCTTTGGCTCAGTAATTTATCCTATAGATACCCCTACAGGTGCAAAATAATTCACACTCAAAGTTATTCATTGCAGTGTTGTTTGTAATTGTAAAAGATTTCAGGCAACCCAAAAGGCCTGCTCACAGGGATAAATCCTTTATGGTGTCTTCACATAATGAATCACAGGGCAACTGTCAAAAGTGAACGAGAAAAGTCTTTGATGTGGAAAACACCAACACAAATAGAATATAAAAGTAAGGCGCAGATGGTACATATGATATGTTACTCTTTATGAAAAACGGAGATGAAAAGAGCTTGTATTTGTATTTGTTTATATGTGCATGAAGAAACTCTGGGGGTGTTTGTAAGAGGCAAAGAGCAGTGGTTTCCCATTGAGGGAGGGAGTGGGAACTAGGCAGATGGGGCACAAGTCCAGGGGGAGGCCCATCGATATAAATGTCTTTATACTTTTGAACCATGTGAACTGACTCAAAAATCAAGTAAAAATTTTAGAAGGGCATTTTGGTTTGGAAAGCTGTAATTACGTGAATGAGAGACTAGTCACATACAGGTGGAGGAAGGAAGTGGTTTTTCAAGATGACATTCCTGGGTTAATCCTAGAAAAACCTCTAGGACTTAGGAGCAAAAGGGGCTTTTAATGAGAGCCAGATTTCTTCCAGAAATGACATGTCATTTGTGAGGAGTGAGCACATCATCTTGGGCTTCAGGCCATCTTGCCTGGTTGTAGCTGACATCATTCTGTCTAGATACCGATAGCCGGAAGTTCCAACTATAAAGTCAAGCCATTGTGGACTCTCAGAGGGTCAAGGCCAAAAGCTGCTGAATCTCTGCCCTCCTCCCCAAGAGACCCTGCTTTTTAAAGGAAGTGATTCCTTGGGGGAGTTTTGCTAGTTTTTTCATGCAGGAAGAGCCATAAAGATCAAACACTGTTAACCTTGAAATGGATGTAGTATGTCCTGAAATGGGTGGTCTGGAGATCCCAGTAGATGACAAGTTGGAAGAGAAGAACTTCACAGATTATTAGAGAATGTTTTATAGATGAAGATACAGGCTCAGAGAGGCTAAGTGACTGCTTAGGGTCACACAGCACTCTTAGAGCTCTCAGCATGGAAGAACTGGGGGCTCTTAAGTATCAGCCCAGGACTTCACATTCTGCTCTTACAGTCACATAGGCCATGGACAGCTGGTGACATGGTGGGGTGTGTGTGTGTGTCTCTTTACATAGAAGTGGTGGATGCTGATGGAATCAGCATCCTCAAAGAGAGAGTAAGGAAACTGTGACCAAAAAACCCAGTATGGATGGTACTGCTGGGAGCAACTCTCCCAACCCACAGGTGCCCAGCATTCAGGGAAGGCATCTGGTCCCATCACTTCATGGGAAATAGATGGGGAAACAGTGTCAGACTTTATTTTTTTGGGCTCCAAAATCACTGCAGATGGTGACTGCAGACATGAAATTAAAAGAGGCTTACTCCTTGGAAGGAAAGTTATGACCAACCTAGACAGCATATTCAAAAGCAGAGACATTACTTTGCCAACAAAGGTCCGTCTAGTCAAGGCTATGGTTTTTCCAGTGGTCATGTATGGATGTGAGAGTTGGAGTATGAAGAAAGCTGAGTGCCGAAGAATCGATGCTTTTGAGCTGTGGTGTTGGAGAAGACTCTTGAGAGTCCCTTGGACTGCAAGGAGATCCAACCAGTCCATTCTGGAGGAGATCAGCCCTGGGTGTTCTTTGGAAGGAATGATGCTAAATCTGAAACTCCAGTACTTTGGCTACCTCATGCGAAGATTTGACTCATTGGAAAAGACTCTGATGTTGGGAGGGATAGGGGGCAGGAGGAGAAGGGGACGGCAGAGGATGAGATGGCTGGATGGCATCACCGACTCAATGGACGTGAATTTGAGTGAACTCCGGGAGTTGGTGATGACAGGGAGGCCTGGCGTGCTGCGATTCATGGGGTCGCAGAGAGTCGGACACGACTGAGTGACTCAACTGAACTGAATGTTGCCAAACCACATTTAGAATATGGCATTTTTAGGGTGGTAGTGAAGTCGCTAAGTAGTCGCTCTTTGCGACCCCATTTATTGTAGCCTGCCAGGCTCCTCTGTCCTTGGGATTTCCCAGGCAAGAATCCTGGAGTGGGTTGCTATTTCCTCCTCTAGGGGATCTTTCCTACCCAGGGATCAAGCCCACGTTTCCTGTATTGCAGGCAGATTCTTTACTACTGAGCCACCAGGGAAGACCTAATTTTTTTTTTTAAGGTTAGATATTGGTGAACTAGACAGTGCCCACAAGGAGACAGGATAGTGAGAGGCCTGGGCATTTTCACATGAGGGAACCTGACTGTCACTTTCACTGGAAGGAGGGTGCCGAGTGACTCTGTTTTATTAACAGGACAAAGTCTGGGTATTGAGGGAGCTGTATTTGGGTTTGATATGAGAAAACTTTCTCATAGCAAGACTTGTTGAGCTAAGGAGTTGGTGTCTTTTTCGCAAGCAAATGAGCACCTCCACCTCCAAGATGCTCAGACTTGCTGGAATTGCTAGTTGATGAAAGATTTTTTGCATTAGGGTGATTTCAGATGCTTCAGTCTGACCTGTGGCTTCAGGTTTGTTATGTTTGCAGCTGCATTTTAGGTGTCATCCTCTTGTCATTGGGCTTCCCATGAGGCACTAGTGGTAAAGAACTCCATGCCAATGCAGGAGACTTAAGAGACACAGGTCTGATCCTGGGGTCAGGAAGATCTCCTGGAGGGGGATGGCAGCCCACTCCAGTATTCTTGCTTGGAGAATCCCATGGACAGAGGAACCTGGTGGGCTAGAGTCCATGGGGCCACAATCGAATACAAGTGAAGTGACTTAGCACAGCATGGCATGTCTTGGTATCTCCATGTACTGAATACAAGGAATTTGACTTGCACTTTATTTTACTTTCCGGGAAGAAATTTTCATGTAGCTATCAATGAAAGCTTTTTATGGAGGCTCTGTTTTGAGGTGGATTTAAGGTGTTTGAAGTCTCGTCTCAACACTTGCGCTGAGAAGTTCACTTCCTGGCTCTAATATCATGACTGCAGCGTGATTATAGTGTGGTGAGAAATTGGGGCGGGCTTGCTTCTGAGCATACAGTAAACTGAAGATAAAAGGTAGCTATTTTGCTCCCAAACGCCAATTAAATTAAATGCCTTGACTACTGACTCAAGCTGTTTCTATCTTGTTTTGAAGTTGATTCCTTCCTGTTTAAGTAAATACACCCAGCTGTTGGTCTCAAGGGAGTCTTTTCTTTTTTTTAACCAATTCATTCACATGGTTCAAAACAAAGACATTCAATGAAAAGTATCCCTCCCAGTCACATATTTTCTATTTGCCCAGTCCTCTCTACCTCCACCTCTGCTGTCTTAAGCATCCTTACAGAATTGCTTCATGTAGATAGAAGCACTATGAATATATATTCTAATTTTTGCCATTTTCACACAAAGGGTAGCATGCTTACACAGTTTTCTCTCTCATTTCTTTCTCCTCACATTATCTTGGAAGTCTTTCCTATCTAGGTAGATAGGTAATATAGGTATTAATATAGGCATATATCATTTTTGCGTGTTTCCCAGATGGCTCTGTGGTAAAGAATCCACCTGCTGATGCAGGAGATGTGGGTTTGATCCCTGGGTAGGAAAGATCCCCTGGAGGAGGAAATGGCAACCCGCTCCAGTATTCTTGCCTGGGAAACCCCATGGACAGAGGAGCCTGGCAGACTACAGTCCGTAAGAGTTGCAAAGAGTTGGACACAGCTGAGTGAGCATGCACGAGCATGCATTTTTACAGCTGGTTAATGTTCCATCGCAGGAATTTACCAAGGTTTAGTTAACCAGTATCTGTGTGTTAGTTGCTCAGTTATGTCTGTATTTCCTCTTCTGTGATCTCGGTTCATATTTTTGGCCTATTTTTCTGTCGGATTGTTGATCTTTCACATATCAGCTCCTAGACACTCTTTATGTATTGGTGAAAGTAACTTTTTGTCTCTGACATAAGTAGCAAATAACTTTTCATTTGTCTTCATTTTTTGGCTGCATTATGACATTTTTTTGCCCTGTAGAAGTTTTCTTCATAGAGTCAGATTTCTCATTTTTTTCCTTTACAACTTATGGACTACAACTCATAGTGATGTCTTTGTTACTTTGCAATTACAGAGGAATTCTCCCAAGTTTTCTTCTAGAACTTTTATGGTTACACTTTTGACACTTAACTTGTGAATCCATTTGCAAGCTTTCCTCTATTCTTTTGCAGATGGCTGTCCCGTTGTCCCAATATATCTTACTGACGGCACCATCTTTTCCCATTGGTTTGAGATGCCCTAATGGTTTATCACGTGCTGAATTCAAGAGAAAAAGGGTCACTTCTCAGAAACTCCTTCCTGAGGCTCTCTACTACTCTGCTTTCCTGTGTCCATTCCACATGCCCACCCAAGACTTGTCTAACCCTAACCCAAGACTTGTATTTCTTCCTGCTTAAGATGCCCGGCAGCTCCTCCTCAGAACTTCCGGTGGGAAGAAAGTTGATGGGCTGTGCTCCCTGCAAGCAGATGCAGCTGGCCAAGTGCTTTGATCTGCTCCCAAGCACAAGGCCTGATAAGGGATCAGCAGTGAAGGAATTCACATAGCAAGAAAAAGTCAGCATCGTTGTTTAAATATGAATCATTTGGCCCATCTGCAGTCTTGGCCAGAATTCACTGTGAGATGAGTAACTGAAAATGTAGTTTCTCCAGGACTTGAGAGAGTCAGCGACTAGGTGCAGGGGTTAGGCCCTCAAGAGGAAACTTAAATGTTTAAACCCTTCTCTGCTTAACACACTAATCGTAAGAGTCCAGAGAATGACTTTACTCAGTTTCCCTTCTCCTATTTTGCAAGGCGTTGGATTTTCTCCCGTGGCCTTCTGAATGAGGATGCAGAATCAGGAATAGCCAGTGGCTCTCGCTTCCTCTGCTACAGACGAACTTCAGCTCCAGTAGTGCTTGTCTCACATTAGGGAGTTGCTTGGCCCCCAGTCTGACTCTGGCTTGGAGATCTGGCCTTCCCCTAGTTGAGCAGGAGGAGGCCTGGAAGGCTGGGTGTGTGGTGCTGTGATTAGTGATGGGCCACCAGTTGATGGTGGTTGTGGTTAGCTTCTGGTTGGGCGTTTTGCTGGAAGCCTGTGCTGGCTGCTGAGGAGACAGTCTATATATAGGCTGGGTGAAGATCACAGGCACCAAGTCCAATGGCCATGTTCTTTTCTTTCTAGCTCTGGGCCAGGTCTGTATCCTCTAGTTTCTCCGGCAGTAATTATGGGTATGAATAGCGCCTCTGTGGAGTAAATGAAATGTGTTGAGAAGGCTTAAAAGAGTGCCTACACCTGGACTTAGTGTGAGCAAAGACCGTGAAGTGCTCACAACTCCACCCAGAGAGCTGTCAAAATGAGGGTCGAATTCGTGGTGGTCAGTGCAGAGCACAGGCACGTTTGACTGTTTTCTTCCAAATTCTCCTCCCCGTCTTTGGAACTTTCTTTCAGGGAGATCACAGAAATACCAGCACTGGTATTTGCAAGTGGTCAGGAGGCAGGGTCGTTAACCTTTCTCGTCCCTTCTCTCGGGGATGTTTGTGACTTGACCCTGCTCTCAGCCCCTGGGCCCTCTGTCTTCCACTGCAGGTCAGGGTGGGAGCCGTCCAGTTCAGTTCCACCCCTCGTCTGGAATTCCCCTTGGATGCGTTTTCAACCCAACAGGGAGTGAAGGCAAAAATCAAGAGGATGGTTTTCAAGTAAGTACAATCAGATACTGCTGCAATTATAGCAATGCTAGCTGCTCTCAGAATTGCCTTTGAAGAGTTGCATCTGCTCTTGACCCCACAGAGGGAGAGAGGGCTGTGGCCCGGCTTCCAGAAGCCCAGGGGTGCACGACGGGTAATAAGAATTCCCTGCTCAAAGCTGCCCCTTATTACATACTGTCTAAGGTGGGAACTTAAATGCAAGTTAAGAAAAAAAAAAGGGAAGTATTTGCTTCTGTTGTGTGTGGATGTCAGCTGGGGAAAGGTCTAGTGAGGGTGGGGACAGATTAAGAGCTGGTGGTGGGAAGAATCCTGGGTCCTTCTCCCGGTTCTCTCCCTGGTGAGACAGGATGACTCACCACACTTCTAGGAGCCTCATTTTTGTGACTTAAAAAGAGTTAGCACTCCTCTGTTACTGAAAGCACTTTAAGAATGATGACCCACTCTTTATGTGCTCATACACATTCTATAAATATATATATGTGGTGGGTCATGGGCTTCCCAGGTGGTGCCAGTGGTAAAGAACCTGCCTATCAATGCAGGAGACATAAGAGATGAAAGTTCGATCCCTGGGTTGGGAAGATACCCTAGAGGAAAGCATGGAAACCCACTCCAGTATTCCTGCCTGGAGAATGCCCTGGACAGAGGAGCCTGGTGGACTGCAGTCCATAGGGTTGCAAAGAGTTGGACATGACTGAAGTGACTTAGCACACACGCACACGAGGTGGGTCATGATTTTAGGCACATTACAAGTCAGCTGATGTGTGTATATGTACATACATATATGTATATATTTTATGTATATTTTTATGTATACATAAATATGTATATTTTTATGTATACATAAATATGTATATTTTATGTATGTGTATTATCCATATATGGCTATATGGATATAAACGTGTGTTATACACACCCACATACATATGCATACACATATTCAATGTTCTTCATAAGCCCTTACAGAAGAATGCCTTTATTGGCCACTTGCTACTTGGATCTCTGAATCTTCTTTTGTCTCTGCTGCCCTCGCCCTAGTGTCTACTGAAATCTTGTTCAAGTCCATAGTCCCAGCCAGGTACACCTGTCACCTCCACTTGCAAAGACCCTGAGCTCTGAGGTCCGTTCATCAGTTTCAGGCCTGTAAGTCCCCAGTGCTCTCAATAAGCCAGAATCCCCACACTGGGAACAGAAAGACCTCTGGGGATCCTACAGGTCCCAGAGACCTCCAGTGACTCTTATTTTAAAAATTTATTTTATATTGGACTATAGTTGATTTGCAATGTCATGTTAGTTTCAGGTATACAGCAAAGTGATTCAATTATACATATATCTATTCTTTTTCAGATTCTGTTCTCATTTAGGTTATTATAGAATACTGAGCAGAGTTCCCTGTGCTATACAGTAGGTCTTTGTTGATTATATATTTTAAATACTTTGTTATTATATATTTTAAATTTCTTCAGAGAAATGCCCTTTTAGGTCTTCTGCCCATTTTTTATATTGGATTTTTTTTTTTTTTTACTTTGAGCTGCATGAGCTTTTTATAAATTTTGGTAATTAATGCCTTGTTTGTTGCATTGTTTGAAAATATTTGCTCCCATTCTATGAGTTGTCTTTTCATTTTCTTTATGGTTTCCTTTGCTATGGAAAAGCTTTAGAGTTTAATTAGGTCCCATTTGTTTATATTTGTTTTATGTGGGTCAAAAAAAGATATTGCTGCGATTTATACCAAAGAGTGTTCTGCCTATGTTTTCCTCTTAAGAGTTTTATAGTATTCAGTGTTACATTTAGGTCTTTTTGACCATTTTGAGTTTATTTTTGTGTACAGTGTTAGAGAATGTTCTAATTTCATGTAGCTTTCATGAAATTTTCATGTAGCTTCATGTACATGTAATTTCTTTTACATGTAGCTGTCAGTTTTCTCAGCACCATTTATTGAAAAGACTGTCTCTTCTCCATTGTATAGTTTTGCCTCCTTTGACATAGGTAAATTGACCATAGATGTATTTCTGGGCTTTCTATTCTGTTCCATTGATCTATATTTCTGTTTTCGTGCCAGTACCATACTCTTTTGATTACTGTAGCTTTGTACTATAGTCTGAAGTCAGGGAGCCTGACTCCTCTAATGTCATTTTTCTTTCTCAAGATTGTTTTGGCTATTTGGGGTCTTTTGTGTCTCCATTCAAATTTTTTGTTGTTCTGGTTCTGTAAAAAATGCCAAAAGTAATTTGAATTGCACTGAATTTGAATTGCATTGAATATATAGATTGCCTTGGGTAATACAGTCATTTTGATTATATTGGTTCTCGATTAATATTGATTCTATTGATTCTTCCAATCCAAGGACATGTTATATCTTTCCATCTATTTGTGTTGATTTTTTTTCTTTCATCAGTGTCTTATAGTTTACAGAGTCCAAGTCTTCTGCCTCCTTAGGTAGGTTTGTTCCTAAGTATTTTATTAATTTCGATGTGATGGTAAATGGGATTGTTTTTTTAATTTCTGTTTCTCATCTTTCATTTTTAGTGTATAGAAATGCAACAGGTTTCTGTGTATTAATTCTGCAACTTTATAAATTCATTGATGAGATCTAATAGTTTTCTGGTAGCATCTTTAGAATTTTCTATGTATAATATCATATCATTTACAAACAGTGACAGTTTTATTCTTCTTTTCCAATTTGGATTCCTTTTATTTCTTTTTCTTCTCTGATTGCCATGGCTAGAACTTCCAAAACTATGTTGAATAAAAGTGGTGAAAGTGGACATCCTTGTCTTGTCCCTGACCTTAGAGGAAATGCTTTCAGTTTTTTACCATTGAATATGATGTTGGCTCTAAGTTTGTCATATACAGCCTTTATTATGTTGAGGTAAGTCTCCTCGATGCCCACTTTCTAGAGAGTTTTCATCATAAATGGGTGTTACATTTTTCATCATGATGTCAAAAACTTTTTCTACATTTATTGAGATAATATGGTTTTTATTTTTCTATTTGTTAATGTGGTGCATCACACTGATTGATTTGAGAATATTGAAAATCCTTGCATCCCTGCAATAGATCCCACTTGATCATGGTATATGATCCTTTTAATGTATTGCTGAATTCAGTTTGCTGGTTTTTTGTGGAGGATTTTGGAGCCTATGTTCATCAGTGATATTGGCCTGTAATTTTCTTTTTTTGTGGTATCTTTGTCTGGTTTTGGTATCAGCGGGATAGTGGCCTCATAGAATGAGTTTGGGAGTGTTCCTTCCTCTGGAATTTTTTTTGGCCGAGTTTCAGAAAGATAGGTGTCAACTCTTCTCTAAATGTTTGATAGCATTCACCTGTGAAGTCGTCTGGTCCTGGAGTTTTGTTTGTTGGGAGTTTTTAAACCATAGTTTCAATTTCATTACTTGTTATTTGTCTGTTCATATTTTCTGTTTCTTTATGACTCAGTCCTGGGAGACTGATCTTTCTAAGAATGTGTCCATTTCTTCTGGAGTGTCCATTTTATTGGCATGTAGCTGCTTGTATATGTCTTTTACAAGCCTTGGTGTTTCTGTGGCGTCAGTTGTAACCTCTCCTTTTTTCATTTCTAATTTTATTGATTTGAGCCCACTCCCCCCCTTTTTTTTTCTTGATGAGTCTGGCTAAAGGTTTATCAATTTTCTTTTCAAAGAAACAACTTTTAGTTTGATTGGTCTTTCCTATTGTTTTGTCTCAGTTTCATTTATTTCTGCTCTGATCTTTCTGCTTCTTTCCCCCGACTAACTTTGGGTTTTGTTAGTTCTTGTCTCTCTAGTTGCTTTAGGTGTAAGGTTAGGTTGTTTATTTGGGATTTTTCTTGTTTCCTGAGGTAAGATTATATTGCTATAAACTTCTTTCTTAGAACTGCTTTTGCTGTGTCCCATAGGTTTTGGATCATCATACTTCCATTTGTCTCTGGGTATTTTTTGATTTCCTCTTTTATTTCTTTAGGGATCCATTTTTTTTGTTGTTTGATAGCACATTGTTTAGCCTCCATGTGTTTGGTTTTTTTTTTTTACAGTTTTTTCCCTTGTAGTTGATTTCAAATCTCGTAGCATTGTGGATGGAAAAGATGCTTGATATGATTTAAGAAAATTTACCAAGGCTTACTTTGTGGCCCAGCATGTGATCAATCCTGGGGAATATTCCACATGCAGTTAAAAATAATGTGTCTTCTGCTGCTTTTGGATGTAATGCTCTATAAGTATCAATTAAGTCCATTTGGCCTAATGTGTCATTTAAGGCCTGTGTTTCCTTATTGATTTTCTGTCTGGATGATGTGGTGTCCATTGATGAAAGTGGGGTATTAAAGTCCCCCGTTATTTTTGTCACTGTCAATTTCTCCTTTTATAGGTGTTAGTATTATATATTGAGGTGTTCCTATGTTGGGTGCATATATATTTTCAATACTTACATCTTCTTCTTGGGCCGATCCCTTGATTATTATGTAGTGTCCTTCTCTGTCTCTTACAGTGGTCTTTATTTTAAAGTCCATTTTGTCTGATATGAGTATGGCTACAGTAGCTTTCTTTTGATTTCCATTTGCATGAAATACTTTTTTCCATCCCTGACTTTCAGTCTGTATGTATCCCTAGATCTGAAGTGGGTCTCTTATAGACAGCATACATATAGGCCTTGGTTTTGTATCCCTTCAGCCTTTTTGTATCTAATGGTTGGAGCATTTAATCTATTTATGTTTAAAGTAATTACCCCTGCCTCTGCTGGAAACCCTCCAATACCATCTGGTAGGTCTGGCCCAGGCTCTTAGGAGGTCACAGATTTTGTCCCTGGGATCTGGTATGAAACCTTGTGTGCACCCTCCAAGAGTGGAGTTTCTGTTTTCCCCAGTTCTGTGGCAGTCTGCAATTAAACACTGCTGGCCTTCAAAGCCAGATACTCTTGAGTCTCCTCCTCCTGATGCCAAACCCCCAGGCTGGGGAGTCTGGCATGCAGCTCAGAACTTTCACTCCAGTGGGAGAGCCTCTACAGTATAATTATTTTTCAGTTTGTGGGTCTCTCACCCAGTGGGTATGGGATTTGATTTTATCATGATTGCATTTTTCCTACCATCTCGCTGTGGCTTCTTCTTTGTCTTTGGATGTAGAATATCTTTTTTAGTAGGTTTCAGAGTTTTTGTTGTTGTTAATGGGCTTGGACTCAAATGACTCAGCCCTGCTCTCATGTGAAAAGTTATGCCAGTTGCAGTGACTGGTACCAAAAGGCACTTTATAGAGGTCACTCTGTACCTCTCCCAGCCCCTTATTTTATGGAGGAGGATACTGAGGTTGAGAAGGAGCAGGCGACTTGGCCAGGACCACAGAATCACACTGCTCATCCAATAGGCCCCATGGAACCGTCCTTTCTCACCTCTCCCTGCCCTCTCCTCAGCCTCTTCCTCCTAACACTTAGTTGAGCCTCTTGTTAGCTGTGTTGAAAGTCATACCTAAGGGCTGTCATTCATGACCCATGACATGCAGAGACACATTGAGAATGTGCCAGATGAAGACACTGGGGTGGAGAAAGATGCCTCTTTACATGTCTGAACAAGGTCAACTCTTTGGGGATGTGAACAGTTAGCACTTCTGTATCCCAGGACGACTATAAGATGACCAAACAGGACAAGAGGCAGTAACTGGATTTTTGGCGAAGGTTGCAGGGTCACCGAGGACACTGAATGTTGAGACACTCGTATTATTCAGAACAGAGGAATGTTGGCTGGCTGGGAGTGATGACCTCCCCAAGGCACTTTACCCTTTTTCTTCAGTGGAGTTTGAAATTCTGGACTGATGAGTACAGCTATGCCCAAACCCCAGAACACTTGCCTTTCCAGACCAAGGCAGTCCCCTAAAAGTGTGTCTTGAAATGGCTAAGAAACCACTATGACAATCACCTTATTGCTATTTTGTGATAACTTTGGGAAATATTACAAGCAAACCTTCCAATGTTGTACCTCGTGATAACCTAAAATCAGAAAAAACACAGCCAGAAATTGGCCTCCGAAGGCTTAGAACTCTGGCCAGGGGGACTATACAAGTCTGTTCCATCATCTGATTAATTTCATAATTACACAACTCTGAGTTTTCTGTGATTGAATTTTTTTGGACCCCATCTGTAGCTTTATCAGAGTTGTAGTATGTTTAAATAGCTCTACAGAAATAGCACAAAGCCTTTTATAGTAGCTGTGGCTTATTTCAAGCTACATTAACATTTAAACATAGTTTTTAGAATAGATAAAATTATAAAACTTTTAAAAATATTATTTGGTGTGTATTTTTTCATAAAGCTGCATTATTTCCCACATTGAGCCCTTTTATGGTTATATAACAAACCAGTGAATTTGTCTGTTATAATGTTGTAAATTAGTCACTAAAACAGGGTTACCCCACCCCTGGTCATGGACGAGTACTCATCCGTGGCCTGTTAGGAACTGGACCACACAGCAGGAGGTGAGTGACGGTCAAGCTTCATCTGTAGTTACAGCCACTCCCCATCACTCACATTACCCCCTGAGAGCCACTCCTATCAGATCATCAGGTGCGAGAGATTCTCACAGGAGTGTGAGGCCTACTGTGAACTGCGCATGCGAGTTCTAGATTGCATTCTCCTTATGAGAATCATCATGAAACCATCCCCCCACCCCCCAGCCTCGGTCCATGGAAAAATTGTCTTCCACAAAACTGGTCCCTCGTGCCAAAAAAGGTTGGGAACCACTGCCCTAAAAGAACACATTTAGCTAGATTCCAGGATTTTTATCCACTGCCAAAACCACCACCAACAAAAACTCCTGTGATCAACATCCCTCTGCCTACAGCGAGTGTTCTTAGGAATTATTTTTCGAAGCCTGTTCCATGCACTCTCTGCACCAGAATCACGGGGGGTGGGGGAAGGGAGGCGGGTGTAAAATGTAGATTCTTGGGCCTGGTTGCACATCCACCAGTTTGGACTCTGGGAGGGTGGAATCTGAGAATCCACATTATTAAGTCGCCTGAGGGACTTTCGTGCTTGCTAGAATTTGAGATGAACTCAAAAGATAAACCTCTTGGAATAGACTGCTAGGTGGTCATTATAATGACCTTTGATGGAGTGCTTACTAGGTACCATGAGGCATTTAACCCTCAAACAGTACTGTTACTTTCCCTACTTTAGCAAGTTTAACAGGAATCTCAGGCTAAGTAACTTTGCCGAGTTTAGCTGGTCAGTATACCACAGGTCTTAGTATCTGGGTCCTTGTTCTTGATCAGTCTGTGCGTTGGTCTCATAAACAGCAGTCCATCTGTGAACCTTCACTTTCTACCTAGATTAGTCCCATGGGAGAGAAATTAGCAAAACATTAGATTCTGGACTCAGACCTCTAGTTCTGGAGCCAGCTGCTGAGCTGAGAACAGACTCAGTGAGGAACGCTCCAAGAAATAAGGAAAGTGGAGGCAGCAGGGTTTCTTCTCACTTGCTGGGGGTCAGAAGCCATTGGGAATCTCCCCTGAGCTTGGTTGGCTGGAGTTAGCAGGGCAGGTGCAGGATAGGGTGACTGGCGTGGGCATTTGTGTGCTGAGCAATGTTGGAGGGTGGACACCACAGAGGCCAATAGAGTAGTGACCTGGGCCCTCCTGTCCTTGAAATTTAATTTCTCTCTGGCCACAGGCTGGTGACTCTGAAGAGAGGGCCCAGACCCACTCCGAAAATCTGGTTGAAAAGGAAGAATAAAGTTTGACACTGAAGGGGCTGAAGGCAGACCTGTATGAGAAATGAGAATGGGTTTTTAGCGAACAAGTGTTTTTTTTCTGCTCCCAAAGTACTAAACCCACAGGAAAAGAAGTGATGGTTAGATGGATGACAGAAGGGCATATTTTCAGGAGAGAAAGCTGAAGCTGGTTGAGAAAGTAAGGCTGCAGGATCACAGCCAGAGGCTCGTGGGAATCACCAGCAGGGGAAGCCACAGAGAGCTCCTGGCTTCAGTGAGAAAAGTGTTCTGTGACCGTTTGGGCAGTAGTACAGAGTCAGGGTCAGCAAACCTTTTCATCCGAGAGCCATACAGTAAATATTTTAATGCTCTGCTGGCCACATGGTCTGTGTAGATAGTACATAAATGAATGGGCACCCGTTTTCTGTGGCCATTTGCCCCAAAGCTTTAATTTGCCAACCCCCTCAAAGGAATGACCGTTAGCTTTGAAATCAGCCTGCTGCTGCCAAGTCACTTCAGTCGTGTCCGACCCTGCGTGACCCCATAGATGGCAGCCCACCAGGCTCCCCCATCCCTGGGATTCTCCAGGCAAGAACACTGCAGTGGGTTGCCATTTCCTTCTCTAATGCATGAAAGTGAAAAGTGAAAGTGAAGTTGCTCAGTCGTGTCCAACTCTTAGCGACCCCATGGACTGTAGCCCACCAGGCTCCTCCATCCATACTGGAGTGGGGTTCCATTGCCTTCTCCAGAAATCAGCCTGACTGGGTTTAAACTGCAGTTCTGACCTCCACTAGCTGAGGAGAGGCAGGTTGTATAATGCGATGGTAAGAACTTGGACTCTGGAAGTTCTGGATTCAAGTCCTGCCTCCACCACCCATGAACTGTGTCACTTTGGCTAAGGCCCTTATCTGAACTCACCTGTTTCAGAGCTATGGTGAGAATTACATGAGCCAAGCACCTTTATACACACTCTTAGTGGTGCTTGGTGGACAGTAAATATTAGCAGTTAGTATTACTGGTCTCTGAGCAGGGGATTCCTCATCTATTACCATCCACTGAAAGGCTTTGCCCAAAATCTATTGCAGTAAGTCATTATTTTCTGCCTAGGTGACACCCAGAGCCGGCAGTTCACCCTCTGTGGATGTGGGCACGAGCCTCCGATGGTGAGATTTAGTTGGGATTCTGTGCTGGGATTCCAAGCTCAGCCAACAGTCTCCATAACTGCACTGTGAGGAATGGACAGTCTTAGCCTCCTGATGAGATGCGACCATAGTCATCTGCCCTGCTCTGAAAATAGTCAAACAGTTCAACCTCCCAACGCCCAACCCCGAACCTGGAAGTGAGACACAGAGGCTTGATCTTGAAAATGACCCTTGCATCAAAGGCCCGCCATTCATGCTCAGAAATCCTTACCAAGCTGTTACCTGCTTTCCCAAAGACGTGTTGACCTGTAACAAGAAGGGAATGGTTCAGGGATGGGGAGATAGGAGGTGGGTGTTAGACAAATGATGAGAATCATGCCCTGGAGCCACCATGGGGAGAGAAAGCAAATGCATACATGAATAATGTTATTATATAATACAGCACATGTGCAGGCTGAGTGCTGAGTCCAGAGGAAGAATTCATTTTTCTTCATCACTGTGGTTTAGATCTTTCTCTCTCTCTTGTTTCCCCCCTTAATATATGCATTTAACACTGTGTGTGTTCTCAGTTGCTCAGTTGTGTCTGACTCTTTGTGACCCCATGGACTGTGGCCCACCTGACTCCTCTGTCTGTGGAATTCTCCAGACAAGAATACTGGAGTGGGTTGCCATTTCCTTCTCCAGGGGGATCTTCCCAACCCAAGGATTAAACCCACATCTCTTGCATCTCCTGCATTGGCAGGCGGATTCTTTACCACTGGTGCCACCTGGGAAGCTCCATCACTGTGGTTTAGATGGTGAGAGAATGCACAGATCATGTGGGAATTGTCCCTTTGAGCCTCTGCTGGGAGAAGGTGGCTGTTGTCTCAGGTTCTCATTCCAATTTCACCCCTGGATCTCTGGCTCTTCTTTTTTTTCCTTCTGGGTGAGCTCAGAGGAGGGCGCACAGAGACAAGCCTTGCTCTGAAATACCTTCTGCGCAAAGGATTCCCGGGGGGCAGAAATGCCTCTGTGCCCCAGGTCCTCATCATCATCACCGACGGGAGGTCCCAAGGGCATGTGGCCCTGCCCGCCAAACAGCTCAAGCAGAGGGGTGTCACGGTGTTCTCCGTGGGCATCCACTTCCCGAGGTAAGAGATTTGGTTGTGCTGGGTCAGCCCTCTGGGTCAGCCTCGTGGGCTTTATGGCCATGGGCAGAGAGGGGAGCTGGGAAAACCATCCTGGATTGCCGGGGTCCAGCCCCGGCTGATCCAGGGTATTCGAAGGAGAGACGGCTAGGCGACCTATTCAAATGTTAATTAGAGATAATAAAGAGGAATAGAATGAGGATAGCTCAGTAGGAAAATTCAGTGGAGAAAAGAAGCTGAGTGGCTTGGTTTACGCGGAAAATCAATATAACCCGTGACACCAGGTTAGCTCTGACCACGGAGGCCGCAGGCGCCCTCTCGAATAGCGGAAGGTGCCCCACCTTAGACACCTTCTCGAGTGGGTCTTAGAAGCCCAGGCAAATAAATGGTCGCAGAGGACATCCACGCTCCAGATGGACACTCAGCTGGAAGTTAAAGGGAAGAATGACATGGGGAGACCAAGCATTGGTGAGCAAGGCCCATAGCTTTATTTTCAACAGGGGCTTTTATACCCTAAGTTACACATAGAGGACAATAGGGGATGCAAAATCAGCAGTCTTTGATGCTTATCAAAAACCAGGGTTTCTTTCCTGCAGATTTATCGTATACAAATGGTTTAGGTGATTTACATCATCTTCTGGCCAGAGGCCTATTAACATTTTATGACTCTTGACAAGGACTTATCAACAAAGACTTATTTTCTCTAAGAGTAATTATTTTAAGGTTTGGCGCCATCTTCCGAAGATAAGATTACGTTCCTATAGGGTGGATGTGTAATGGGTTTACAAAGGAAAGAATTTACTACCTTAAGGGTCTAAAGTTACTAACACCAAGGCCACTACTTATTTTTTCTACATACCAACTATATTAATTAATACACATTCAAGGATACAATTCACGGGATATGAAAACTTGGCAACAAACATTGGCTCATCAATGAAATCTTTTACTAGTTTTATTCTGACAGTTTCTAACTCTCTGAGAGGCTCTAAGCTATTTGAATATCTTAAGCTTCCCGTGCCTCTCGAGGCTGGGAGACTGTAAACAATCGTATGCATAGCTGTAGGTGTCCGGGTAAACTTGTCAGGCGAGTTAGAGAGCCATCTGAGGGGTTTGGATTTAAACACTCCTAATTGCCCAGGAACTTTATTAATTGGAGCTGTAAGTTAACTCTTTGACAGAGAGAGTGAGATGGTGGTGGGGGACAGCCCCCAGTAAAGTCAGAGGTGAGAGCACAAAGCAATAAAGTAGGCAGACTCTGGTTTTTTGGGGGGTAGATGCTCGAGAATATCCGGGGGCGCTCCCGAGGCTCGATCCCGCCTTTGCGTATGCCGAGCCCCCTTCCTCATGACCTTTGTCACGAGTGGAATGTCTCTCGCCGGCTCCCGGCACTGGATCTTCGGGGACCTGTCTTTTCCTCACTTTGCTGTATTGTTGCTACCACACAGGGAACTCCAAGTCTTCGGAAATCTGAGAGTTTGCATTGTCTTTAGTCTGAACACTTGGTTTCAAGGGTCAGAAACTTGACTGCAATGTATCTGGGCAGAAATGGAAATGCAGGGACTCATATAACTGCACCAGTGGGTCAGGGCTCTCTCGGGGTCAGCACGAGTTAAGGATTTCGCTGCCTTTTAGACTCTTTCTGTCCCCCATCCAATTGTCTCTGCTGTTCTCTCAGCCCGGCTTCCTCAGGAAGCTGGGACTGTGGGTGCAGGCAGCGCCCCAGGTCCCATCTTCCCAGGTCCATCCTGGAAACAAAAGACTCATTTCTCCCGTTTCAAGTTGAATAATCCAAGAAAGTGTTCTGGTGAACCTGAGACCAGTCTGTGTCTGGCTCCCCTCTTCTCCAGCTTGTTTCTCCAGATGCTGAAATCTGCCTTCCTGGTGAGGCTGTGGGGTAGGGGAGGGTATGTTCTCAGCCCTAAAAATGGAGGTGACCTCTATGAAGGTCTAGTTGTGGGTATCAAGTGAAATGACTCTGGTCCTGGCACTGTGCCTGCACACAGACATCTCTATTAATTTTAGTACTATCATTCCAGAACCAACTCCTTACCCCAGGACACCACAGTCCACGGATGTTCAAGTCCTTTATTTAGCCCTCCCATATCTGTAGATCACAAACATGGCACAGGAGCCACAGTGAGCTGAATCGGTGGGTGTGGAACCTACGGATCTGGAAGGGCTGCTGTACTTTTCTTGTTCTCTCAATAAACATAGGTTGTCTTCCTCATGCCAGACACTATTCTAGGTTCTCAGGCTACAGAGACAATAATACATACAAAGTCCTTGCCTTCATGGAACTCCTTCTAGGAAAGGAACTAGATAACAAACAAGTGAGTGAATAAATAAGTAATTTCAGGTGGACATAAAATGCAGAGAAGAAAAATAAAGTAGGTAAGAGGTTACAGAATGATGGGAGTAGAGAAGATAGCTATTTTTTTGGGGGGAGGGCATGCCACGTGGCTATTGGGATTTTAGTTTCCCAACCAGGGATTGAACCAGCAGTGAGAGCACTGAGTCCTAACACTGGACTGTGAGGGAATTCCCAAGAGGATAGCTATTTTAGATAAGGGGAGTCTGGTAAGGCTCCCTCAAGGAGTTGATTTTTGAGCAGAAACTTAAGAGAGGAACAAGCCTTCCAAGTAACAAAAGAGAGCAGGCAAGGCAGGCAGATGGCAAGTGCAAAGGCCCTGAGGCAGCAGCTAGCTGAGTGTCTTATAGAAACAGCAAGACAGCCAGAGAGCAGCTGGAGACCAACTGGTAAGGGGCAAATTACAAGAAATAAGGTGGAAGAGGTGGGCAGGAATCTGGGCTGGGGACTTTGTGGGTTATTGTGGAGACTGAAGTTTGTAATAAGTGGCGTGGGAAGTCTGTGGAGGGTTTTGAGCAGGAGCATTGCATGAACTGGCTTACATTTTTAGGAGATCACACTGACTGCCAAGAGGAGAATAGACTGATGGGACCGAGAAAGGTGATGATAGGGGCAGTGGGGAACCTAGGAGATGGTGGAACAGCTCACATGCAGTTTAATGGTGGTTTGTCATAGGGCAGCAGCTGTGATCTGCAGAGGAATGGCTGGATCTAGGCTGCACTTGGAAGGCGGAGCAGTGGAGTGACTGGTGTGTTAGACGTGGGTATATGAGAGAAGAATAGAAGATTTTGGCTTGAGCCCCAGCATGAATGACATGAGAAAGACTGGGAAAGGAAATTGAAGGCTGTTCCAGACAGGGCAGGTCTGATTCATATTGGCCATCTCAGTACAGAGGCTGAGTAGGGAGTTGGATGGAAGAGTCTGGCACACAGGAGAAGGGACAGGCATCGAGACAGAGACTGAAGATAGTGTTTAAAGCCTAAATAAGATCGCCTGAGTGGCGGGAGAGAGGACCTCCGAGGACCAGCAAGTGCAGGTCAGAAAGGAAGTTTGCAGGCTGAGCTTGCAGGCACCATGGGGCTGTCCTGACTGTGCCGTGTCCTGGTGCGATGGTGACAGCCACCAGCACTGTGTTGCTCTTGTTGTAAGTTGGTACTAACACAAGCTGCCTTATGGCTGGCTCCTCCTGTGTTCTCAGATATAAGGAACATAAACCCCTTGAGAGAGGAGGGGTGTTGCTTTATGGCTCCCTGCCCACCCTCCTGCCCAACCGTGTCTTACGAATAATAGTTGCCCAAGGCCTGCCACTGAGGATGGAACTCCCCACAAGGTGGACACACTGGCCCATTCTGGGGCTTTCTTCTCCAGCTGCTAGCTGGAGGAGCGCTTCTCAAACTATATGTGTTGACGGTCCAGTTTTTTTCCCCTAATGGATTATGCCCTGATGCTTAAAAAAAATGACAATAAAAATGAATTACCAGAAAAATGAAATAAAGACAAAATAGAAGCTCAAATTCTTATTAATTGACCCAACAGACATAAAAATGGCTCTGTCAAGTTGCCATACAGTTAGTTTATAAATGCCTGGTATCTATGCTTATAAGATTCTGAATCGGGGTGAGAAGTTTAGGGGCCTGTGCTGGCCCGCAGACCATACTTTGAGCATTCCTGGTGTAGAGAAATTAAGAAGCCAGTTGCTCAGGAGACAGGGTATCACTCAGATTTGAGAGCCCGAGTTTTGCAGACACAGGAAGCCTCCAAGGAAGCCTGCTGGGCTCGCAGGCCCACCTAACCCCTTCCCTCACTCCTAGTAGAAGGTCGGAGCACCGTTGACCAGTGGTTCTCCAGGTGTGTTCCTTGGACCAGCAGCATCAGCATCATTTAGAGCTTGTTAGAATCCCATGCACTCGGGCCTCATTGAATCCAAAACTCTGGGGCAAGGAGCCTCAGTCTCTGCTTTTTCTGGTCCTCGGTGATTCTGATACCACTGAAGTCTTAGAACCACTGTAGTGAGATTAAAGACTGATGCCGCTCAAACTCTTCCCTCCCCGCCTGCCTTTAGTGTATTTTAAACACATTCTCTGAGGATTCTCAGCTCTGGTTGAGTATCTGGATTACCCAGGGAGCTTTTAAGGTCTCTTTGGGAGCTGGGAGAGCTAAGGGTGGGACCTAGCAGAGCTGCCCACTCAAAGCTACTGTAAATCTAGAACTAAGAAGCCCCTCCTTCATGCCAGGCGCTGTCCTAGGTACTGGATAAAATGACTGGTTTCTGTGGTTTCAGAGGAGAATCAGAGTTTTACATGAGGTGATTTAGAGATCCATGAATGTTTTGCTGTATTGCCAAGCCTTGGTCTATTTTGATGAACTTTTTGATGGGTAAGATTCTAAATGGGTTACTGACTGCCTTTTCTTCTTAAAGACAGAGTTTTTCCAACATCCTTGAACCCTGCTTCATGCCCTAGGGTCATCGTCCCACCCATCATTTCTCTTCTGGGCACTGACAGTGCCCTCTGGTTGTTGAACTATGCCAGCTCCCACCTCTACATGGCCTCACATTGCTGGCCTCTGAGTTCTTATGGCCATGGTTTATAATCATCAGGATTATTTTTTTTCAATTACTAGTTATTCCTGTGTGTGCTTCTCTTGGCATCACCTAGAACCACAAACCACTTTCTTTCATTTCCTTTCTGGTTAAATTTTTCTCATCAGCTAAAAGTTATAAAACCGGATGACTAGATCTGTTAGAACCGAGTCTCAAATAAGAGCTGGCAGTTCGAGGGGGAGGCTTTCCTCTGAGGAAGTTGGTGGGTTGCTGGAGCGTGCACACATTACTACCCACAGCTCAGCATCCTCAGTCTTTCTGTGGTTCACATCTAGACTTTCCCTGCATCCTAGATGGATGAAGTTGCAGCTAGTGGGTGGTGGTGCTGTCCACACAGAGCCCAGGGTCTAGGAGATGGGTGGGCAGGAGGTGGGTGAGCATGGGGCGACGAGCCATTGTGACTTCTCTGCTGCGGCCGGGACTCAGGTGGGAGGAGCTGCACTCGCTGGCCAGCGAGCCAAGGGAGCAGCACGTGCTGATGGCCGAGCAGGTGGATGACGCCGCCAACGGCCTCTTCAGCACCCTCAGCAGCTCCGCCATCTGCACCACCGCCTCTCCAGGTGAGTAAGGGCCTCCCAGCTGGGAAGGAGTGGCCTTGCCCATATGGAAGTGGGATGCGAGGGTGGGGAGGGTTCCCCAAGGCCAGAAGTCAGGACACAGGACACTTCCCTAGGGAAGTGGGGAAGAGGGACAGGACCTACCATCTTCAGCCCTGAGACACTCGGCTTTGTCCAGCCTCCCCATCTTAGGCCCTGTGAGGGTTTTGGCTGGGAATCCTGAGATTGTCTTTGAGGGATCGAGAGGCTCGGGGCTTGGGACCCAGATGTGGGGGGGGGGGGGTGGGCCCTGAGCCTGTCTACTGCTTGGGAGGAGGAAGGAGCCAGCTCCCCACACTATCAGCACAGGGAGGCTTCATCTGGGGGTGAGATCCCTGTATGCATAGTCAGCTTTGTCAGGGTCTTCGGGAGCTGGAGTGACGTATGTAGTATGAAAGGTACACGTGTGCACAGGATGGAAGAGCTGTGAGGGGCGGGGCCTGTGCAGAGGAGATGCTCGGAGACTGGCTGGCCCTCCGCTGTGTGCTCTGCCGAGAGGGAGTGAGGGCAGGCGTTAGTGGGACCACAGGGAACGAGGCTTAACTCTGTCTTCCCTGTCTTGGGCATGCATGGTGGACATAGACTGCAAGGTCCAGCCTCACCCCTGTGAGCGCAAGACGCTGGAGACAATCAGGGAGCTTGCTGGCCTCGCCCCGTGCTGGAGAGGATCTCGGGGCACTGATGCTGTGCTGGCTGCCCTCTGTCCCTTCTCCAGGTTTGTCTTCAAGGTCTGAGGTCAGAGCCCGAGGGTTCGGCCTGGGCAGGGTTGGCCAGGGGCTCACGGGCTGCAGAGAGAACGGCTCTCTGGGGCCTTGGCCGTGGAGCCCGTGACGGGGATCAGAGGAGACCAGAGAGGGAGCCAGGGACAGAATTTCAGGGACACAGGCAGGGGCGCAGGTACTCAGTGTCAGAGTCTTGTAGACCCACCAGCCAGGCACCCAGGGTAGGTGAGTGGGGCAGGTCACAGCCATTCTGGAAGGCTGGTGTGTCAGCCAAAAACTGGTCAGATAGGGCAGTAGTTTGGACGTGGGATAGTGGTCTGGGAACTTGGTTCCTCTGAGTACCAGTTTCCACCTTTATGGGGGCTGAGCGAAGCAAGAGGCTTAAATAAGATCCTTGGATGAACTCCAGTTGTAGATGTCATGGGGGAGGCTGGATTCTTCAGGGCAGGAGCTCAGGCATTCGAGAGCCCCCGCTGCCCAGCTGCTGGCCACTCCCCTGCAGACTCCCCAGACCGTCCCTCGGCACTTTATCTGGATCACCTCCAGTATGGCCCCTGGTTAGCAATTTGTGATCCGACCCATCTGTCCTTTCTAGAGAGCCAGGGTAGCGTTCGAACCAGCTGCGTCTTGCCCCTTGGCCTGGCCTCTGCGATGAGGTCAGAGCATGTACACAGCAATGAGATGGAACAGCCGAGAAGCTGCCAGGGCCATGCTGGGCCAATGCCGAGTCCAAACGCCACCCTGGCAGGGAAGGGCCGTGCCCCGCACATGGATCAGAGGAAGTGGGGCCTGGGGCCCTGTCAGAGGCCATTAGAGGCTCTCTTCTGAACCCGAGCTTTCAAGTGAATGGAGGTAGTTCTTTGTTCTCTGGTGAACTGTTTAAGTGCCCCTCTGAGCTGGATGGTGTGTGACAAGGAGGTGGACAGTCACTGCCCCCAGTGCTCTTGGTCCAGAGAGAGCCTCCCAAGTGCTGGAGAGGGGCCTGTTTCCTTCTTGGACATCATGGAGAAGGGGCTGCTTGAACAGCCTTTATATATAATTATAAAGTCTTTATATCGTTGTGTTTCTTCATGGCTGCACTGGGTCTTTGCTGCTGTGCCTGAGCTTTCTCTAGTTGTAAGTGGGGGCGCCTCTCTAGCCGCCTTGTGTGGGCCTCCACTGCGGCGGCGGCTCTCGTTGCAGAGCGTGGGCTCTAGGGTGCCTGAGCTTCAGTAGTTGTCGCTCGTGGGCTCAGTAGTGGTGGCGCCCGGGCTTAGTTGCCCTGCGGCATGTGGAATCTTCCCGGACCGGGGATCGAACCTGTGTCCCCTGCATTGGCAGGCAGATTCCCAACTGCTGCACCACCGGGGAAGTCCCTCAACAATCTTGAATGGAGTCAGAACCAGGTTGCAGTGGGGCTGAGGCATCCAGAGGTTGGGAGGCCCAGGAGAGGCTGGTGGGTAGAGTACATTTAATGGCTTTGTGCTCGGACTCTGGGGACACCACCATTAATGAGCTGGGAACCTCCGCTGTCTGTTCCCATGTTCAGGAAGGGAGTGAGAATAGGACCTGCCCCAGAGGGCTTGTCTGGAGCATGCAGGAATTAATACATCAAGGCTTCTAGAATAATGCATATAGTAGGCTTTTCATCAATCCCTTCATTCAAGAAATCTTTGCAGAGGCTCTCCTGAGCTCTCAGCACTGCCCCAAGTCCTGGGGAATCTGCATGAGCATCTCAGAAACAGATCTGCCCCCGTGAGCAAGAGGCAGCAGTGAACACAGTAAGTAGCTAGAGGAACTCTTAGGTGATGCCAAGTGCCTGATGGGGAAAGAATGCGGGGGTGGGGGAGACAGAGCAGGGTGAATAGGTGATTAGGGTAGGGGAGCACTTTTAATTACAGTAGGCAGGGAAGGCAGAGAATGTGGCATCTGAGTCTAGAGCTGAGGGAGGTGGCAGGTGGTGGGGTGGGGCGGCAAGCTGAGGACAGGTCCAGGCAAAGGCCTAGACAGTGTCTGCTCAGTAGCATGGGCTCCCAGTGCTGGGCTGGGTAGGGAGGGCAGGGCCCGTGGAACTTTCTGGGCTTGGATGTGTGGTTTTATGAGGTTGTCACGGAGAGTAGACATGGGAGGGAAGAAGAGTTCTCTTTAATGAGCTGGTGGCTTGGCAGAGTTTTGACTTCAGCAACCCCTTGAGTTCAGAATTGACTTGGCTTTTATCCCAAGTGGATGCTTTGCCTTGGGTAAGCTCCTGCCCTAGCAGTGAGCCCCATTAGCCACCCCTCAGCTGGGCAGCACTGGGGTGGGATCCCACTGGGAGAAGCCTTCTTGGGAACGTTTTAGAGAACTTTATTGCCAAGGCCCCGAGAGAATCTCCTTTGAGATGAGGCCATTGTGGAGCTACTGCCAGGCAAGGGGAGGGCTTCCTGCCTGAGGGACAAGGACCCCTTCTTGCCTTGGCTGGCATGTGACCCCACAGAGTCAGGAAAACTGGGGAGGGGTGGCCCAGAGGGCAAGATGCATGGGCTTTGGAGTCTGAGACAGAGTTCAGATCCCAGCTCTGCTGTTTTGATAACCGTGTGACTTTGGGCCCCTTAATTCAGCCCTCTGAGCCCTCTTCTCCACCTGAAAGAGGCTATTGTCTCTTCAGATAGCTGAGAACTTGATGTAATGATGGGGACGGATGGAGCATGGAAGCCAGCACAGGAATGGTGGCCCTTGTGTTGCCACAGAAGGTTGGCAACCAAACCGGCCTCAGGGGTCATTGAGACCAGCCAGTGGTTTGCACACCCTCCTGAACTACAGTAGAGGCTTGCACGGACGCTTGTCCTGCAGATCAGAAAAAGCACATTTGGGTTGGGGGCAGGGCTGTGGTGCTGGGGAGCCGTGAACAGTCCCATTCCCTCTCCACCAAGGCTCCAAGGAACACAGTTGAAAACTACCCAATAGAGTTACTATACAGAAGAGGGGACTGAGGACCAGAGAAGGAAAGTAACTTGCCTGAGGTCACACAGCCAGAATCCAGTTGACTAATCCCAGTATTTCTTGCCCCCCACTCATTCTGCTGTCCCCAAGAAAGCTGTTCATGTAGCTCAGAGTATCGAACACAGACATCTCTTAACTTCTGGCAGGATAGCCAGCTTAAATTATCTTTTTTTTTAAAATTGCCTTTGAGTAGTTTGAAACATTTCCTACTCCATGTGCAGACAAAAGTTGGGGTGGAATCGGGGAAAAAACAGGTTTCTTGAGTCACTTCTGCATTGGCATCTTATGTCAGCTCTTAGTATTTTAAATAACCTTTCCTGTTAAACCTCTGATCTGTACCGTTTGATTTCTTGGGTCGTAGCTGGAAGAGAGTGTTCTTCACCCACCCCACCACCTGCTACAGGACCACCTGCCCAGGTACAGTCTGCCTCTTTGGTTCTCCTGTTCTTTCTGGCCCTGGGACGAGGCTGGCTCCCAAAGGGGCATTTGTACTCCTGGGGTAGTGAGTAGGGTTGGACCCAGCTCCAGGGCAGAGGCACGGGGATTTCAGAGGCAGAGCAACATGCTTGTGCGATACTCAATGTTCCCTCATTCAGCGGTATCTTTTCACTGAGAATGAAGTGAAGCTTTGGAATTACTTCCTTAACTGGGACTCTGCATTGACATGAGGCTGAGCAGGGCATGCACTGACCCCTGGCTTTGCAAACAGAAAACCTCATATCTAGCACCAAACCCAGAGCAAGATACCTGAGCCTTACTTTCTTTCTCTGTAAAATGAGGGCAATGTTTGCCCCTTGTCTGGACTCCCTGTCTCCCTACTCTGGATGGTAGAGGGTACCACACATGGACCCCTAGGGAAGATTCAGTAGACGATGTCCACCCAAGTGCTTCATCAGTTACAAAGTCCCCAGCAAACAGGAGGACTTATCAACCCCATTAGGATCATTCGGCCTGGCTCCCCAGTGGGCCCTCCCTACTCATGTGATGACTCCAGGGTCTAGAGCATCTCTAGATGCAGGATGCAGGAGCATGGAAGTTGGTTGTCTTGGCATCGGTGCTTGTGTGGATTTGCTGCTCCTAATGAGGCCAGGTGCCTGGCCCCTGAAAAGCCAGAGGCCTGTGTGCAGGCAGGAGGGTTCTTCCTACCTGGGGTTAGGAGATCTGCTGGGCATCTTATTTTAAAGTTCCAAGGTGGCTGGCCTCTGACAGCTGGCGGGAACTGAAAGCCTGGTTGTTTCCGCTCAGAAATAAAAGGTCAGGGACTTGCGGTTTCGAAAGCAGAATAACTTGGGTTTGAATCCCAGCTCTGCTGCTTTCCAAGTAGCTAACCTTCAGCATGTGACTTCTGTTTGTTGAGTTTCAGCTTCCTGTCTGTGACATGGGGCTTCACAGTACTTGCTTCATTTGGTTGTATCAGTGAAATGAGATCATGCATGTGTAACCCTCAGCTCAGTTCAGTTCAGTCACTTAGTCGTGTCTGACTCTGCAACACCATGGACTGTGGCATGCCAGGCCTCCCTGTCCATCACCAACTCCCAGAGCCTACTCAAACTCATGTCCATTGCGTCAGTGATGCCATCCAACATCTCATCCTCTGTTGTCCCCTTCTCCTCCCACCTTCAATCTTTCCAGCATCAGGGTCTTTTCCAAGGAGTCAGTTCTTCACATCAGGTGGCCAAAGTATTGGAGTTTCAGCTTCAACATCAGTCCTTCCAATGAACACCCAGGACTGATTTCCTTTAGGATGGACTGGTTGGATCTCCTTGCAGTCCAAGGGACTCTCAAGAGTCTTCTCCAACACCACAGTTCAAAAGCATCAATTCTTCAGTGCTCAGCTTTCCTTAGGGTCCAACTCTCACATCCATACATGACCACTGGAAAAACCATAGCCTTGACTAGACGGACCTTTGTTGGCGAAGTGATGTCTCTGCTTTTTAATATGCTGTCTAGGTTGGTCATAACTTTTCTTCCAAGGAGCAAGCGTTTTTTAATTTCAAGTGAAAAATGAAAGTGAAAGTGAAGTCACTCAGTCATGTCTGACTCTTTGCGACCCCATGGACTGTAGCCTACCAGGCTCCTCCCTCCATGGGATTCTCCAGGCAAGAGTACTGGAGTGGGTTGCCATTTCCTTCTCCAGGGGATCTTTCTGACCCAGGGATTGAACCCGGGTCTCCTGCATTCCAGGCAGACGCTTTAACCTCTGAGCCACCAGGGAAGCCCTGACCCATAATAGCCACTCATTTAAAGGACTGTTGGCACTGTTAATGAACCCCCAGTCATTTCCATGAAACTCCAGCTGATAGGACTGCAGGCCTGGGTGTCCAAAGTTACTCTTAATTCCTACCTTTCAAAAGTATACACTTTAATTACAATCATGTGACCACTAAGTAATATATTAACATTTGTAAGGTATTGGGGGTGTCGAATCCTACATATGAATATTCACTGGAAGGACTGAATGAATAAATCTTGATAGTTTTAAAAAATCTTCAACTTCACCACCCTATCTTCACCATCCTTCACCATCTTCAGCTGGAGCTCCAATACTTTGGCCACGTGATACCAAGAGTGGACTCATTGGAAAAGACCCTGATGCTGGAAAAGATTGAGGGCAGGAGGGGAAGGAGGTGACAGAGGAGGAGATGGTTGGATGGCATCACTGACTCAACAGACATGAGTTTGAACAAACTCTGGGAGATAGTAAAGGACAGGGAAGCCTGGCATGCTGCAGTTCATGGGCTCACAACAGTCAGACAAGACTTAGTAACTGAACAACAACAATATATGAATGGGTGTGTGTGGGGACATAATTCAGTCTGTAACATGTGCTCCCAGTATCAGAGCCAGATCGCATTGGCAGATCCACAGTGAGCCTGTGCTTCACACAGAGCATTAACTGAACCCACCACTGAGTATCTGTTACTTCCCACACCCTAACCCCTCATTGGCTGTCCTTCCCATCTTTGCTACAGGTGTTGAGACCAATTTCCTAGTGCATCCCAGGAAAGGAAGGGGCTGGGCCCTGGTGCGGCAGGGTAGCCATCTCTGGGTGGATGTGCCAGGCTGTTAACAGGCATCTCTCTGGTAGGCCCCTGTGACTCACAGCCCTGCCAGAATGGAGGCACGTGTGTTCTAGAAGGACCGGACAGGTACCACTGCCTCTGCCCGCCAGCCTTTGGAGGGGAAGCCAACTGCGGTACGTGTGCCCGGGACTTCCCAGACTTCAGTTATTGGGGAGCAGTGGAGTCTGGGCTCCTGCTCTTTGTCTGCAACCCTGTTAGCCACTAGGTAGGAACTGGCCCAAGAGTTAGTGCATTTGAAATACACCACTGAGCTTATGTCTCAGATGATACCCTGAGGGCTCTAGGGTATAACTTGGGGGGGGGGGTTGGGTAGGATACGGCCCCTAGCTTCTTAGCTTTAGAATGGCCACCTCTTGATCTGTGGGCATCAGGGAACCCAGCTGTAGACTGGAGCCAGCCCATCAGGTTCATGGTTCTGGGCACTGTCCCATCTCCCCTCTTCCAGAAGAGGAATGAGAAGCCTTGATGTGTCTCAATTTTAAAACTGTGAAGATTATAATTGATTTTACTGCCCTGTGGTTATGGGAGTTTGCAATAAGATTCTGTACGTAAAGTGCTCAGCACAATGCTTGACACAGAGGATGGGACTTGTTAAATAATAACTTTTTAAAAACTGTCATGCTAGGTCAATTGGAGACTTACTTGGGAAAAAGTATATCTTGATTCCCCTACCTCACAAGTTATACAAAAATCAATTCCAGATGGATCGTTGATTTAACTGTAGAGAGCAAAGCTGTGAAGCTTCTGGAAGAAAACATAGGAGCCTATTGTCATGATTTGGGGGTAGACAAAGATTTCTCCAACAGGACACAGGAAGCACTAACCATAGTGGGGGAAGCTAATAGATTCTATTTTTCTCTTGAAAAAGAGGTGAGAGCGAGACCCTGGGTGGGAACCGGGGAGCCCTGTCTAACTCAGTGATGGGCTCTGGTCACTAGCCTTTGGAGCCTCAGTGTCATGACCCCACCCCTCTCCTAGGAGGGGGGTGGCTCAGCCCCACGTGGGGTTGGGCATCCCAGGTGGGACGGTGGTCCTCGTGCTCCCCAGGGTGACGGCAGCTGTGTCCCGGCAGCTCTGAATCTGAGCCTGGAGTGCAGAGTGGATGTCCTGTTCCTGCTGGCCGGCTCAGCAGATGCCACCCTGGAGGGCTTCCAGAGGGCCAAGGCCTTCGTGAAGCGGTTTGTGCGGGCGGCGCTGACTGGAGACTCCAGGGCGCGCGTGGGTGTGGCCCTCTACAGCGCGGAGCTGACCGTGGCTGTGCCAGTGGGCGAGTATCAGGATGTGCCAGACCTGGTCCGGAGCCTCGACGGCCTGCCCTTCGATGGTGGTGCCACCCTGACGGGCCGGGCCCTACGGCAGGTGGCAGAGCGCGGCTTCGGGAGTGCCCCCAGGACAGGCCTGGACCGGCCTCGCCAGGCGGTGGTCCTGATGACTGAGGCGCGCTCCCAGGATGAGGTGGCCGGCCCGGCGGGCTTCGCGAGGGCCCGGGAGCTGCTCCTGCTGGGTGTGGGCAGCGAGGACGTGCGGCCGGAACTGGAGATGATCACTGGTGGCCTGGAGCGCGTGCTGACCTACACCAGCCCGCAGGACCTATTCAACCAAATCCCAAAACTTCAGGGCAAGCTGTGCAGCCGGCCACACCCAGGTAGGGACCATCCCTACACCCGTGCCAGCTGCGGGCCAGCCTCACCTGACCTGGGGGCCAGCTGGCCAGTGGTAGAACCTTCCACCTTTTGGTAGGGACTTAGCCAGGGCCTCTGATGCAGGCTGGAGCCACAGCCCCACTTTTTTTTTTTCATAAACTAGCCTTGTGATGAGTAACTTCTCAGTTTTGTAGTTGTTCAGTCACTAAGTCATGTCTGACTCCTTGCAACCCCGAGGATCCTCTGTCCTCCACTGTCTCCCAGAGTTTGCTCAAATTCATGTCCCCTGAGTTGTGATGCTGTCTAACCATCTCGTTTTACTGGTCACCACAATCTGGCAAATAGTAGCACCTGCCGAGGGGCTTTTATGAGGATTACTTAGGGCAAGCAAGATGCACACTAGTGCAGAGTAAGCTCAGAGTGTGCACTCAGAATTGCAGGTATTGCTGTTTATTAATTTTTATTGTTATAGTTAATAAGGAGCTCTGAATCTACTAAGTGTAACTCTAGAACGGCAGCTTCCCAGTTTCTTTTTGGCAAGAAAGAAATGCATTCCCAGTACACACATGTGCCTGTACAAGCATAAACGTCTAGAACAAGCCAAGCCTTTCCTGAAATGCTACTTGTCATTTCTACCTGAGATGTGTTCTGACATCATTCTGTTCTATGACCCATGTTGCTTTCCATGACCCGCCACTAGAGGGTGCCCTGGAGAACAGAACCTGGGAGTAGATATCCCCATCTAGGGTGGGGGCCTGGCCCATGGTCAGAGACAGGAGTAGGTGAAACACACCCTCCACAGGGCTCTGGACTTCTCCTCTAAAGAAGCTGTGTGTGGATTTCAGCTCCTCAGCTCCAGGTGTCACTCTCACCAATGGTGAGATATTCCCTCCTGCTGGAGGAAGGACAGGGCTCTGCCTGCCCACCTCCACTGTGCCCCTCCAGTCTTATCTTCCCTTGGCAGCCAGAGGATTTTTTAAAAAATAGTTTTAGATTCACAGAAAAACTGTGACAATGGTAGAGTTCACCTGTGTTCCATCCCCAGTGTCCCTCTTGTAAGATGTTAACCAGGTACAGTTACCACAATTAATGAACCAACATTGATGTTGTTCAGTCACTCAGTTGTGTCTGACCCTTTGCAATCTCATGGACTGTAGCACGCCAGGCTTCTCTGTCCTTCGCCATCTCCTGGAGTTTGCTCAGTCTCATGTCCACTGAGTCAGTGATGCCATCCAACCATCTCATCCTCTGTCGCCCCTTCTCCTGCCTTCAATCTTTCCCAGCATCCATGTCTTTTCTAATGAGTTGGCTCTTGCCATCAGGTGGCCAAAGTTTTGGAACTTCAACTTCATCAGTCCTTCCAATGACTATTCAGGACTGATTTTCTTTAGGATTGATTGGTTTGATCACCTTGCTGTCCAAGGGACTCTCAAGAGGCTTCTCCAGCACTGCAGTTCAAAAGCATCAAGTCTTTGGTGCTCAGCCTTCTTTATGGTCCAACTCACACATCTGTACATGACTACTGGAAAAATTGTAGCTTTGACTATCTGGACCTTTGTCGGCAAAGTGATATCTCTGCTTTTTAATATGATGTCTAGGTTTGTCATAGCTTTCCTTCCAAGGAGCATCTTTTAATTTCATGGCTGCAGTCACTTATCTGCTGGAGCCCAAGAAAATAAAATCTGTCACTGTTTCTACTTTTCCCCTTCTATCTGCCATGAAGTGATGGGGCTGAGTGCCATGATCTTAGTTTTTTGAGTTTTAAGGCAGCTTTTTCACTCTCCTCTTTCACCCTCTTCAAGAGGCTCTTTAGTTGCTCTTTGCTTTCTGCCATTAGAGTGGTATCAGAATATATGAGGTTGTTGCTGTTTCTCCCAGCAATTTCAGTTTGTGATTCATCCAGCCTGGCATTTCTCTTGACATACTCTAGTAGCCTATAGGTTAAATAAGCAGGGTGACAATATATAGCTTTGATGTACTCCTTTCCCAATTTGGAACCAGTCAGTTGTTCCATGTCTGGTTCTAACTGTTGCTTCTTGACCTGCATACAGGTTTCTCAGCAGGCAGGTAGAGTGGTCTGGTATTCCCATCTCTTTAAGAATTTTCCACAGTTTGTTGTGATCCACATAGTCAAAGGCTTTAGTGTAGTCAATGAAACAGATGTTTTTCTGGAATTTCCTAGCTTTCTCTATGATCCAGTGAATTTTGGCAATTTGATCTCTGGTTCCTCTGCCTTTTCTAAACCCACCTTGTACATCTGGAAGTTCTCGGTTCAGGTACTGCTAAAGACTAGCCTGAAGGATTTTGAGTATTACCTTGCTAGCATGCAAAATGAGTGCAGTTGTACAGTAGTTTGAACATTCTTTGCATTGCCTTTCTCTGGGATTGGAATGAAAACTGACCTTTTCCAGTACTGAGGCCACTGAGTTTTCCAAATTTGCTGCTGTATTGAGTGCAGCACTTTAACAGCATCATCTTTTAGGATTTGAAATAGCTCAGCTGGAATTCCATCACTTGCACTAGCTTTATTGGTAGTAATGCTTCCTAAGGCCCATTTTACTTCACACACCAAGATGTCTGGCTCTAGGTGAATACCCACACCATCGTGGTTATCCAGGTCATTAAGACCTTTTTTGTATAGTTTTTCTGTGTATTCTTGCCACCTCTTCTTAATCTCTTTGCTTCTGTTAGCTCCTTGCCATTTCTGTCCTTTATTGTGCCCATTTTTGCATGAAATGTTCCCTTGGTATCTCCAATATTCTTGAAAAGGTCTCTAGTCTTTCCCAGTCTATTGTTTATTTCTTTGCATTGTTCACTTAAGAAGGCCTTCTTATCTCTCTTTGCTATTCTCTACAACTCTGGATTCAGTTGGGTATATCTTTCTTTTTCTCCTTCGCTTTTTGCTTCTTTTCTCAGTTATTTGTAAAGCCTCCTCAGACAACTATTTTGCCTTCCTGCATTTCTTTTTCTTGGGGATGGTTTTGGTCACTGCCTCCTGTACAACGATACAAACCTCTGTCCATAGTTGGTCATTATTTATTAGTCTGCACTTTATTCCAACTTCCTTAGTTGTTACCTAATGTCTTTTTTCTGTTCCAAGGATCCCATCCAGGATACATTTTACATTTAGTCTTCCTGTCTTCTTAGACTCCTCTTGGCTATGACGGTTTCTCAGACTCTTCTTATGCTAGAGTGGTTTTAAAAAACCAGTAAGTCAGACCCTCTTACTGCATACTTTACTCCTGGTGGGCTACAGTCCATGGGGTCGCAAGAATCGGACACAACTTAGCGACTAAACCACCCCTGCCATGCAGTTCATGGCACCTGGGGGTATAGATTGAGCCTCAGAGCACCATGGCTTACAGACAGAAGTTATTTATTCTGCTCCCATCACAGTTCAGAGGTGAGCAGCCTGGGCCGGCAGGGTGGTTCAGCTGTCTGCTAACTCCAGGGCTGCTGTTTCTCAGACAGCAGGAAGAGGGCAGAGGGAAAGTGGAAGGCAAGCAGCTTCCTTTCGGGGACAGAACTTAGAAATTGCAGTTACTTTCCATTACACCCCATCGGATAGAACTATCATGTGGCCGCACCCAGCTGCCAGGGGGAGGCTAGGAGTATGGTCCAGCTGAGCCTTCGTGTGTCCTGCTTTTCTTCCAGGAGAGGGTGGAGGCCGGATGCTGTGGTGGATACCAGCTGACCTGGACTCTGATCACCCCAGAACAGCACCTCCCCCGGCTACCCCCTAAGGGCCACTTTGCTTGTTCTACAGGCTGCCAGGCCCAGCCGCTGGACCTGGTCTTCATGCTGGACGCCTCGGTCTCAGTGGGGCCCGAGAACTTTGCCCGGATGCAGAGCTTCGTGAGAAGCTGTGCCCTCCGGTTTGACGTGAACCCCGACGTGACGCAGATCGGCCTGGTGGTGTACGGCGGCCGCGTCCAGACAGCCTTCGGGCTGGACACCCACCTCAGCCGTGCTGCAGTGCTGCGGGCCCTGAGCCAGGCCCCCTACCTGGGAGGGGTGGGCTCGGCAGGCACGGCCTTGCTGCACATCTATGACAAGGTGATGACGGTCCAGGGCGGCACCCGGCCTGGCGTCCCCAAGGCGGTGGTGGTGGTCACGGGTGGGAGCGGGGTGGAGGACGCGGCTGTCCCAGCCCAGAAGCTGAGGGACAACGGCGTCTCGGTCTTGGTGGTGGGTGTGGGGCCCGTCCTGAGGGAGGCACTGCGGAGGCTCGCGGGTCCCCGCGACGCCCTGATCCACGCAGCAGCCTATGCAGACCTGAGCCAGCACCAGGACACACTCATCGAGTGGATATGCAGAGGTGAGTGGGGGAATCTGCAACTTCGGGGTCGCCTCCAAAGGGCGGACCTCAGCCAGAGCCTTCATGGACATCCCTACGGGGACAGCAGCTCCTCCCAACTACCGGGGACTTTTTTTTTTTTTTTTTGCTTTTCATTCTTCAACGGGTTTGTTTTTTTTTTTTATTTTATTTTATTTTTAAACTTTACAATATTGTATTAGTTTTGCCAAATATCAAAATGAATCCGCCACAGGTATACATGTGTTCCCCATCCTGAACCCTCCTCCCTCCTCCCTCCCCATACCATCCCTCTGGGTCGTCCCAGTGCACCAGCCCCAAGCATCCAGTATTGTGCATCGAACCTGGACTGGCAACTCGTTTCATACATGATATTTTACATGTTTCAATGCCATTCTCCCAAATCTTCCCACCCTCTTCCTCTCCCACAGAGTCCATAAGACTGTTCTATACATCAGTGTCTCTTTTGCTGTCTCGTACACAGGGTTATTGTTACTACAGAGTGAAGTAAGCCAGAAGGAAAAACACCAATACAGTATACTAACGCATATATATGGAATTTAGAAAGATGGTACCGGGGACTTTCTATGTTCCGGGCTCTGTGCTAAATCCCATAGTCACATGGAACCCTGCAGGAGGCACACACAACTGTCCCCATTTAAGATGCAGAGAATTTTAGACAAGCATCTCTCCCCAAACTTAATGTATGCACCTCACCTAAAAAGAAGAGATTTGTTAGAATATCCACCAAGACCCCAGGATGGCACTGACCTTGCTAGGAACAGACACAGCCAGGCTAGCCTGACTTCAAGCCTCCTTTTACTAGGAACATTCTCTGCACCTTTTTAAAAGCCTGTGGCTATAATAATGATAGTAAGCACTGCTGTGTGCTCAGCCCATCTTAAAGAAAGCAGCTGCTTGCCTGCAGGCAAGCTGAATGGAGGCTGGGGCCCACCCGTGTGCTCACCTGTGGTTCAAGGGCCCACAGAGCCACTGTGACATGTAAGACCCTGCTCTGGTGGCCTCACATTTGTCCTGGGTGGGGGTAGGGTCCACAGGGCTGACCCAGGCTGGGTCTGCTGACACGTCCTCCCGTCCTCCCTTGCAGAAGCCAAGCGGCCAGTTAACCTCTGCAAACCCAGCCCATGCATGAACGAGGGCACCTGTGTCCTGCGCAATGGGAGCTACCACTGCGAGTGCCAGGGTGGCTGGGAGGGCCCCCACTGCGAGAACTGTGAGTGTGGCATCAGCTCCAACGTAGGGGCTGGGGTGGTGTTCTCAGTCCTCCTGTTCCCCAGGACTGTAGCCAAAGAAGGTTCTAGGGCATGGGTGGAAGGAGTCAGTCATTGGTTCATTCATACATGAAACATTTAGTGGGTGCCCCCTACATCCCAGGTGCCATGCTGGGTGAGAGGAACAGAGCAGGAAACAAGACATTGAGAATCTCTGCCCTCCTGAGGGTTCTAGTCTAGTGAGGGAGACACAACCAGTAAGAGCAGCATGTAGTGTATTAGATGGTGCTGAGCACTGAAGAATTGATGCTTTTGAACTGTGGCATTGGAGAAGGCTCTTGAGAGTCCCTTGGACTGCAAGGAGATCCACCCAGTCCATCCTAAAGGAAATCAATCCTGAATATTCATTGGAAGGACTGATGCTGAAGCTGAAGCTTCAATCCTTTGGCCACCTAACTTGAAGAACTGACTCCTTGGAAAAGACCCTGATGCTGGGAAAGATTGAAGGCAGGAGGAGAAGGGGACAACAGAGGATGAGGTGGTTGAATGGCATCACTGACTCGAGGGACATGACTTTGAGTAAGCTCAGTGAATTGATGATGGACAGGGAAGCCTGGTGTGCTGCAGTCCATGGGGTTGCAAAGAGTCAGACACAACTGAGCGACTGAACGGAACACACTCAGATGAAATTCCGAGGAGACTGTTGGGGAGGAGCACAGTGGACACAGAGTAACCGGAACACAGGCAGAGGACATGGGCACAGGTTCGAGTGGGTGGGTGAATGGGGCAGTGGAAGTTGGTGGGAGTTCTTTTTTTGAGTATCTCTATTTGCTCAACAGAGGGTGAGGGCATGGAGGAGGTGCTGGAGGTTTGAGGAGAGAAGAGAATTAGTAACCATCTAGGAGAGAAGGAGACTAGAGTACGGACATAGAAAAACGACTGTTGTGCAGCCTCCTAGGTCCCCTATGGCTGCTGCTCATGAATTTAAAGGTAGAAAAGCCAGCAGCAGCCAGTGGACGCTTCCCATTGGAGCCCTGCGTTTGTGGGCCCTGGCAGAGGTGGTTTTCCTAATACGGGGAGGGCTGTGAAGGGTACTTCCTGCTTGGCTTAGCCTAAGTGCAAGGCACAATGGGGCCCATAAGGTTGCTAGTTGGTTAAGAAGAGGACTCAGACCCTCACGTCCTCAAAGTTCACTTCTTTCCTAGGGGCCTTCAGAGGAGATGCCCTCAAGGCACGTGGCTCCAGCCGAGAGCCTGCAGGAGGGCAGCCACCGCGCCCCTCCCGGCTGGGCCTACAGAGAAGGCCTGGGCCCCCTGGGCGCTGAAAGGGAGCCTACCCTCAGCACAGCACCCTGTCTGTGGTCTCTGCCTCCAGCCCCGTCTGAACCCTCCTGCCCACTGTCCTGCCTCAGGGAGAAGAGAGGGCTCAGCTTCAGACAGAGCTGCCCAGGGACATGGTAGCAGCTGGTTGCCCCCCTTCACGACCACACTGAGAACTCTTCACATGTTTTGCTGACCTAATTGTGCACTGAGGAGTTGGTGCCGTCTGCTGTGTGTCCCCCGAGGAGCAGCAGAGGAACCTGGAGACTTCTGATGGGCTGTTTGAAGCTCACGGTACCCACGATGATGGCTAAACAGGACATTGCTGGGACAGTTATGCCTGAGAAGGCAGTGATGACAGAACCCTGACTCGATGGTGGCATTTCAAGATGGACGAAGCGTGGGCTTTTCAACACACCTTTCCCCGAAGATGCTCCAGATGGATTCGTTCTTTAGTTTGAAGAGGGGCTTGAGTGGCATTTGTGACTTGTTCTGGTGACGGGATCCCTGTGTGGGACTTGGAAAGGCCTCAGACAGGAAGGAGACTGACCAGCTCTTTACTTGAGGGGAGGAGGGGCTGAGTGTGCAGACAGCCCTGGACTCGAGGGGCCACCTAAGCTGACCAGCACTCCCTTCGAGAGGCTTCTTAGTGTTTACTTAGGAGGGTTCATTGTGGGGTGTTTCTTGAGTGCCCATCTTACTCTCCCTTTGGGGGTCAAAAAGGAGCAGAATTCTTAAAACTCAGTCCATGTAGAACAAAGAGATTTGAAGGGGTTGGCTTTTTTAGATAGAGATCTTATGCTGCCTTGGTTTTAGTTTTGTTTTTCATATCTGGTTTTAAAAGGAATATTTCAAGAAGTGACGTTGATTCTGTTTATTTAACAGGAGCATTTGTCCCTAAATGGCAAAAAGGCTTAGATAGCATATTCTCTGGCGAATATTTGCTTATCCCACAGTCCTTAACAAATCAATTCTCGGCCCAGGTGGTCGAGTTGGGAGTTGGTTTTCAGTAGAAGCCTTTGCAGAACTCTGATTTAAACCCAGACACTTTATCATAGTTTTTATTTTTAATGTAAATACCTTTAATGTGATGTTTTATGGGCAAACATTCACGGCTACTTTGATTTAAATACTGCTTAGCTTTAAGAACTTCAGGATTTCTGGTGCAAAGAAAAGTACTTGGAAGGTCATCACCGTGGTTTTATTAGATGTTAAAAACAAGTCCAGTGTGCCAAGCACTGTGCATGACAGTCATTTCCATTCAAGGGCTATTTCCATTCCAGTCGTCGCCTTCTGCCAAGGCAAAAGCAATATCAGAGCAGAGTCACGTGCCCACCCGGTAGGTGCCGATAGCAGATGTTAGAGAATTCCATTGTCTTTAACAGCAGTTTAATCATTTCATAATGTAGGCTCTTTGTCTGGCTCAGGGTTGATATTTGGATGTCCCATTTGAACTGGACTTAAAAACTGCACAAAACTGGGCCCTGGGCCTAGCCTACATATTAAAGACCTTACTGTTGCTATTTTTAGGTTTCAGCCCTTGGGGGAAAAATTTTTTTAACCTTTTCTAGGTGGGCAGCTGTCTATGGGGTCGCACAGAGTCGGACACGACTGAAGCGACTTAGCAGCAGCAGTGAAGGTACCACTGAAGTGTTTAACCCTTTCTTGGTTCTAGTAGTGGAAGAGGGAATTCCTGACAAGATAACCTTAAGTGATCGTTTCCCAGCTAACCCTTTTTCTGTCTTTTTAAAGAAACTGGCTTTTATTTTAATTACATAATAAACAAATATGTTCTCCTTGTAAAAAACATTGCTGATAGATCATAACTTTTTTCTTCTCCAAATGATCCTTATTCCAGCCAGCTGCTCTAGTTTGAATAGTTGATTGATTCTCTTGCTTTTCTAGAAAGATAGCATTTACAAGTAATGACAGTTTTGTCTCTCCTTTTGAAATTTTATACTACTTTTTCTTGTCATTTTGCATTGTCTAGGACCTCTAGAATGATGTTTTAACAAGTAGTGGAATGTAGCTGGTTCTTAACTTGAAAGGACGTTTTTATCATTGTTACTCTCTGTGCATTACTTGATAAGGAATGCTTGCTTCTATTCCTGGATTACAGAGTGTTTATTAGGAGTATTGAGATTTGTGGTTTGCTTTTCTGCTCCCTTTGAGATGTTTTTTCACATTGGATTGGTTAATATGATAAAATGCCTATTTGTATTTTCAGTTGTTGAACCACCTTTGATTTCTTGGATAAATGCTATTTGGTTGCAACGTCTGGTTCTTTAAACACTGCTGAATTCCATCTGCCAATGTTTTAAAGTTTTTTTCAATTTATGTTCAAAAATGAGATTGTCTTTTATAATATATTGGAATGTTTTTCTTTTATGTGTTGGAGTTTTGGTATCAGAGCTGTGCTAACTTTCATATTAATATATAGTCCTCAAACTTTCAAGCTGCTATATTCATAGTATTTTCTTGTAATTCAAAAGGACTGTCAGTATCGGTACGTAAGGCCTCTTTTTTCAGTTCTGCCATTTAATATTGCTGTAGGCTGTCTTTTTAATGAGTCATAAATTTGGTTTTGCCATTTTTAATTATTACTACTAAGGCAACATTTCAAGTATTGATATGATTTTTACTCCCCTAAGAATTATCTAGGAGTGTGTTTAAACGTATTGATTTTCAGTCATTTTTATATATGATCAGCTTCTAAAGATGTTTCCCAAGTCTTAATTATAATTATAAAATCTTTCAGCCTTACCTCTGCTACTTGATGTAAGGAGGCTTAAAGTCTCCTGCTAGGACTCCACCTTGTAGTTCTATGTTTTGACTCACAGAGTTTGAAGTTCAGTGTATAAATATCCACAATGTTTCCCCCTTGAAGTAGAAGTCTACCAGGCCTTGCCACGTCATCCCATGAAATACAAGAAAACCCAAAATACAATGAACATTTTATTAAAAAAAAAAAAAATCTAACTCACCACTTGGGACACCAAGTGTTAATGACAAAGGAAATAAATGCCCTGGGAATAGAAAGACAAGAAGACAGACTCAAAAGACCTTTAGTTCCCAGGAACCAGTGTTAAAGAACTCTGATTCAGAACCCCCAGAAATGAGGCAGAGATGATAGATGAAATGTTTTAACCTGTGTTAACAATGCCAGTGGAAGAGAAACAGGCAACATAAACAAGAGCACTGTCGATTTTAAGAAAAGAGACCACCTGAAACAAAATTTGCCCCCTTTTTTCTTCTTGGAAAGGGCCTGGACATCAAGCACAACTTCAAAAAACAGGGACTAAGAGAGCACTGTATTAAATAACTTCTCTTAAAAATGGCCTTTCCATGGGACTGAATCGGTAAACACAGGGTAATCTTGTTTCTATGGTAATGTAAAAAGTCAGTTAAATCTCAAAAGACACTTTTCACTGTTCTAAATTACAGGATTTTAAACATTTTTCCCCCCTATATAATACAGCATCATTTAAAATTTTTATTTAAAAGCAATTGGTTCAGGCCCACTTTAGCCTGAAAAAAGTCCTTAATTTACCAGGAACAGTGCCTCAGCTTGGTCCCAAATATTTTCCCAATTACCATTTCTTTAAAAAAAAAAAACCCATAGATGGTTTTTACACAGTTGAAGACAAGGACGGTTTAACCCCTGACACTGCTAAGTATCAGATAGGAGATGACAGTCAGGAGTTGAGATATACTCTCACCAAAGCCCTGTGATCAGTGAGACAAGGCCCTGCTACCTCGATTTCTCCTCCACCAAGGCCTCCACATCAGAAACTTTTCATTTAAAAAGTCTGATAAAACAATTGATGAAAATGTCAAGGAAGAAACACAGAATACCCCTAGCTACAGCAATGTCCTGTTTACAACCAATAGACTTGGGTCTCCAGAAGAGTCTTGTATTATTTCCTTTGTCCCTGCACAGGGACAGAGCCTCCTCTTAGCCGAAGTATTCCATTCACAGAACCCCAGTTCTTCCTTTTTCTTGTAAACAGACTCACCCTTTCACAGAGTTGCTGCTTTAACGAAGACTGTAACGAAGCAGGATTGTCACCAAGGTCCATATTGACAGGAGAGTCTTTAGATGAAGTTCGTTTCCTAACTTGCTCCTTTCTTCTCCCATTCCTAGGGTGCCATTCAAACACCAGCATCCCGCCCCCCAAAGAGAAGAAAGTTAGTTATCCTCCGCAGCCAAGCTACATATTCATAGAAGAAGCTAGGAAGAGAGACAGCAATTAAGGGTCAACCTCCATGTGTTCCCTGTTGCTTGGAGCCCCTGTTCAGAGAGTTTGAGGCCATGGAGCAAGACAGAGGCTGAGTGACGTCTGCCTCGGTGCTCATGTGCTTACATGGATTTAATACACAGTCACTGGTACAGGTGTCTTACAGTACTTCCAGCAGGTGGTAAGCAGGACAGCAATGACAGCTGCCTGTGGTAAGGAGCAGCATTTGCCAAAAACACAGGCAGCTCTAGGCATGCTCTTTACTGTACAAATGAGTCAAGGGTTCATAACGCTCCTCATCCAGCCCCCAGGGATAAATCTGCTCTCGTTTACCCTTCATCGCCAGCTGCCTGGGTGGCTTCCGGCAAACCCATCACCCATCTGAATCTGCTGCTTTTGTTTTCCTGACAGACGCCCTTCAGAATCACTGAGGTTCTCTTTAAATTGGAAAACTCTCCAGCCCCTCTCTGTCTCTGAGCTGCTCCTCTCCCCCTGTCCCGCCCCCCTACCCCCATCCCCAGGGAATCTACTGATAATCACGAGGTGGGCAGCGCAGAACATTTGCACGCCCTCAGGTGGACTTGCAAGGACACAAAACCAAGCAAGCACCTTTCTGGTCGGTCAAGGCCAAAGACACAGCCAAGTCCCAGCCTCCCGCCTCTTCCCGCAGAGCCTACGCTCAGAGGAGGAAAGTGCCACCTGGGTCAGAAGGGCGCCTCCCCCCCCCCCCCACCTCCGCCCCGCCACCCTGGTGACAGTTCTGTCCTCCAGGGGGCCCTGAAAGAGCACAGGAGTGACCGCTTACCTTGGCTTTCTGGAGGACGGTGCCTTTGCCCGTGACCATAACCGACAGAGGCCTGTTCTTGAGTGCAGTTGCGGAGTTGACCGGGGTACAGTCGGGGGCAGGAATCGGGGTGGCTGCTTTGGGCTGTGGGGTCAGAGGAGAGCGAGGGCTGAGTTAAGGGCAGGGAGGCATGGCTCATCCCGTGCTTGGCCCACGGGGACGGGGCACCCAGACTCACCCGGGGGCTCACGCTCTCCAGGTGGGTGGTGTCCACGGTGGTGCCCAGTGTCACGGGCCCAGCCTCCGCCTTCCTCAGGCTGTCCTTCACCTCCACGATGCTGAGCTCTAGGTCCACACGCCTGCGCTCCTCCACCCTGCACTCCTCATCCACCTCCTTCAGCTTCTGCTCCAGGCTGGCCGCCGCCCCCTTGTCTGCAGAGAGAAGTGAACAGCCTTTCAGCTAGAAGTCGCGCCAGGGGCAGGATGGATTCACACACACACACCATGCTGAAACACGACCCCCGAGGGGCTGTGGACCACTGCTCTGGCTCTGACCCTTAGAGCGGGGACACGCCTCTCGATGGGTGGTAGACAGCCTCCAAGTCCAGGAGCCCAGGTCCTGTGTCTCCATTCTGCAAAGGCTGGGGAGGCTCCGGCCGCAGAGCTCCGCCTTCACAAGAGGGCCTGAATCTGAGGCCTAACGTCCCTCCTGGTAGGTGCTTAGGGACTCTTGTTGTTTCAATACCTGCCATGGTGACAGCAACCTCAAAGGGAGAAAGAAGCTTCATTGGTGACCTCTGGAGGATGGTTGGGCTGTTTCAACTTGCCCCACATGGTTCCCTCAATCCTCCTGGCACGTGCTGCTTCCCTGGGCCTAATGGAGCTATGGTCCTCAACCCTGCCTCCTTCTCAGCCCTGTCTTACCCTCCCCTCTTCACCCTGGTGTTCTCAGGCTGTTCCCGTAGCACCAAATGATGACTCAACCAAGAGTCCATGCTAGGAGCTCACTGCAGAGGAAAGGATGGTACCACATGTTCAGTATGGAATCCTGAGCACCGAGTGACTGCCCGTGAGTATGGGCGATGGAAATGTTCTCAAGCTGACTCTGGTGATGGCTGCACAACTCTGTGAATATACTGAAAACCATGTGCGAATGGGTCATCGTATGGTCTATGAATTCTTATCAATGAAGATGTAATCTTTTTTAAAAAGTGGGTCACATCATGCCCCCCCCTTACCTTTCTTCTACCAATCATGTTTATAAGATTCTCGGGGATCAACTGCTTATGTTGGTTAGTGCGCGTCTAATGGGCTTCACTGATAGCTCAATTGGTCAAGAATCCGCCTGCAATGCAGGAGACCCCGGTTTGCTTCCTGGGTCAGGAAGATCCGCTGGAGAAGGGACAGGCTACCCACTCCAATATTCTTGTGCTTCCCTTGTGTCTCAGCTGGTAAAGAATCTGCATGCAATGTGGGAGACCTGGGTTTGATCCCTGGGTTGGAAAGATCCCCTGGAGAAGGGAAAGACTACTCACTCCAGTATTCTGGCCTGGAGAATTCCATGGACTGTGTAAGTCTATGGGGTCGCAAAGAGTTGGACACGACTGAGCGACTTTCACAGCTTAAATATTAAGTGTACATGGAGTTCCTCTCTGAAAATGAAGTCAAATGCTGCTGAAAGGTCTTACGAGGGACAAGCCGCTAGGAAACAGCTAAAGGATGATATGAGGATGACTTGGAAAATAATCTACAAGGATGCAGATTTCTTTAAAATGAACACAGATTTAAGGCGCTTGTAGACGGCCAGTTGAAGCATTAGAGGTGTGGTTAATGCGGGAACCATGACCCGGGGCTCCCGTCAGCTGGCCCAGAGGGCAGGGAAAGACTTTGGCATTACCGCAGAAGATGGGCCAAGAAACAGACATTTGTCTTAAATGAGAATGAGACATTTCAGGTCTAGACACATAATTTTTAGAGATTTCCTGCTTTTTCAACTATGTCCTGATATAGGACAGTGACCTTTCAGAAGGGCCGGAAGGGGAGGACTTTGCGGGGAGCACCCACCTGTGCCAAAGGTTGAGGGGGCTGCAGGCATGCGCACAGATCTGGATTCGTGCCCCCGGAAAGCCCCAGCCCCTCCAGGTCTCCCTTGAGAGGAGGTGGTGCCTACCTGTACACTTTAACAGGGTCTCCTTCAGCTCCCGTTTCTCCCTCCGGAGCTGAGCCAGGTGCCCTCGGATCTCTTCCTTCTTCTTCTCAAGCCTCTCCTTCTCCTCCGTGTACCGCTTCACCTCGGCTTCTGTCCGGTTCTTGCCGAGCTTGATCTCTGCAGACCCAGAGGGAGGGGAACCCCCTGGGTCAGTCAGGCTGGCCCCTGAGGGCAGTTCCACCCCACTCTACAGGCTCAGGCAGAACCCAGTACTCTGGAAGTAGGTTAGAGGTGGATGCCAGACCAGCCTAACAGGGACAGAAAAGGAAACTGAGCCTACCCCTTCTTTGCTATGAGACATTGGGCAAGTCCTCCAACTCTCTGGGCCTTTCTTTCCTCATCTGAAAGGGAGGCAATCAGACTAACCTCTCCAAGTAAAAGTGTTAGTCGCTCAGTCGTGTCCAACTCTTTGCACCCCTGTGAACTATATCCCACCAGGCTCCTCTGTCCAAGGAATTCTCCAGGCAAAAATACAGGAGTGGGTTGCCATGTCCTACTCCAGGGGATCTTCCCGACCCAGGGATTGAACCCAAGTCTCCTGCGTTGCAGGCAGACTCTTTACCATCTGAGCCACCAGGAAAGCCCCCAAGCCCTTTCCAAAACCTTCAACTCATATCTAGCACAGGCACCTGGGCTGGCTGCCTTCATCCTGTCCTTCACAGGTGGGCTGGACCCAGCCGGGGTGACAGCCACCGTGTCAGGGCAGCTCGGGGAAGGGGAGGTCTTCTGCTGTCCAGCCTGGAGCTTGACCTCTGTGCCTCCCAGGGAGGGCTCCTCAGGTTCCTGACTCTCCTGCTGCATCTGGGTGGGGAGAAAGCAGATAGGATTCAGCCGGCCAAGGGGCCCCCCGAGAAGGTAAGCCTAGCTCACTCACTGCGGGAGCCCCTGTACCTGCAACTCGGGGTTCTCTGGAGACTTTATGAGGGGCTCATCAGGGGCGGGGTCCGAGTCTTCAGGGAGAGGGAGAGTCTCGGCCGGAGGGTCCTGGTGGGGCGGCGTGGGTGATGGGGCCCGGGCTCCGCTGTCACCGTGTAGGAAGGACTTGATGGGCGTGAGGTCCAGGTACACACGGTCAGGGTCAGGCTCACCTGGAGCATCTGTTGCAGGGGTGGCTTCCTCGGGGGCTTCCCCCTGCATGGGGAAGAATCGGGGGCTTTCTCCACTGCCTTGGGTCCTTGAGCCCTGGAGGGGACGCCAGCCTTGCTGCAGAGCTCCTGTCCCTTCCCTGTACCCAAGTTCACCAGACCTCCTTCCTGAGGAGCCTCCTGAAGAGCTGGAGTTAGAAGGCCCGGGCTCATCTCCTGGGTCGGCCATTTAAGAGGTGGGAGACCCAGGGTACAGTGCTTCATCTCCCTGACTTGACTTCCTCATCTGGAGAGAAGAGGCTAGGAGTCCCTCCCTCTCAGGTGTCTAGGATGATGTGAGATCGCCCACAGATGCCCTTAGCACAGAGGTCCATGCCCCGTGACCGGAGCCAGCTGTCAGGGTGATGAATCCACCTCTGCCACCAATCTGAGCCTCAAAGGCTAATAGTGTCTGGACAGCTAATGTCTAAGTAATAAGATTTCAATATTTCCTCATACCACAGTTGAGAAATAATCTCAAAACGAATTAAAGACCTCAGTGTAAGACCTAAAACATAAAACTCCTAGAAGAGAACATTGAACACTCTTGGACAGAAATCATGCAATATTTTGGGGGGGTCTGTCTAATAAGGCAAAGAAATAAAAGCAAAAATAAGCAGGACCTAGTTAAAAATTGTTGCTCAGCAAAGGAAACCATCAACAAGATAAAAAATATATGGCATGTGAGAAAATATTTTCAAATGATATGACCCACAAGGGGTTAATATCCAAAATATATAAATGGCTCATATATCTCTATATAAAAAAAAAGCCACCCCATTAAAAAATGGGTGGAAGACCAGAATAGACATTTTTTCCAAGGAAGACAGACAGATGTCCAACAGACAACATGAAAACATGCTCGGCATCACTAATTATTAGAGAAATGCAACAGAAACAAAACGAGAAACTACCTCACACCTATCAGAATGGCTGTCTTCAAAAAGCCTACAAATCACAAGTGTTGACAAGGATGTGGATAAAGAGTAAAGCTTGTTCACTGATGGTAGGAATGCAAAGTGGTGCAGCCACTATGGATAACAGTCAAGAGGTGCCTCAAAACACTAAAAATGGAACTACCGTAGGACCCAGCAATTCCGTACCATGGAAAAAGCAAAACCACAAACTTGGAAAGATATATGCGCCTCAGAGCTCATAGCAGCACTGTCTACAGAGGCCAAGGTGGAAGCAACCCTAGTGTCCATCCACAGACGCACGGATAAAGACGCATGCATGCGTACACACACACACAATGGAACATTACTCAACCGTGAAAGACGATGGAAGTCTGCCGTTTACAGCAATGTGGATGGACCTAGAGAATATCATGCCCAGTGAAATAAACTCAGAGAAAGGCAAATCCTGTGTGGTATCACTTACATGTGGAATCTAAAAAACAGGACAAATGAATTACATCTAGCAAAACAGATGCACTGCTACAGAAAGCAGCCCAGTGGTTACCCGTAGGAAGAGGGGAGGGGGAAGGGGCGAGAGAGGGGTATGTGGTTAAGAGATACAAATCACTATGTATAAAATAGATGAGCAACAAGGATATATTGTATAGTATGGGGAATTATAGCCATTATTTTATAATAACTTCTACTGGCATATAATCTATAAAAATACTAAGTGTGCTGTATATCTGAAACAAATATAATATTGCAAATCAACTATACTTCAGTTTCTTAGAACAGGCCAATGATGTTGCTGTTCTCTATCCCAACACCTCACTGTCCACCCCAGCACTGGTCAGAGTGGTTAACCAGCTTTTATCTGGATGAGTCCCCAGGCCAGGCAGATGGTAGCACCCCAGCAGATAAAAGAGAACCTCACTGCACCAAGTCACCCTCACTGCAGGTGACGTGGAGTCCATTCCTCTCGGGGACCATCTAACGACCTCTGGCATTGAGGCTCTGAGTCTTGGCAGAAGGGGATGGACAGCCCCAGGCTGCCACCCAGCCAGCATCCTTACCGCGGTTGTCAGCTCTGACACCTCCACATCGTCGTACAGCAGCTCCTGGCGATCCTGGCTGGGCAGGCCGTCAATGTAAGTGTTCGGCTCCGAGAACTTTCTCTGCATCAGCCTGGAAGACATTGTGAGAGAGGATTCAGGATAGGGGTAGGGGTAAAAGCCACCAGTCTCAAAGGCTTCCAAACAATGAGAGGTGCAGTGAAATCCGCGGGCTGTGCAGGAGGCCTGGGGATGAGCCCTAATCTCCTTGTAAAATGAATTCATTTGTTTAGGGGTATCTCCTCCCTCTCTCCCCAGGGTCTTCTTACTAGAACTCCTGGTTCCAAATGTTTCTTCTTGAAAAATAATCTTCCCTTGCCCCATACCCCTCCTCTCTGACACAACTGAGTGACTAAGCACAGTACAGCCGTCTTCTCACCCGGACTCCACCCTTTCAGGACCTCCTTCCAACAACAAAATCCTCTGTCATTTCATCTTCACAGTACACTTGGGCCAGCACAGACACTTTCTCCATTTTGGCTCAGTTTGCTTCCACCCATGGAGGAAGGAGATCAAACCAGTCACTCCTAAAGGAAATCAGTCCTGAATATTCATTGGAAGGACTGAAGCTGCAGCTCCAATCCTTCGGCCACCTGATGGGAAGAGCTGACTCATTAGAAGAGCTGACTCATTCCCCCTGATGCTGGGAAAGATGGAAGGCAGGAGGAGAAGGGGCTGGCAGAGGATGAGATGGTTGGATGGCATCACTGTCTCAATGGACATGGGATTGAGCAAACTCCAGGAGACAGTGAAGGACCGGGAAGCCTGGGGTGCTGCAGTCCATGGGGTCACAAAGAGTTGGACACAACTGAGCAACTGAACAGCAGCAATGCTGCCTCTACCCGCCCCCCTCCCCAAGACCACTTCCCCCCGAGACCCACTTTGCTCATCCAGGAGGCAGAAGTACCTCCTGTCGGCTTACACCAGTGTGCGCTGGGACTCAGTAAGGCAGCCCTACAGAAGTGCCGCCTCTACAGCAAGGAAAGCGAAGGCCAGGAGAGGCGCCCACTCTGCCTTCAGGAGCTGCTGCTGCTGCTAAGCTGCTTCAGTCGTGTCTGACTCTGTGCGACCCCACAGACGGCAGCCCACCAGGCTCCCCCGTCCCTGGGATTCTCCAGGCAAGAACACTGGAGTGGGTTGAACAGCATCTAATTAGAGCCAGCGATGCGGTGGCTGTTCCCCGGGCCAGTGGCCTGGCTTGGCTCCTTGCTGGGCCTCCCTGAGGGCTGCTCCCTGGCCCTGGTCTTCCTGCTACTGGGGGAACAGGGCCCACCCAGAGTTCCCAGCTGCTCGAGGGACCACGAGAGGCCAGTCTAGGCCTTGCTCTAGAAGCTTGGCTAGGAGTGAGAGGTCCCCGAATACTCACAGCAGAGAGGTTTTGGCAGCGCTCACGATACAGGAAACTCTATCGGCATCCACATAGTCATAGGTGAATTCTTCCGGGTCTGTCTTGGAGCCCGACTCAGAGAGCAGGAGGCCTAGCCAGTGGCCCATTTCCTCGGAAGACTTGGCCTGGGAGGAAGCCGAGAGGGACGTGAGCAGGGCTGGAGTGTGCTGCCTGGCGCCCAGACCTCCTCACCTCTTCCCTGATGCCCACCCTGCTGGGCAAGGCCTCTGAGAGCCCTGAGGCCATGGTCCTCATTTTCACTAGTATATTTCAGCCCCCAGGAACCCCAAATAATATTTCCTGCTACTAGTGATACCCTGGTACCATCTCAATGATGTTGTGGGCATTTGTCCCCAGTATCACATGTAATATTTATAAAGATGTATTTCTAGAGGGCTTCCCCAATGGCTCAGCAGGTAAAGAATCTGCCTGCAATGTAGGAGACGCAGGAAGGAGACATGGGTTCAATCCCTGGGTCGGAAAGATCCCCTGGAGAATTGAATAGCAACTCACTCAAGAAATCCCATGGAGAGAGGAGCCTGGCAGGCTACAGTCCAAAGGGTCGCAAAGAGTCGGATACGACTAAGTGACAAAGTATGCATGCCCCATCACATGTAATGTTTATGGCATGTATTTCTAGAGGGCTAACGGACTAGGAGAGGACTGTTAAAATGCATGCATTTTAGGTTGACACCTCTATTTTATGAATTATCACGTTTTAGTTTACAACCCTAATGCATATATACAAGACTACCTGGATCCCTGCTAAGAAATAACAAAATTCAAATGTATTTTTGTTTATGGTTTTAACAATCAGACTGTCTTATACACCTTATGCCAGGTCAGCTACCTCTGACTAATCATGAACTAAATCCCAGTGAAGCTGGCGCCTAGTTTTCCCCAGGCAACAACACATTCTAATCAGACATGTACACTGAGTATTTTCTATTAAAATGCCAGCATGGTTTCTGGGCTTTATAATGAGAAAGAACTGGGAATCCCATAGATACTGCAGGTTTACTTTCATGAGGAAAAACAAACCACCATGCTGGCTTTACCAGCATGCCACAGCTCTGTGCTCGTGATGAGAAGGGCAGCTGAAAGTGCAGCTTGACATTTAGCTGGTTTCCTTTCCCCACTCATTTTCAAGTGGATTTCTCAATACAGCTTTTCACGGGCTGCCTCTAGTTCCTGCTGCCACCTTCGCTGCCTGGGCGATGAGCCTCATTTTATCCCTTCCTGTCCCCCTTCCTTCCATCCCCCACCCAGCAGCTGGAGGACACATCTTGGAATCCAAATCTGAACACGACACCCTCCCTCGAAACCCTTCAGGGTCTTTGTTGTTCAGTCACTCAGTCGCGTCTGACTCTTTGTGACCCCATGGACTGCAGCACGCCAGGCTTCCCTGTCCTTCACCATCTCTCGGAGCTTGCTCAAACTTCATGTCCATCGAGTTAGTGATGCCATCCAACCATCTCGTCCTCTGTCATCCCCTTTTCCTCCTGCCTTCAATCTTTCCCAGCATCAGGGTCTTTCCTAATGAGTTGGCTCTTTGATCAGGTGACCAAAGTATTGGAGTTGCAGCTTAAGTCCTTCCAATGAATATTCAGGGCTGATTCCCTTTAGGATGGACTGGATGGGTCTCCTTGCAGTCCAAGGGACTCTAAAGAGTCTTCTCCAACACCACAATCCTAATGCATCACTTCTTCGGTGTTCAACTTTCTTTATGGTCCATCTCTCACATCCATGCATGACTAGCAGGTCTACCACTGCTCTTAAGATCTGCCCCCACTCCCTCCCACAGGCTTTCTCTACACAGCCCCCACCCGCCCAACATCCAAACTTTCATACATATTCACAGCTCCTGCCCACTGCTCAGTGATTACTAAGTTGTCATTACTAGTCATTATTTAGTGATTACCAAGTCAGAAGGAGCTAGAAGCAGCCCGTGAAAAGTGATAAAATGGATATTGAATCACATCTCACTCTTGAAGGTAGGTCCCATGCCAGGGAACACATCTGTCTCGTTCACCAAATCATGGTACTGAACAGGTATCTGTCAACAGGATGGCTGGATGCAGGAATGAACACAGGCTTGTCCTTGGGAAGCAGTTGCCCCTTTTGGCCACAAGAGGGCAGTATTGGAGCAATTTCAGGATGAAGACCCCTGGATCTAGGACTAGGTGAGCAGGAATGAACTGGGGTGCATGCTTAAGTGCGTATAAAGCACTCTGGCTTGGGCCTGCTCAGTTCATGGCAAGGCGTTATGTCGCCTCTCTCTTTGTAAATGTAACATAACATCAAACAGGGTGGGGAGTGGGAACAATGCAATTGCATCACAAACCTTCTTCTTCCCCCAAGATAAACTTTAACTGTCTGCATTTTTATGTACTGGGTCCCATCTGGTGAGTCCCCAGAAAGTTTTTCCAGCAACTTAGGGAGTTATAAATACTCCTTCTACCCTAAGTGCAGGAAATAGCTCATTGTCCCGTTCCTATAACACAACCACCCTGAGGTCAGAAAGGGAATGGAAATTTTTTAAAAACGCAAACAATCTCAGGCAAAGGAAGTAAAAATAAAGTGCAGCTGAGCTGAATCTCCTGTGGTAGGACGTCAGTCCTCAGGACCTGGGGCAAATAGCCGTGACCGTGACCTCCGCCCTGGCCGTGTCTGCCTACCCAACCCCCCACCGCCCTGGCCAGCAGTACCTCGAGCTTGGCCAGCTCCTCGCCATTGTGGAGGATGCGGAAGGAGTAGAGGTGGTCCGGGCTCGGGTCCGGCACCACCTCACAGCCCAGAAGGCTGAGGGGCTGCTGGGCCGCCTTGCTCCGGTTCCGGTCCTGGTAGAAGTACAGGTGACTGTCCCTGACGGAGCACCAGCGTGACTTCCATTGGCTGTTGACCAGCACGTTCAGGTAGCCTGTGGGGAGGGACACGGCTGAGGGGGTGTCGGTGGCCGAGGAATTCCAGGACTGCCCTTGCCTGCCCCTGGACCTCCGGAAACGCTTCTCTTAAGTCTCAGCTCCCAGCCTTGCCAAGCTTTGCCTGAGAGAATTTCTTAACCTCGTAGAGGCTGTGAATCTCAGTCTTTCTCCTTCCTGTGTGTGAGGGGCTGGACCCCTTGAAGGAGGGGAGCACCCAGCCCTACTGGTTTTTGGAAAAGGCGTGTCTAGAGGGCAGTGAACTGTGTCTTGGACTAGACCAGGCCAGGGGGTATGGGTGGGTGTGTGTGGGTGGGTGTGGGTGTGTGTGGGTGGGTGGGTGTGGGGAGGTGTCATGGGGGGGAGTGTGTGGGTGTGTGTGCACGCGCGCACGCTGGACCGAGGCTCCCTGGCCTGGCCTCATCTCCCGGCTCTAAGCCTGTGACCTGCAGCGGCCCTCCCCGACCTCTGCTGGCCCAGGCCACCTGCAGGAAGCCCTCCTCCAGCCACGATCAGTCCCCTCATCTCCATAGCCTTAGCTCCCTAAGCTCCCCTGACACCTTGCCACCCCTGGGTCACTCGGTCTCAGCCTGCAGAGGCCTCCTCCCCTTGGCCAAGTCCTCCTCATCCTCCCAGGGGCGGCTGGCCCTGGCCCTCTTGGTTTCTGCCGCACCCCACGCCCGCCACAGCTCTGCTAGCCTCAGAGCACTTGAGAACTGGAACAGTGACACTCTGCTTCCATGTCAGCTTCCCAACTGGACACAGAGCCTGTCAAGGGCATGAACTTGCCATGTCCATGTCGAGCATCTGGGTCTGTGCCCTTTGGCTCCTCCACTAGGGAGCCCTCCTTTCTCTGCCAGCACCCAGGGCCTCTCAGCACTGGGGTACACCATCCTGCAGGCCTTTCTTGTTTTTAGATGGTTGCATGTGTCGGGTTCAGCTTCCTCCCCAACTTAGATGAATGTTTATGGAGCTGACACCATGTGCCAAAGCACAGCCTTGTCCCCGGGGCTGGAAAGACCAGTAAAAGTCCAGCCTTCGGAACCCTTTCCCACCCGCATGCAGTGAGCTGACGTCTGTCTGTGCTGCTCATCTTCCCAGAGGTACCAGTTTGCAGCGTGGATGCCTTTTCCACCTTAAGGGAGCAGCAGCTGCTCTGACCCTTAGCCGGGATGACCCAGGCCCACGCACCAGAGTCAAAGTGCATGGCTACCTCTGCACCCAGCTCAATGCTGGACTCTCAGTGGGGGTCGTGAATTTCTCAGAGCCACGTGACCATCCCATCACAGCAACAACGTGGAAGAATGTGAGCCTAGGACTCCGGAACACTGGCTCATTCAGGCAGGCGCCTCACTCGCTCGTCACAGTTCTCTGGGCCAGAGAGAGGCGGGGAGCTGAGTTGCCAAGCCCTGGGAAGGAGTCTGTGTTCTCTCTGGCCCTTCCCCAGCCACGGGGGACAGGAGCGTGCTTCCCTGCTGAGTAACGTCCAGCAATAGCCCGGCTGCATCTCCCAAAGAGACTCACTGGGACCAGGCTCCCAGGCCCAACGCCGTGCCCTCTCAGGCGCAAAGGCTGGCCGGGCCAGCACCCAGGGCCCTGGCTGGAGGACCAGCAGGCTCCAAAGAGAAGACCCCATCTTCTGCTGCCTTCCTGTCTCGCCAGCCCACCCTGCCAGCCATGAAGCACAGAGCTGAACTGGGACTCAGGAAAAGAGCCTGAGCTGGGACACAGGTTCCGTGAAGAGGAGGGGAAGGCCCAAGGATGGACAGTGGTGGCCTTCTGGCCCCGGGGGTAAGCACAGCAACGAGCCTCAGGTTGGAAGCCAGGGTATTTTCTGGGCAAGTCTCTTATCTCTTCTTTCTCTCTCTCTCTCTCCCCCTTGGCCTCAGTTTGCTCAAGGCCGAGTCAGGGCAGTAGAGATGACCTTGAGGGTCTCACAGCACCCACACACGCCCTCTATCAGCTACACAGGCTTTTGTTGCCCCCTTAGTGGCTCTTCCTGGGCCCCTCTCAGTCTCTGCTCCTGCCCGCGGGGCCAGCCCAGCCCGTTCAACTCCTGCCTGCCCTTCAAGGCTCAGGTTCAGGAAGCCGTCTCTGGCCACAGAGTGAGAGAGGTTCTTTCTGTCCCTGAGTCCTTGGAGCTCCTAAGACCTCACAGTATGTGCTTCTGGGTATAAAGCCGTCCTCTCTCTTGAGCTGTAAGCTCTCAGGACCATGTTTTCTGTCTCCTTGGTCCCCTTTCCCTAACACTGCGCCTGCCATGCTCCTGACATGTGATCAAATGAACACAATCTTAAAGACCATTAGGAGGACAGTCATCAATTACCCATCACTTCCACACAGGAGCCAGAACTGCAGCAAGAGAGCCTGGGGAGTCATAAAGAGTTCCTGCTGCAAAGATCAACAGAAACTGTGGGCCGTGGGCTCATCCAACAGGGAGGGGTTAGAGCAAGACCCCACACCCCTGCCTTCGCTGTCTGAGCTGCCTTCCCAGAGACCAGCCGCAGCCCCGGGGGAACAGCCGGCCCTCTGGTCCTGGAGGCGGCTGTAAGTCTTACTGGATGTCTCAAGGGACCTGTCTGGAGGCTCCAGCGAGGTAGATTTCTTCCTGCCCAGGTTCATCAGGTTGCTCAGTTTGAGACCAGCAGAGCATTTCTTCTTGACTGTCAAGATGAGAGGAAAAGTCATCAGCCTTGCACACAGCCTACCGACATGGTCTCATGAAAGACAGAGAAAACAGCAGAACTGTTCTCTTCCTGTCTGTTCCTCACTGTGGACGCACGTGGGTGTGCGCGTGCGCACACACACACACACACACGTCTGTTCTTCATACATGCACGACCACACGCACACATCTGTGCTCAAGGCCAGAGTCCATAGGTCAAAGTCGGGTATCTCTAGAACTACACCCTCAAGAGAAGCCCACCAACCTCTCTTATAGAATATGGCAGTACTGGAGAATCTTTACATACTGAACTGGCTCAGAGAGATCTGAACCAGGGTTAGCAAAGAAGAGAGGAAAGAATATTCTACCCCAGCAATTCATGACACTAGCATCAGTGTGGGCTGCTCTCTTTTTACAGGATCTATCAGTTGTATATTGAGCAGTTTAGAAATTGGAAGCATGTTGCAATTAGCTGTTAAAACCCAGTAGGCTTGAGCCAAATGGTCAAGCCTCACAAACTGGGATACCACCCTTCTCCCTGCCCTAGGCTGAGAGCCAAAGCGTGCGCACCGTCTTTGGTCTCTGGGACTTCAGGGTGACCGTCTATGGGGCTTCCACACTCCGAGGCTGACAGGTACTTCTCCGTTATATCTGGCTGTGGAAGAGAGAGACAGAAGTGGGTGATCTTGTCTGGAAATGGTTACCTTGGAGACCACAATTGAAGGGACATAATAGACGACTCTTGGGTGTAGGCCAGGGGTGACCCTGGAGTCCCAGTCACAGGTGGCAGATAGCCAGGCTTCCCTGGGGCTCCCTGGAGGACCTGCCTTTGCCCTCCCTTCTGAGCTTCCCTGCCCCGTCCCAGAGCATCTCCCCCTTCTTCAAGCCACCCACATATCCTCGTTCTCGAGCTCTCAGGGTGACTGCTCCACTGACGTGACAGGTGCCCTGAAGCAGGGGGAGCAGGTAGCCGGCCTCAGGGGTGCATGAGCATCAGCACTGCAACCGGAGCTAACTGTCAGGCCCCTGGGGCTCACCCTAACAGGAGGGTGTGAGGGTGTCTTTTGAGAACTGACTGTGCTACCCACACGTCAGGCTTTGGAGAAGGGCTGGTTTGTGTGCACAGGGTTAGACCACGATTCGAATCCCACTTAGAACATTCTCTAATCAGGGGGGACCTCTCTGAGCACCATCCTGCATGTGTATAAAATAGGGAGACTGCCCTGTCTGCATTCCCAGGGCTGTTGTGAGACTAGAGACAGTCCCCTAGAACGGACACTCAGAATATTCCAATCAGGCTTCTTCTAGAACCACTGACTCCAGACCTCTGGATGACAAACCCAGGGATTCCCAACCATAGGACCCTCACTGGGGGCCAAAGACTGCGGGACCTGGCTGGGGCGTCTGCATTCCAGGTCTGTAGGGAGAACTCGTTTCTCATCCCAACATGCAGGAACCCCCAGGAACTTTTCTTAGCAGTGACCAAAAAATGAATAAGACAAGGAAAACATCAGCCCTTCTTCTGTCACTCCTCCCTGGGGGTGGCCTATGCCCACCTGCCTGCCACAGGTGGAGACCCCAAGATGAGAAACAGGGACCCTCCGCTCTGTGCACACCAGGCTTCAGGTACCCACCTGCAGATACCTGGGGACATGGAATGTGACCCCTTGGTGACAGCACCCCTCGGGCCAGCACCCAGCCCAACTTTCCTGACTTTGACCCTAAAGCGGGGGCCCCACAGCTCCATGCAAATGAGCAGCAGGACTCCTTGGCTGAGGTCCGTACCTACACGGTTCTCCACCCTCTGAAGGTCTACTAGGGAATAAGTGGGAGGGAAGAGCCTAGAAAAGTAAATCTCCCTGCCCAAGAAGGGAGGCAAGTGACTTCTGTCCCAATAAATTCCCCCCCAAGCAAGAAAATGTTATAAGTCTCTACCATCCTCATCAGTCTCCCTGCCACGCTGAAGCTACTGCCCTCAGCCAAGCATGGTATGTTTCTTATCAATCTGGCTGAAGTACAAAAGCAAAGCTCCCAATTTTCCACCTGTAATCTCCACCTGGAGAAAAAAAAAAAGAATCAAACTCTCTTCTGGACCGTGACAGAAGTGAACCTTCTCGCCCCACCCTGGGCAGGGGCAGAGGCTTTGGGTTTTCCTGGTAGCTAAGTTGGTAAAGAATCCGCTTGCAGTGCAGGAGATGGGGGTTCGATCCCTGGGTCGGGAAGATCCCCTGGGGAAGGAAATGGCAATCCACTCCAGTACTCTTGACTGGGAAATCCCATGGACAGAGAAGCCTGGGGGGCTACAGTCCATGGGGTCACGAGAGTTGGACATGAACTTAGCGACTGAACCACCACCGGCCAGAGGCTTGCTTACCTTTGGACAGCTCAGGCGCTGGGCATCTGGGGTGAACTGGCTTCCCTCACAAGCTCCTTCAGAAGGCAGGCCGCTGACCTCCTGAATGACCTGAAGGAAGAGGAAGGGCCTTTAGACCTGCACTCACAGCCAGACCACAGCTGGAGCCTGCCCCCCAGGTCGGGGTAGGGAGGGTGTCCCCCCTGCCCCCCTTAGGTCAGCCACCCCTAGGCGGGTGGGGGTGAGAGAGAGAGGTTGCAGAATTTCCGAGGAGCAGAACACCCCGCCCCACCCCTGCACCCAGCCCACCTATGGCCTTGGGCCCCAGCTGGAGGTGGGGGGGCGCGTTCCTTGGCCCTGTGTCCAGCAGGCCCCATGCGTTCTGGTGGGGCACCAGGGAACGGAGGGCGGGGTTTGCAGCAGAACCCAAGCAGGCCCAGAGCAGCCGCCCTCAGCTCCACAAGCCCCCTCTTGCCCCATCCTGGGCAGGGGTGGCTGCTCCTTGTGGGGGTAAAAGCGACATTTGCCAGACAGTCCTCTGGCTCCAGGGGGCCGTGGCGCTCACTGTGGAGGGTCTGCGTGCTGCCTTGGTCCAACCCCGGCTCCCAGACTTGCCTGTCACTGTCCACCCTGCCTCCTCTGGGAGGAGCCTTTTCACGGGCCAGCGATGCCTCCCTAGAGGCCAGAAGGCAAGTGGATTTCAGCTGGAGCCCAAGTCCAGGTGGCTGCCAAGGCCACTGAGCTGGCCACTGAGCCCTGTGATCTACCTCCCCAAGACGATTGCTACCACTTAGGACAGGGTAAGCCCTGCGGACTTGAAGAATAGTAGACCCTTTACCCTGACCATAGCCATCCCTTTGAAAAACTGGGGGAGCTGGGACTGCAGGAACCCCTGGGGACCGCAGAGGGGAATGGGTCCGCTTCCCGGCGGCCTGGCGCCTCCCTCACCCTGAGCCACTGCTCCGCCTGGTCCCTGCTCTGCAGGCCCAGCACGATCACGTCGGCGTTCAGCGGCGTGATCTTCAGCTTGTGCTCCTTCTTCCGCACTTGCTTCTCCTTGTGCACCACGCTGCTGCCCAGCAAGCTCACGTCCAGCTGAGGACTGTGGTCCTTGGAGGATTTGTAACACTGCAAGAGAGGAAAGGAGAGACGCTGTCGGCCGGGTTCTGCAGAGGAGGGGGCCGCCAGGCAGGGCAGGGCCCGCTGAGAGCTGGACCAAAAGGTCGGACACCTTTGTGCAAGTGCAGAACTGTGACCTCAACCATCAGCGGAGTTTGTTGTCAGCATCAGAACCACCAGGGAGCTCATCTGTGTCTCCCTCAAGCCTCCCCCTCCAACTCTCCAGAGACACTCCAGGGCCCTGCTTACCCAAGCAGCTCTAATCCCCCTGCAGATCTGGGCTGGCTCCTATTTTAGGAGTCCTCTGTGGGCAACCCCACCTCCCCAGGGTGGAAGGCACTTTCCCCAGCTCTCTGCCTCTCTGCTTCTCTTTCTGGCTCAGCTTTCCCAGTAAGGGGCCCAAAGGGGATGAAGGCCAAGTTTATCATCCACTTAGAAATGATGTGTTAGCAAAGAAAGGAAGCGACTCTCTTCCTGATCAGGGAAAATGTACTACCCTCCGTTTCTCACTTGTAAAACGGGGGTTCTTATGAGGCTGCCTGACAGGACTACCTGAAAGCATCAGCACACAGCAGGACAGGTTTTAACTAGTGAAAAAGGGGTGTTTGTAACGACTCCGTGGAGCCTCAAATTGGGGCATAAAACGAAGTTTTAATTTAAAATAACAAGAAACAGGGCTGCGGTCAGAATACCATCTTCTGATGCCCTTAGGGGTCTTAGATCGGTCATTCAGAATATCCCAACTTCTGAGCAGATGCTGATGGTTCTCACGCTGCATGCTGTGGGGTTGGGCGCTGTGCAGGGGAGCCCTAACTGGGCAGCAGGCTCCGCCCCAAACCTCCAGAGGCTGAGATGTGAGGAAGGAGGAGCCCACAGACCAGGGGACCAAAAGATCCCTGGAAAAATATCCAGGGGATGGCACTGGGGGAGGAAGGGGTTGGTCATCACAGACCCCTTTGAAAGTCTGCTGACAACTACTAGACCTTTCTAGTTTAGAAAAAAGCATGTTCGTCCATGCTCATAAGGTTCTGCGTGCAGTTTCAGGCTGGGGAGAAGTAGAAACTTCCTGATGTAATAGGCTCTGAGCGCCTGGCATCCTGGACCACCCCCATCCTGCTCCCAGGAGAGGAGAGGGGAGAGGAGCAGGAGGAGAGAAGGGCACTCACCAGGAGCCTGGTGTCCTTGATGACGCACAGCTGCTTGGCCCACTGGCCCAGCCACTTCTTGCGCCAGAGGAAGGCGCAGATGCGGGCGTCGCGCATCAGCTCGATGCTGGCCTCGGGCGAGGGCCACTGGTAGGGGGCCGACTTGCCCTTGCTGCTCTCCTCCTCGTCATAGGACTCGTAGGAGCTGCTCACGGCCTCTCCGTCCTCTGCAAGGGAAGAGCTCGCTGTCACAGCCCTGCCGGGCAAGGGATGCTCCTAAACAGGCTTTGCTCCTTTGGGAGGGTGGGCAGCAGGCAGGAACAGCCCTCCCCTCCCAGCCCCCTGGAACCAGCCCATCGCCACCAACCACAGGCCCAGGCAGCCTTTCTGGCCCCTAAACCGCTGAGCAGAGCGTCTTGGGTGCTGCCTCTGGTCACAGACACAGATAACGTGAAACCGGGTTTCTCCCCTTTCCTCCTCAAATCCTGTCATCTCAGACCCCATGGAAACCTCTGACCAGACACTGTCCTCAGACGTGGGCTCTTGAGAAAATCAGTGCTGGCCTCGGGGCCTCCGCTTCCTCAACTGAAGGATGAAGCGGTGGGTGGACTCTTTCTTGGTTCTTCTGGTGTGTATGCGTGGGTGATGCTCTATCATTCTAAGGCCCCAGGAAGAGGGGGCTGCCATCTGAGCCCAGAGGTGGGCAAGCCTCCAGCGGTCGCCCCCCAACTCCCCCGCCAGGCCTGTTCTGTCCCTGTCCTGTCCTGGGGGCAGTGAGAAGCTCTGACTCTTGGAAGCAAAAGTGCAGTAACCCACAGCAGGAGCGGACCTTCCCGGCCACCCTCCCCCTCCTAAGGTCACATTCACAGCCCTCCTGGAGAATCCACTCTTATCCTGCAGACTGTTCTCTCTCCCCACAGAAGACCTCCCAGCACGAACCCAGCTCCTCCTGCTCACCTCCACCTGATACCCTTCCTTCCTGGCAATGAGCCACCCTTACGGTTTTATTCTCTTTAAAAGAATCCCCCAATTCACCACATCTCACCCAGTCCTGTACCCACTCCACGTGCCTCAGTTTCTGCCCCCACCACCTTGCCAGAATTGCTCTTCTGGGCCTCACTGCCCTCTTCAAGGCCAACAGAAACTAGGTGCAGAAAAAAATATCAATCAAACCCCAAAATGCAAGACATGGAGAAAAGAGAACCTCGAGATTCAGGTCCAGCAACCCCTGGCTCAGCTCAGGAATCCTGCATATCATAATCCTGCTCCAGCCTCTGCTTGAATTCCTCCATGGACAGGGAGCTCACTACCCCCGGTTGCAGGACAATTGCTTCCTTACTGGGCAGCTCCAACAGAAAGTTGTATCTACTTCCCTATGACTTCCATAGACATGTTCTGTCCCCTCAAGTCAGAGTGAATGGAACCACTCTTTCATCTCCACATTACCCATCAGGAAAGAGACAGCCCATGGGTCCCCAGTCTTCTCTTCTCCAGAAGCTTCTGGTACACCCTGCATAGCTAGGTTCCTGCACACTAAGAAAACAGAACCACCTTTGAACTAGAAATATAGGAAAATGGAACGAGGCCACGGCCAGTTATTCTAGCTACAATGCCAATAAAAATGCGCTTTATTTTGCTTTAATATTTCTAAAAATAACACTTTGACTACTTTAATATCAGTTTTCTTTAAAAGCAGTGTGATACTGCTCCCCTTCCTGACAATAAAAAACTCACAGAATTCACAATTTTACACCTATTAAATAGGCAGACTGAAAACAGAGGTGCCACCTGGTAGGGGAGCCTGACCTCTTGTATGGCTGGTGGCGACATAAATTAACACCAGCCTCTCAGGAAACAACCCATCAGCCTGTTTTTTCGAAAGCCATAAAAACATCCATCCCCTCTGACCCAATAATCCCAGTCTTGGGAGTTTATCCGAGGAAACTACCTTTTTAAAAAGGAAGGCAGGCGGGCAGGGAGAGGTTACATGCATTAAGATATTCATGCAAGTACTTCTGAACAGTCAGCAGAAGGAGGCTGGAGAAAGCGTGATTTCATTCAGGGTACCATGCAACCGTAATCAGTGAAAGCTCTTGCAAGCTAGTCTGCAACTTGAGAAACTCCTTAAGACGGCAAGTGAGAAAGCACAGTTCCAATCATCTATGCAAAGAAACCAGCACTGAAAGGCCACACGGAGAATTCAGTGATTCGATCTGGTGGTGGGGTGATTCTGTACAAAAAAAAGTCCCCCTGGTCAGCACTGCATTAGCTGCGCAATAAATGGAAGAAGAAAGATGCAGCCATTGGGGTATCTCTTTCAGTGGGTTAGTGGGTGAGGCTACAGAGTATATAGTGTGAAGAAGCTGGCCAGACCCCACACTCCTCCCTGCCCCCGGCTGTTTTGTGCTCCTGGGGTTGCCCCACCTGTTCCATGGAGAATTCTAATGTCTGCCCATTCCCAGGGGGGAATGGGATGATACCTGGAATGGCTCAGAGGAAATTTTAGGGCAAATGTATTGGCCATTTTATTTATCCCTAAGAGCGATCATGGCACAACCATAAGTGAAGGATATTGTTAAACAGATACTTGGCTGCCAGAGGTCGCAGGATAAGCAGGAGGGAAAGGCAGGATGCTCAGATAATTTCAGCCCCCTTTCGGCTGCCCCTGGTGGGTACCGCAGCCACCGCGTCCTGTGGCACGTGCTCAGGAACAGAGGCTGGCATGGCCCTGCACGCCCTGCGTCCTCATCATTCCAGATGCCACAGGCAGGGGTCTGCAGAGGGGTGACACAAGGCAGCCTCATGCAGGACCCGCACACAAGGACGGGAAGAGGGCGGCGGCCACCCTCGGGCATGCACCCCGCCTCCGCAAGCCAGGCAGCAGGCACGGGGATCACTGGCATTCCCGCTCTGGGACGAGCAGTACCCAAGGTGATGGTGGCGTAAACGACTCCTTCAGGCACCTGCACCCATCTGGGGACTCCACAGGGGGGATATCTGCTGGGATGGCCTGTGGCATTTCCAGAAGCACAGAAAGAGACAAGAGGAAGAGAGAGAAGATGAAGAGAGGGGCAGGTCCAGAGGCAGAGACACAAAGAGATGTGGCGACGTGGCTGCCCGTCCATCAGAAGTAAGCGTGTTCCCATCAGAGGTGTGCGCTCATCGGGCGAGGCCCCAGCCTGACCAAGGACATCATTTCCCAGCTCCTTCCCATCCAGAGACATGATTGCCTGTCACCAACGGAATGTGGAGAGAAGCCCTGGGTGTCCTTCTGGCTGGTGCCTTTAAGAAGCACACAGAGGTCCTCCACCCTCTTTGCAGAGGCTTCTGTGGTCTCAGAGGGTGGCCAAGCCAACACTGGAAGGAGCCTGCTGACCAGTAATGCCCACGCCGAACGGTTCCAAGAGAGAGAATCAGATTTGCACTGGGCTACTATAAACTGCCAGGGGTGCTGTTTGTTACAGCGGCTGCCATTACCCCGGCAGGAGGCATCATCCGTGCAGGACCTATACTCACAGCACGCCACTTACGACACTTGGGTTCAGACAGAGCCACCTGGCCCAGGGGAGGCGCGAGGGGACAGTGCTGATACAGCAGCCCGGGAAGCCGGCCCCTGGTCTTCTGCAGGAAGTCAGCAAAATTGCTGATGGCCAAGAACTAGAGCAAGGGGCTGGAGTCCAGCAGTCGCTCCTCTTGTTGTGACCAGGGGTCAAACAGGTTGGCGGACGACAGGCTGGAAACAAGGACAGCCCAGCTTTTAATGCAGGGGGAGGTCCCCCAGGTCATCCTCGGTCGTTGTGCTGGCAGGAGAGAAAAGGCAGTTGGGCATCTTCCCACCGTCCCTACTTGCTGACCTTGGGATGACCCCCCTCTCCTCCTAGTCCTGGATAAAACCAATACGAATTTCCAGTTGAGAGACAAACACCAAGATCCTTCTGACCACTTGTTTGTGTCGAGAAGAAGTCTGCCCCACAGACAGGCCCTTGGGAGCGTCTGGGAGGCAGGCCCTGGCTGGCAGGGGCCACACCCCAGAGAGACGGGCTTCAGAGGCATGGAGGTGCTCACCGGGGTGAGTCAGGGCTCCCACCTTCCAGACGCACCCAGACAGCCCTGCTGCGCCCACAGCTCCAGTCTGAAATCACAGTCCAGCGGTGACTTGGCAACACCTCACAAGCTAAGTGACGTCTGCCCTTAAAGCCAGTCTCTTAGAATAAAATTCCATGAGTCCCGAGAGTCCCTCACCTCCCACACAGTTCCTGGGACTGCAGATAGTAGGTGAGGCATGAAAAAAGAGGACAAGAATCCCATGTGCTCCAGGGGGACTTGTCCCATCTCATCCCCGACACCAACAAGGCCCCTTTAGGCCAAGTTCATTCCCCGCATCAGGGACGTTGACTTCCCCTATCTGCAAATTGCCTTATGCTTTCAAAGACCTTTCACTTACAAAAAAAGGAAAGAGAAGGAGGTAAGAAAGGGAGAGAGCGAGGGGACCAGAATCTAGCTACCCCAGAGAGTAGGGTCACAACCATCTCTCCCAGGACCTTCAGGTGTTTCTGTGTTATAGAACCCCCACAATAAGAGCATTTCTGATCCAGCCTCATCAGGCTGAGAACCACTGGCTGAGGACAAGAGCACGCCAGCGTGAGCCATGCCCCCAGAGCAAAGACCGTCTTTTTAATACCTATATTAGGTCTGCCACGAAGTAACCCTCTAAAGGCTAGAGAAAAGTATATTCAGAGAACAGCTAAGGTCTTTACCAGGGTCTACAGCTGCCTTCCGTGTCCACATCTCCTATCCATCTCATCCAACCCTACCTGCTCCTGCCACACTGGCCTTCAAACGTGCCAGGGGCCCTCCCGCCTCAGGGCCTTTGCATGTGCTGTGCACTCTGTTCCTCCTGCAGGTACCAACCCCACCCACTTGCCACTTCTTTAAGATGTGCTCAGAGAGGCCCTCCCTAAGTTAGAATAACATCCCTCTCCTGCCCCAACTCAGCCCTTGCCACTTTGGGTCCTGACAAGTTATCTCCACCTGACACATCCCACGTCTCTATGCTGCCTGTCTTCTCTCCCAGAATCCAAGTGCTGTGACTGCTGAGGCGTGCTGAGTTCCCACTCCTGGAAGCATGCTGAGTTCACGGTGGGAGCCCAGGGACTATCAGTCCAGTGAAAGGACCTTGAAAAGTGGGCTCTGCCTCAGCCTGACCACATTTCCATGGCTTCCGGGGCCTTGTGCCACTCGGCCGGCACACCTCTCCTCTGTCACATCTCTGTGCTGAATCCACAACATCCAGGCAGGACCACAGAAAGCATCAGACACAGTAAACCCAGCCCACTGGGCACCATCCTAAGCCCTGCCCTGCAGGCGGGCTGGGTCTGCTGTAGGTCTCAGCTCGCCATCAGACCACTGGTCAAATGCTCTGTGGCCAGCTCTTGACTTGCGCCATGCTCTCTGGGAGAAGCATCCCAGGCCCCTCTGTGTTTCAAGCCAGGGTGAGCGTGCCGGTCACCACGAGGGGAGCAGGCGCCGGCATCTGTGCAGGAAGTGGTCAGCCCCCTCCCAGCCCTGTCCCCAGGATGTACCATTGAGGGATGTGTCATACGGCTCAGCCTCTTCATAGTAACCCTCTGGAGACTCGATCTTCGGGACAGAGAGCTGTTTACGTTCTGGAATCTGTGGTATGAATAAATAAAACAAACATTTTCAGATACGACACACTGGGAACAACTCGGAATTAACCCTTTGGGTAGAAAGGAGAGGGAACCAGGAGAAAAAAATGCCCAGTTGGACATCAAGCAAGACGGGAGGGAAAACAGAGATTACAGCGACCCCCGTCAGCTGCCCTGTCCACAGTGTTTGGTTTGCATCAGCTGAAGGGCTGTGGGTGTGTCATGTAACCTCACCAAATCTCAGAGTTCTCCCCTGCAAAATGAGGCTCTGACGGCCACCGCACACACAGTGTAGTTGTGCGTGCGGCGTAATACACTTACAGGTCCAGGTGGCATCAGGCTGTCATGGTGGCTATGATGCTTCTACACAGAATATACTTTCTACAAAGACCAGAGCTCATCAGGGGCACGCAGGGGAAGAGCACCAGGCTTGCAACCTCCAAACGTCTCCAATAATAAGTTAAAACATTGGCTCAGCAGATATTGGATGGTTCCTGCAGACTAGCTGAGAGATGCAACCAGACGGTTGGGAGTCAGTCCTGAGAAACACTTAACTAGGCAATGAATGCTCACAGCTCCTGATAATGACTGAAGTCACTCAGTCATGTCTGACTCTTTGCAACCCATGGATTATATAGTCCACAGAATCTCCAGGCCAGAATACTGGAATGAGTAGCTTTCCCTTCTCCAGAGGATTATCCCAACTCAGGGATTGAACCCAGGTCTCCTGCATTGCAGGTGGATTCTTTACCAGCTGAGCCACAGGGGAAGCCTAAGAATACTGGAGTGGGTAGCCTTTCCCTTCTCCAGGGGATCTTCCTGACCCAGGAATCAACCTGGGGTCTCCTGCACTGCAGGCGGATTCTTTACCAACTGAGCTATCAGGGAAGCCCACGGCTCCTGATACACAAGGTCAAATCTCCATGGGAGCCTGGAGGGTATGAGGAACATTTAGGACCAAGGAAGGATGCTCAGAGGACAAGACAACCCTGAACTTCTTACATGACATGAGGGTGAATGAGCATAATTTGAGTAGGATAAAAAAGAAACAAAAACATATGTGACTGTGGAGAAGCACAGAGGCTGAAACTGTTCTCTATCCTTCCATTATTCCATCTATAAGATGAGCACCGGACTATGAAGGTAATATAAGCAATAGCAGGGGAGAAAAAGACAGGCAAGACTTCTCTGGTGGTCTAGTGGTTAAGAATCCGCCTGCCAATGCAGGGAACACAGGTTCGATCCCTAGGCCAGGAAGATTCCACATGCCACAGAGCAACTAAGCCTGTGCACCACAACGACCGAGCCCATGTTCTGCAATGAGAAGCCACCGCAACGAGAAGTTTCTGCTCCACAGCTAGAAAGTAGTCCCCACTCGCCACAGCTAGAGAAAGCCTGCCTGCAGCAACGAAGGCCCAGCACAGCCAAAAATAACAAAAAAATTAATTAAAAAAAAAAGTATATTGTGGTGTGAATATTAGTACATACAGTTCATCAATGTGTAAGCATCCATCCGCATGGGTCTCCAATGTCTATCTGAATCACAAAGTCCCTACAGAGGGCCGAGGGAACCTTGATGAGTTGAGAACAGACATGGCAAAAGCTGGAGTGCATTCCCACTCCTGGTTTTCAGAGGTCCTTGTGCTGGGCATTCCACATGGGGAACCCATGGGCTGTTGGGGATTCGCTGTCCTACCCAGAAGAGGGCCAGGCAGGCAGGGTACGGAGAATCTAGAAATCTTTGCCTTGGAAAACGAGCTTCTTTGGGGGACCTATGACACAGAACTTCTCCAGCCCTGGCCCCAGCAATAGTGGGAGAACAGTCAGCATGGCCTTGAGTCCCAGTGGGACAGTACTCAGCAAGGGCCGCGAGGGCATCTGATCCCAGCTTCCCCTGGGGTAGAGTGATGCTCCTGCAGTTGCTGCCCCCAAACCAGGCTCCCAGAGCCAAGTCTGTGGTTTGGCTAGTGGAGCTATCTATATGGCCTCTAGAGTGAAACTAACCGGGTTTGAATCCAGGCTTTAGGAGTCCATAGCCTTAACCGTGAATATGTGACAGCCTCTCTGTGCCTCACTTACCCTCTCCATAAAACAAGAGCCTGTCTTGAGGATTCAAGGAGACAAGTGTGATTGAGTTTCCATAGGGCTGGTGTGCTAAGGTCACTTCAGTCATTTCTGACTCTGCGACCCCATGGACTGCAGCCTGCCAGGCTCCTCTGTCCATGGGATTCTCCAGGTAAGAATACTGGAGTGGGCTGCCATCTCCTACTCCAGGGGATCTTCCCAACCCAGGGATCGAACCTGGGTCTCCCTTGTTGCAGGCAGATTCTTTACCGTCTGAGCCACCAAGGAAGCCACATCAAATACGAGGAGGCTCTTGCCACCATTGTCTGGGGCCTCCCAGCCCAGGCGCCTGCATCGGCCAGGTCACAGGAGTGCTGTCCGACAAGCTGAGACAAGTCCGCATGAAGAGGGCCGGCAGAGGCCAGGTCACCACCTGGCTCCCACACATTTTTCTAACGCCGTCTGGCCCGACACCAAGAGAGCCAACAGAAGTCCCAGAGGCAGGCTCTGAACAGCTTTCAGCCCCAGCAGGTGCACCACACAGCACGCAGGAAGGAACGGAAGACTCGGCTCATTTCCTAGGCAGCCCAGCTGCGTTCAGGGCCGGCAGGTGCGGCTGTGGGGCAAGGCGGGTGGGCTCCTCCCTGGGGCGGGGGTCGTGCACACAGTGGTAGCTGCTCGTGGCTGACCCTTCACCTTTGCTGCTCCAGGCATTCCCGGCCCCTTGGTCAGCCAGAGGAAGGGCTGACTGTGAAAGCCAGCTGTGGTTCTCTGAGAGCCAACTTCCTGGGGTCAGGAGGGGAAAGCGTTTCCCCTCCCCTGGGCCCCGCCAAGGTTTCTGCAGATGGGTGCTGAGGCTCAGGGTTCCTGAGGAGGCCAGGCCTCCAGCTCCATCCTTCAAGAAGCCCTTCTCCCCTTGAGGGGGTGTGGGGACCCTTCTCGTGGTAAGAAGGTGGGTCCCATCTGGAGAGAAGTTCTGAGCACCCAAGATCCAGCTCTGGTCTGGATACCCACGATTAGAACAGGACAGGAGGAGGGGGGCAAGCCCTCTGGCAGGAGCTCCTGATGGTCATTATCCCCACAGGGGGGCCTGCCCTCTTGTCCAGGAGTGGAGCACCAGGGGGTGTTTCTTGAGGGTCTCCCAAACCTTTCACTGTACAAAATCATCTGTAAATGGATCGATACCAATCGAGGCGTATAGGGCGGATGCAGGAGTCTGACCTCCAGGGCTGGGTTTGAATCCTGACACTGGCACATCTGAGCTGTGTGACTTTGGGCAACTGACTTGACCTCTCTGGGCCTCAGATCCTCTGCTGCAAAACGGGGAGGGTAGAAATAACCATCATATGGTGTCACTGTAAGGATTAAACTGCACTCAGCATTATTAATTAACAGATACTAGTTTTCACTAACCTTCAGAATAAAATACAATAATGTCAAAGAGAGAAAAGCTGCACGTGTGCCTGTTTGGTGGAGGAAGACCATGGGCTGTCTGGGAGGATACTGAGGTGGTGTTTGAGCATGACCTGGCTTATACTACACTCTCCCTCCTTAAAGAACAGGACAGCCTCTGTCCCCAGGGTTGTCAGGGCCAAAGATGAGAGCCCAGGTCAAGTTTAAGGATAAAACGATTCCAACAATTCAGAAGAGCGTCACATAATTACACAGACCCAACGGTCTATTATCAGAGGTTGAAGGAGCAAGAGATCCTAAACGCCAGGAATTAAGAATAAAGGAAAATTACTTTAATCATCATCATGACGACATCGATGGTGCACATTCAATGAGTATGCCGAGGAGATGTGACTTGGGAAACTGAAATAATGTTCTCACGGTTCACAGGAAGGGCTGGGGAAGAAAGCCACCCCGCTCAGGGTGACGTGCCAGAGGTTGGCAAACGTTTCCTATAAAGTGCGAGAGAGGGATTCACAGGCCACTGGGGCTATGCAACCCTGCTACTGGAGTGCAGTGAAGTGAAATGAAAGTCGCTCAGTCGTGTCCAACTCTTTGCGGCCCCATGGACTATAGCCTGCCGGGCTCCTCTGTCCATGGAATTCTCTAGGCAAGAATACTGGAGTGGGTTGCCACTTCCTTCTCCAGGGGATCTTCCCAACCCAGGAATCGAACATGGGATTTCCAAGGCAAGGATACTGGAGTGGGCTGCCATTTCCTTCTCCATTGTAGTGCAGAGGAACCCATAAATAATACACAGATGAATAAGCTTGGCTGAATTCCAACAAAATGTTATTTACCAAAGCAGGTGGTGCAGGATTTGGTCATGGGCTTGGCTTCCCACATGGCTCGGTGGGTAAAGAATCTGCCTGCAACACAGAAGACCTGGGTTTGATCCCTGGGTCAGGAAGATTCCGGGAGAGAGGAAAGGCAACCCACTCCAGTATTCTTGCCTGGAGAATCCCATGGACAGAGGAACCTGGTGGGCTACCGTCCATGCGGTCACACAGAGTCAGACACAACCGAGTGACTGAGCAGGCACTTACTTCACCAGTTCTGATTTGGATGAGACACAGAGCTGGAGGTAAGGGGCAGCCTCAGGTGACCTGAGGCGTTCTTGCAGCTCTGAACAACCAGCCCCAGGGTGCACTGTGGCAGGTTCTGGGTGGGGGCGAGTGGACACAGTCCTGGCTCCCCAGACCGACCACGGTGACGCCGTCGATGGCGTCAGCTGCTCTCCTCACAGAAGCCCAGCACCGACGCGTGTGCAGGCCTCAGCAGGGACGGGTAGAGACGGCCGCGCTGGCCAGGAGCGGAATGGTGCCAGCAAACATCTGTTTCTTCTACAGCAACCACAGCACCTGGCTGGGCCGACTGCGGCCTCAACGTGCCAAGGCTGCCTGAGTCACTGGCCACACCCAGACCCCTGGCTGCCCCCTCCAGTACTGGACGGGCTTAGCCTGGGACAGAGGCCATGCTCCTGGCCAGCCCTGGGCACTGAGGACCCCAGGCAGACACCCAGCTTCTGCCACAGCCACCGGCGAGCCCCGGGACTGGGCATCCGGGCAGAAAAACCATGGCAGCGCCCTGAAGCTCCAGGGTTGGGGCGAGAAGAGACATAGCTTTCTCTAGCTGATGAAGAGCGATTACAGGGTCGCGCAGGCTCCGGTGGCCACGCTCTCTCCTTCCTCCCAGACTACTTGCTGCTCTGTTTCTCCTCCTGTCAGAGCCAGCAGACACAGCTGTTCCCGGCTCCGCCCTGACGGCACTCCTCTAGGGGCCTTGGATGAAGTCTTCAGCCCGACTGGACCAGAGCGGAGGCTGGAGGGGAGCAGGCAGGTGTGTGCGGGCGGGGTGGGGAGGACCCCAGGTTCAGCCCCCTCCTCCCTCACTCCACACCTGGAAGGCTCCTGGGGTGGAGATGGGTGATGGAGACGGGACTAGGAGGGACCCAGGAAAGGTCCTTCTTGGTAGAGAAATTCCACAAGGTAGGGAGACTGTCAAGGTTACTGGCTCTGCTGGAAGTCACCCCAGGGCCTGGACTGTGTCCACAGGAACTGTCACTGTGCATCTGAAAGGCTGCTCCAGGACTGTGGGACTCTCAGGTGGTGGGATCCTCCCCGCTCCAGCACCAGGTTCCTCTCTAGCCTCTCCTGGCCCCGACGGCCTGCAGACTGCTCTCCAGGGGCCAGCCTCTGCCCTGGCCTTGCTTGATGGTCCTGCATCTCACACCCCCGAGCCCTTAGGGCCTCTGTGCCCAGGTCACAGGAGACTGGCAAGGGAGTAGGAAAAGCCAGCCAGAGCCCCGGGCCGTGGGACTCTGTGACCTAATCAGTGTATAGCCACAACCCAGCCCCAGACCCCGGGCACCCAGTCCAGCACCATGTTCCTCAAACACAGGCTTCCAGAGGGAGTCAGTGCCTGGGAGGCTCGGCCCCATGCACAGCCCTTCTGCCCAGTGCGGGTCCATCAGCAGCTGCCCCACGTGGGGCCAGCAGCAGCACCTCCATTGTACAGAGGCCAAAGGTACCCTGGTCAGAATCATACATGAACTCAGGCTAGGAAAGTTCCAGCCCTGGCTCAGAGCAGCCACCTCTCCTCCCCACATCCGGTGAGCAGAGCTTATTAAGTGAAAGTGAAAGCTGCTCAGTCGTGTCCGATTCTTTGCGACCCCATGGACTATACAATCCGTGGAATTTTCCAGGCCAGAATACTGGAATGGGTAGCCTTTCCCTTCTCCAGAGGATCTTCCCAACCCAGGGATCGAACTCAAGTCTCCCACATTACAAGCGAATTCTTTACCAGCTAAGCCACAAGGGAAGCCCGAGAATACTGGAGTGGGTAGCCTGTCCCTTCTCCAGATCTTCCCGACCCAGGAATTGAACCAGGGTCTCCTGCACTGCAGGCAGATTCTTTACCAACTGAGCTATCAGGGAAGCCTGCAGAGCTTAGGGTGTACCCGAAAACCACGGCACCTCCCACCTGCTTAAAACCTGCAGCAACTACATGGAAGCTGAGGGGCTGTGCCCCCTTCCCAAGTCCCGGGGTCACAACGAGGGGGGACCACAGCTGGAAGAGACACAACCTGTGCCTCTACTTGACTGAGAAGACAAGCTGAGTGGGGTCCAGGAGGCTGCAGAGTGGCCCGGAAACCAAGAACCTGCTTACAGATCCCGGCCCTGCTACCTCCTCGGCCAGTTGTTTTCACTCTTGGGGTCTCTGTTTCTTGGCAGGTGATGGGCGGACCACGTTTGGGTGTGCCAGGCAGGCAGTGGCTCAGAGCCCAGCAGTCACTCGCATCATTGGCATATGTCCAGGACTGAGGCGCAGTCCATCAGGTCTCCCTCGGCCTGGGATGAAGGGTCCCCACCAGCTGTCACCCAGATGTGGGATGCTGCCCAGGCACTCCTGACCTGCCCCGCCAGCTGGGAGGGCAGCAGGGAGAACCACGCTACCTCCAGGAAGGCATGAATGAAGGGGGCCAGTCTGGCGTCAGGACCCCCTCAGTGGTGACCTGAGCCCACAGACCCGGCAATGGATGGCTCGGTGTGAGCTCAGTCACCGTGGAGTCCCATGTTCTGAGAAATCCTTCCCAGCTCACACCTTTCCCAGGAAGCTGCCCCAACCAGATCCTGGAGCAGAAAGAACTCGGGTTCATGTCCTGCCACCTCGAGGTTGTGCAACACCGGGACATTATAAGCCTCCTGACTCCTAGTTCCTCTCCCATAAAGTGTAAATACTTCTGCTCACCTCGCTGAATACCAACGTGGTCTGCCAGGCCACAGAATAGAGATCTTAGTTGAGAGATATTCACATGCCTTTCATTTAAACACCAAGAAACCAAGGGCCAGAGGCCTTAAATAACTTAAGGTCAAGGAGCTTAGTACTGGCAGAGCTAGAGCGGGGATCTAAACCCAGGTCTGGAGGAGTCTGAAACTCCATTCATCCATCCATGAACAAATACACGTGTGGCCTACTGTGTGCAGACACAGGACATGAAGCAGTAAATGAGACATGGCCCCTGCCTCAAGGAGCTTACATCTGCTCTGGGAGGCAAATAATCAACACAGAGGGGGTAACTAGGTGGTAAGGCAGGCGGTAACAGGGGCAGGCACTGAGGCAGGATGTCTCACCTGTGGGCAGGCCAGGGAGAGTCTGTCTGAGACTAAGGAGGGGCAACTTTGAAGAGTCAGGGCCCAAGAAGTGCAAAGTCCCTGCAGCAGGACTGACCACAGGGCACAACCCAGGAACTGAGGGGAGGCCGGTGATGAGCAGATGCGGTGAGGCTGGAGACGCAGCTGGGCCAGACAGGGTGAGCCCTGGGGCCATGAGAAGGAGTGTGGACGTTTTGTCCTAAGTTCAGTAGGAGCTCTTGGTGGGTTTCAAGCAGGAAGTGGTGTGATGTGATTTATGTTTCCGAAAGATCACTGTGGCCGGAGCTGATGACCACAGCTGTGCATGGCCCCGCTCAGGGGTGCTGGAAAAGAATCTGGCAGGTCACCTCAGACACACACGGTGACCCTCATCTCCCACTGCCATCCCTCTCTGTACTGAGCAAATGAGATCACCCGTAGGGCAGGCTGGCTTGATCTGTCTATCCCGGTGCCTTACCCCAGGCCCCATACACAGTCGTTTTTCAGTCGCTAAGTCATGTCTGACTCTTTGCGACCCCATGCAGAACGCCACGCTTCCCTGTTCTTCACCATCTCCCGGAGCTTGCTCAGACTCATGTCCATTGAGTCGGTGATGCCATCCAACCATCTCATCCTCTGTCATCCCCCTCTCCTCCTGCCCCCCATAGAGTGGATGCTCCAAAAATGCCAGATGCTTGGTGGACTGCTATCTGGAGGACCCACTAGGCATTCACAGGGTCACATCAGGGAAATCAGGGGTCCCAGACCCACACTTACCATCTTGGGGGGTGGGAGGTCTGGGAGACTCTTCTGAGGGGCCGAGGAGGGCTGGGGGGGCTCACCGTTGGTCAGCGGGTTCTGCTGCTCGGGGGCTGTGGGCAGCAAGCAAGAGAGGGTTTCCGTGAGGGGCACCCAGCCTCCCAGCAGAGTCTCATTACCCAGGAGCGTCTGGTCACATGAGCCCTGAGTTCTATTTGAGCAGGTGTTAATTACCCAGCAGGCAGTCCCTGGAACCAGTACTGTTTTTCCTCCAAGAATAGGGTAGATTGGCCCCGGGCAGATTCCTCAGAAGGAACTAGTTTGAGGTTTCTGGCAGGTTCCGCAGCCTCTCCTCCACCTGCCCCATGTCCAAAATGATCTGGCCACAGAGCTCTGGCAGTGGAGGAACTGCCTGTGGGCACTATATTGAGCGGCTCTCAGCACCGAGCCTGTGATTACGTCTGTCCACCCCACCAGTTTCCCCGGCAGGCAGGCTGACAACCTTAGGCACATGGGCTCTTTCATGGAGGGGACCTCTGCTGAGTCCATGCTTGGCGGTGGGGCAGGAGGCGAAAGCCACACTGAGGAACTGGACCACCAACCATCTGCGCGCTTCTGAGCCCATTTCAGCCGGGCCGGACAGGCCCAGGCAGATTTGACCCTGGGGCTTTTCAGGCTGATGTCTTGAAGCCAAGGCTTTACCAGACTGAATGCTTTGGGGTGCTGTGTTCCCACCTCTTGCTAAGCCTCTGCATTTGAGTTATGGGCTTGAGAGTTGGGAGATGGGGCCTCTAATCCCCTGTGCTCTGCAACCTAGGCAGCTGTGCAAACCTTGGACCTCCCTGGGATCCTGCTGGACCCAGTCCTGGGGGTTTTCATAGAAAAGCAGAGAGCAGAAGAGAGCAGGAGAGTAAGACACCACGGAAGACGATATGTCCTTCCAATGGAAGATAAAATGTTCTGCCAAGAGATCACCTTTGAACAAAAGCTTCACATATTAAGGCAACTGCTGGCAGCATTGCTTCCTCCCCATCACTCCTACCCCCCCAACACACTCATAAAACCCAGACTTATCAAAAGTCATAAAGCCGGGGCCGTGGGATCAGCACCGTACGCAGCTGCTTTCTTAGAACATCTGAATTATCATTTCCTATTTCTGGGGTGATGCTGGGAAACGCTGAGAGACTTTAGGGACAGATGCCTTACCCAAGAAGGGGACGTGAGACCTTTAAGAGGCAAGGAGGTGGCCTGGTTGGTGAAACTTCCCCAAAATACATCAACCCAGAATACCATCAACTAAAATAGGACTTCCCAAAATAACCCCCCCCAGGCCTGTCTGTGGTGCTGGCTGGAAGGAAGGAGGGGTGGTGTGGGACCAAGGCTTAAACCTGCCCCGCTCCCGGGAGCCGGCCAGTCTGTCGGCAGTAATCCCATACCTTTGTCTTGGGACTCGGCATTCTGTTGCTTGTGGACTGTCACTTTGTTCATATAAATGTATTCCTCATCAGAACCTGCAGGAGGGGGACGGAAGACAGAGGCTCCAGGTGATTCCATGAAGGGAAAGGGCTTCTAGAGAGAAACACCCCCCACCCCCGCCACCCTCGAGACACTGTTATCAGCCTGGATTCCAGTAAAAGCATACAACATTTTCAGTTGATTGGAAGAGTCCATTATAGAAAGAGTTGACGGATTTCCAGAAAAAGAAATGCCTAGTTTGCTGACTCAATTTTCTGTCCTGGGAAGAGGGGAGAGGACAGAAAGGGAGGGTGCAGAAGGGTAGCTTTGGGAATAGAAGTCTTACATGGAAAAGCACCCATAGCCTAAGGATCTGCCTCAGATTCCACCAAGCAGAGATTTCTCTGGTTTTTCCTAGGCTTTCATTTAAATTGTGAAACATTTCCCATCAGTCATTCTCAACCTAGTCTGAATTACATGCATGGGCTGATCAGAGCAATGTCTATATAAGATAGGTCACATTGAGGATCTGGAAGTTTAGTTTCCAGGCCTCTAGCTGGAGTGCTGCTGTGCGGCCCTGAGCTCTGTTTTTGGAGGGGTGAGTGTGCTGGGATGCGGGCCTGCAGCACCAGCAGCTGCCTGCTCTACCTTCAGCAGCACAGCTCTTTCCTTTCTTTAAAAACATTTCTGTACAAGTTGTTACCTTCCCCCTGCACATCTGGGCAGAGAAAGGCTCATCTTCTAATACAGTTCCCAACGCCCCAAGGACCCTTTCTTCAGAAGCCTGCAGAGGAAGCTCATCTCAGTGTTTTTTTCTCTTAGCAATCCTTCTGCATTTCTTTGCAGTTCTTAATTTGCATTTCCTAGAAACTTGTGGCTGATAAATTCCAGTGGCTGGAGACGGTGCTACTGAGCCAAGGAGCCCAATCCACACCCCTGGCAAAGGAGGCGGTTCAGCCAGTTCCCCACCACAGACCGCCCGGACTCCAGCCAGCAGGCCTGCCTCCACAGTCGTGGAGAATCCAGAGAAACTGGAGGAGGACACGGCTGGATGGAGCTTCCTCCATCGGCTGTGGGATTGCCACCCTGGTGCCCAGCCCTGCCAGGGCCAGTCAGCAATGTGATCCCTATACCAAGGGCTGCAGCAGCTAACGGGATGCAGTTATCCACAGCTTGCATACTTCCACTAAAGGGCTGCGTCTGTACCTTCTCCAGAACCTGGCATGGGGAGAAGCACTCTGCAGGGGGAGGCAGGAGATGGGGTTGGGGGGTGGGGCGTGGTCCTCAGCCAAACTCTGCCGTCAATAGTAATTCTGAGCAAAACACCCAACCTGTGTGCCTTGGTTTTCTTGTCGCAGAGTATGGAAAACAATTGTGATGAAATACTGCCTATTTCTGGGGCTTCCCAGGTGACTCAGTGGTAAAGAATCTGCCTGCTGATGCAGGAGATGCAGGAGACTTGGGTTTGATCCCTGGGTTGGAAAGACCCCCTTGTAAAAGGAAACGGCAACCCACTCCAGTATTCTTGCCTGGGTAATCCTATGTTCAGAGGAGCCTACAGTCCATGGGGTTGCAAAGAGCCAGACATGGCTGAGCACACATGCATACATACACATTTCCTATTTCTGCCTAACTGCAGTTCTCAAGAGTTCAAAACGCAAATATCAGGCAATCTGAAAGAGTAAGGTAACCTTATAACTAAGATTTTAAATGACAGCTTAAGACTTCCCTGGTGGTCCAGTGGTTAAGAATCCACCTGCCAGTGCAGGGTACACCAGTTTGATGCCTGGTCCTGTAAGAGCCCAAATGTCACGGGGCACCTAAGCCCATTCACCCCAACTATTGAAGTCTGTGTGCCTAGAGCCCGTGCTCCACAACGAGAAGGCACTGCAGTGACAAGCCCATACACCACAGCTAGAGAGTAGCCCCTGCTCATCACAACTAGAGAAAGCCCGCACGTAGCAACAAAGACTTAGCACAAAAATAAAGTTAAAAAAAAAAAAGAAAAGAAAAAAAGACCATCTAAATTATGGTTTTTCCAGTGGTCATGTATGGATGTTAGAGTTGGACTGTGAAGAAAGCTGAGCACCAAAGAATTGATGCTTCTGAACTGTGGTGTTGGAGAAGACTCTTGAGAGTCCCTTGGACTGCAAGGAGATCCAACCAGTCCATTCTGAAGGAGATCAGCCCTGGGATTCCTTTGGAAGTAATGATGCTAAAGCTGAAACTCCAGTACTTTGGCCACCTCATGCAAAGAGTTGACTCATTGGAAAAGACTCTGATGCTGGGAGGGATTGGGGGCAGGAGGGGAAGGGGACAACAGAGGATGAGATGGCTGGATGGCATCACCAACTTGATGGACGTGAGTCTGAGTGAACTCCGGGAGTTGGTGATGGACAGGGAGGCCTGGCGTGCTGCGATTCACGGGGTCGCAAAGAGTCGGACAGGACTGAGCGACTGAACTGAACTGAACTGAAATTATAGCAAATAACTCAAAGGCTCAATAATAGGAAAACGGTGAAAAAACCATAGTACATTAACATAGGTAATAGCTGGTCACCTTTAAAAATAAATGGATTACTGGAGAGTGTGTAAATGGGCTGAACATCGTGGAAGTGATTTTAGAGGATTTATTTAACTGTTCCTGGTCTTTAACCCATCATTTTCCTTGTCAGAAATCAATATTTTGAATCGAAAAATATTCAAGTATTTTGAAGATAAACTCCAGCATGAAAACAAATTTTATTTGAGGGTGTTCATTGCCATGTTATATAAGAATTTTTTTTTAAAGAACAAAACGTATATGCTCACTAACAATGGGCTAGTTGAACTAGTTGAACACTTCGCATTCATCAGTGGACACTACCCACCTGTGAAAAATAACAAAGCAGCACTATGTCTGCTGTTTACAAAGATATCCAAAAATTAAAGGATCATGTTTCAGAAAAGAAAAAAAGAAAAGAAAAAGTACACAAACTGTCAACACAGGGCAGTGTGCACAGGCAGCAATACTGAACATAAAAATAACACAGAGCAGAATGTAGAGGCAAACCACAAAATACACAAAAATATTCTGATGACACCAAGAAAGGTCCCAAAAGGAATCAAAGCAATGTAAATAGGGTTTAACGTTCATTTCACATTCATTTCTTTTTTCAAGTTGTTGACTAAGCCCACACTCCTTTCCAAAAAAAAAAAAAAAAGGCAAGATATTGTTGATTATTGTTTTAACTGTGAGATTCTGAGCAGGTGATTCCTCCCCAAGATGGCCATTTGTAAACTGCAGATTAAACTGGCTCTGGTCCATGTCACAAGGCCACGTGTCCCTCCTTGGACACACTGCAGGCTCTGCTTGACTAAGTATTAATCTCAGTGTTGCTAATCCCCCAGAATCCAATAAGTAAGTAACAGGCTCCCAGGGCCGTCTGCAATCCTGTGAACTGGGCCTTGGAAAGGGGAGGCTGATGAGCTGTCCCAGGTCTGGGAGGCAGTCTTGGGGTTGGGGAATTTCTATCATGCTCTCATTTATTTTCAGAAGTGCACTGAGCCCCAGCACCGTGGGAGGTGCTGGGGACACAGCAGAGAACAAAACAGACATTGTCTCTGACTTCATGAACCCACTGGGGCAGGGGCAGGCAGGCGGGAGGGAGAGGGAGGTAGATCTGGATGGACAGTCACACAGGTATGTGGGGAGTGACAACACTATGGGGGGCAGGGGAGGAGGAAAGGAGAGCTCCCAACGCTCTGACCACGTGTGCGGATCCAGGGAAAACAATCTTTGTCTGAAGAGGGTGGTGGTGAGGGGTAGGGAGGAGGGGCCCAGACCCTCTCCCTTACAGTTGGATAGACTAAATGTTCAAATCATGTCCCATCAGAAGGGCAGCCCCTGAAATGTTCCCAGAGTTTCTGAGCAGGGTATTGGGGCAGCCCTCAGGCTTAGGACAGGAAAAGATATCAGGATCCCAATACACAGACCTCAATCCATGCCTTGATGTCACTACTGAGACAAAAGAAGAGAGTAGAAAATTAAATACTATTTATACATGAAAGATCAGAGAACAGACAATTCGATGTGAAAAGTACAGACACAGACACACACACACACACACACACACACTCATACTCTGCCCCAAAGGTGTGGAAGTAAACAACAGCTCAGCCAGTGGAGATCACAGGCTATCTTGAAATGATCAGCCTGTCTCCATCTACAAGTCCAGGCAAGTTGAGTTCATTTTCTGGAAGACACACAGTGAGGCAGGTCTGGGAAGCTGAGAGAAAAAAAAAGAATGCCTTCAGTTTAAGGGGCTGTGCATTCTGTCCTGTGCAGCACAGTAATTAACCTGGGGCAGACTAATCTGGACCGTGAAGAGGGGAGGGTAGCATCACGTCAGGGTTAGGTCAGCTGGCCCAAGCCTCTGCCGGGCTCTGCCACACGTGGCCATGGAGACACAGACATACAGAACAGACTTGTGGACACAGTGGAGGAAGGAGAGGGTGGAACGAATTGACAGAGTAGCATGGAAACTTATACACCACCCCAGGTAAAACAGATACCAAATGGGAATTTGCTGTATGACTCAGGGTGCTCTGTGACAGCCTAGAGGGGTGGGATGGGGTGGGAGGTGGCAGGGAGGTTCAAGAGGGAGGAGACTATGTATATCTATGGCTGATTCATGTTGATGGATGGCAGAAACTAATACAATACTCTAAAGCAATTACCCTTCAATTAAAGATAAATAAGTATTTTTTAAAAGGGGGGAAAAATGTCAGTTGCTATTGTAACCACTCTGCCACGTGAGAAGATGCTAAGAGAACCAGAAGGGGAAACTTATAAATAGTGGCTACTCACCCGTGGGCACTGACCTGGAGAACAGAGTTTGCATGCTAAGTCGCTTCAGTTGTGTCCGACTCTTTGTGACCCTATGGACTGTAGCCCACCAGGCTCCTCTGCCCATGGGATTCTCCAGGCAACAATACTGGCGTGGGTTGCCATGCCCTTCTCCAGGGGATCTTCTCAACCCAGGGATCAAACCTGTGCGGCTTATGTCTCCTGCACTGCAGGCAGATTCTCTACCACTAGCACCACGTGAACAGAAGTGACAGCCAAAAGTCCCAGTATGGCTTTGCAAGTTTATCTGTAGTCTGGGTGCACTCTGGGGGAGACTCACACTGGGGAGCCCCCTAACCCGCTGTCGGCAGCTCCTGCAGCCCCTCATGCTGCAGAGACTAAGGGTGGGGAGGGCCTGATTTTATAAGAGCCGAATATACAAAGATTAAGGATGAAACAGAGGTCACCTACAGGACGTCACACTAAACCAGAAAGGGACCCCTGCACCAGGGGCTCCGATGGGGCAGTGAGAACCAGAAACCAGGGGTCAGCCGCCACCTCCGCGGTGTTTTTCAATTCCCAACAGAGGTGTTCTTTACCATCAGACATTCTCAAGTCGGAGCACATCTAAATGGACTGGGAGTGTGCTCTTTAAAGGGTTCCACCAATGAGTCCCTCTGTGGAGTGACTCATTCCTCTCTAACTCACCTGCTTTGGAACACGCATTTCCCATCCATTCGTCCCACCTTTGATGTACTGCTGATCAGCACTCAAGGCGGGTCAGCAGACGCTCACTACAAAGCCAGGAGGAGCCTGGGAATCAGGGGGCAGCCTGCAGAGCTCAAAGGCAATGAAGGGGCTCCAAGAAAATGCCTTTGATGAAAGGCTAAGGGAGCCAGTTTATGCCGACAGAAGAGAAGGCTGCCAGGCATATAACAACATGCTTTGGCTTTTATAACTTTTCTGATATTCAGACAATAGAAACTAATTCCACAGGGAACAAAGAAAAGGAAAAGGGACTTTGAAATGTTGCCCAGTGGACGCAGGCTGGATGTAAGGGAGGAGTTCCTGACTGTGAAGGCCAGAGCAGGTGCGCCTCTCTCCCTGGCATGGATCTGAGCTGCTCCTACTGTGAGGCAGATGGATTTGATGCCCTCTTACGATCCTAAAATATCACTTTCAGTTCTCAAACATCCGACATAAAAATAAACTTGACTAAACTGTTATGACTTCACAAGAAGCCTCTTCTTTAAAAAAAAAATTGTGCTAGAAATGAAACCATATGTCTACAAGACGACTTGTACAAGACTGTTCAAAGCAGCCTTATTATTCCTAACAGCCCAAATCTGTGAATAAACCAAATGTCCATCAACAAATGAATTGGATAAACAGGTTGCAGTATATTCAAAGAATGGAAAACCAATCAAGAACAAAAGGAACTATTGATGCAACCCAAGGCATAGCAGAATCTCCTGAGTGAAAGGGGCCCAACCCAAAGGACAAACCATCCAATTTCATTTATATGAAAATCCAGAAAGGGCATCACTAATCAATAGTGGAAAAAATCTGAACAATGGTTGCCAGGCTCCTCTGTGCATGGGATTCTTCAGGCAAGAATACTGGAGTGGGTTGCCATTCCCTTTTCCAGGGGCTCTTCCCAACCCAGGGATCAAACCCGGATCTCCTGCATTGGCAGGCGGATTGTTTACCACTGAGCCACCAGGAAAGCCCTGTGATATACAGTCTTAAAGCAATGGTGGGTGGGCATGAATTCTTGCCCTTGAAAGATAGAAATGCTCCCGAGACAACAGAAATGTTCCGTGTCTTATTTTGGGTGCTGGGAGCACAGGTGTATAAGCTTCCCAGGTGGCGCTAGTGGTAAAGGACCCACCTGCCAATGCAGGAGATAAGAGACACAGGTTCAATCCTTGAGTCTGGAATATCCTCTGGAAGAGGGCATGGCAACCCACTCCAGTATTCTTGCCTGGAGAATTCCATGGACAGAGGAGCCCGGTGGGCTACAGTCCATAGGGTCGCAAAGAGTCGGACACTACATTGTCAATTAAAACCACTGAAGAGAAAATTAAAATGATAAGAATAAAGTAGTATTGCTCATAATATTCTTTACTAGTCTTGTAGTCTATAGATTGAATTTGCCCTCCTCTATTAAAAATTTTAACAGAGGACTTAACATGCACGCATACACATGTGTATACAGTTGTCAAAACTCACTGAATTGACTACTCAAGATTTGTGTACTTGACTGGATACAAAATCCAGCTTGATTAAAAACATAGAAAAGATAATTAACTCAGGGTTCTTTGATTTGTTGTTGTTTAGTCACTAAGTCATATCTGACTCTTTTGCGACCCCATGGACTGTGTAGCCTGCCAGGCTCCTCTGTGCATGGGATTCTTCAGGCAAGAATACTGCAGTGGGTTGCCATTCCCTTTTCCAGGGGATCTTCCCAACCCAGGGATCAAACCCAGATCTCCTACATTGGCAGGCGGATTCTTTACCACTGAGCCACCAGGAAAGCCCTGTGATATACAGTCTTAAAGCAATGTTTTCCAGTTTTCCTTTGGGCTGTATGACTCTGGACAAGCTATTTAGACTTTCTAGGCCTCGGTCTCCTCATCTGTAATAATAGCACCAACCTCACAGGAGTGTTTTGAAGATGAAGCCTTGTTAACACATGTGCAGGTGGGAAGAACTCAACGAAGCACTAGCTATTATTATAATACTAGTTTATTTTCCCTTCTCTACTTTCAATAATAGGAAAAATACTTTGAAAACACTGTTTGAAACCTCTTTGTGGGCTACTGTGTTGAGAGTTCGTGGGGCTGCCACACACGTGCCATCCTTTCTGTACTATCGTTACCATCTGCCGTGTCCTGCTAAAAATGCATAAATTAAGTCCTAACCCCGAACAGCTCAGAATGGGGCTATATTTGGAGAAAGGATATTTAAAGAGATAATTAAAATTAAACGAGGGCGCTAGGGTGGGCCCTGTTCCAATATAAATGGTGTCGTTACAGGAGAGATTTGGACACTGGCGTGCAAGCACAGGAAGACGGTGTGAACACTCGGGGAGAAGAGGACCATCCGTATACCAAGGAGACCAGCCTCAGAAGGAAGCGACCCTGCCAACACCTTGATCACCGATTTTTAGCCTCCAGAACTGTGAGAAGATGAGCTCCTGTTGTTTAACCCAGTCCAGGGGCCGTTATCACGGCAGCTCTAACACACAGAAGACCACCTCCCTGTTTCCGTGGGGACCCTTCACCAAGGCCCCGACCACACTCACTGCTGCTCTTGGTGTATAAGCGGAGAAGCTCGGCCAGGCCACTCTTCTTCACCACGGCTGTGCTGCTCAGGTTCTCCTGGTCAAGAATCCTGAGGAAGTCATCCAGCTCTGTCAGCAGCTGCTCCAGGGCTAGAGACAGAAAACAGAGGACACTCTTAAAGCAGCTGCCTTTTCCCTAAAGGCCCTACTCAGATACACCTCTGATCCCATAGCATCCTATGACAGACCCTCTGGTCTCAAGGGGAGGGGTGTGGGGTGAGGTCAGGCAGCACACAGGGGACCCAGCCAATAGGTGTGATTCCCAGCGCCAGGGTGGTGGGGACAGGCCAACACACCCTTAGCTTTGGGATGGGCAACCTCGGCCAAAGCTGCAGGGCCACCATCTGCTGGAGTGACGGTGGTCAAAGTGTCCCGATCAAGCCCCTCAGGCCATGAGAGTGTGGAAACAGGACTTTCTTCCTCAAGTAAAGAATAGCTCAGGGTCTGGGGAACTTGAACACAGATCAAACCCACAACCACCAAAAGAAATGCTGTGGTCGACTCAGTTGTTAAACCTTTCCCCAAGGACGGGGAAACAGCGAGTCACTCCAGGGAGATGAAACTGATTATGGTGTCCCTGCAGGAATATAGACAACCCATCAAAAGCCACACTTGGACAAACAAAAGCTTTCTCCAAGATTCTTCACTGATTGAGAATCAATGTCACGAGTCCAGCATCACTCCCAAGTTGGTTAAGGGCTGCCGTGCCTTGGGATCCACAGCCCTTATCTGTGGCGTCTAATAGGCGTCTTTCAGGTGCCACTGTTACAGAAGCACTTGTGGACTTCCAGCTGGAAGCACCTTGCAGAAATTATTAGTGCACTGGGCAAGAGGGAAGGTGCAGGACCTTCACCACACCATTACTGTCGTGGTTGTTACTGTTAATGACCTAAATCTCATCTAAGAACAGAATGTCAGACACTTTCCTGATGGTCCAGTGACTGAGACTCCATGCTCCCAACACAGGGGACCCGGGATCCATCCCTGGTCAGGGAACCAGATCCCACATGCAGCAACTAGGAGTTCTCATGCTACAGTGAAGATCAAAGATCCTGAGTGCCACAACTAACACCCAGTATAGCCAAATAAATAAAAACAAATATATATATATATATATAAAAAGAACAGGATGCAGCATTCACGGGTGGGGTCCTCACCTCGGCTCTCCCTGCCCAGCTGGCTCTCCTGAACGTGCTCATTAATGGTAGCGGCTTTGAGGGTCTAAACAGTACTTTCCAACCCTGGCTACACTGGAATCACCTGGAGAGATTCTCAAACTCCTAATGCCCAAGCCACACCCAGATGGCTATCCAAGCCTCTGGGAGTGAGACCCAGGAGTCAGTAGTTCTCAAACCTCCCCAGGTGATTCTGATATGCAGATATTTTATTTTTGCAGCAATAAACCTGACATGCTTATTGATTAAACTATCGCTTCAATTTTAAAAAATGAAAAGAAAATAAACACGTTTAAAAATTCCTTTTTACAAGTATGTATACTTTATATTTTGACATTCAGTCTTTTGTAGACAGCTTTCAGCATTATTTTTTGAACTATAAAATTATTTTTATTCTTCCCTCTCACAGGCAGTTAACAGTGATGGACTTAAGACACATTTTTTTTTTCCTTTTTTTTTTTTCTAACCAGAAGCTTGGGCAAGGAAAAAAAAAAAGCAAAGATCTGTTATACATGATAAAGTTGTCAAGAAATGTCTTATTCCTAGAAAAGAAACTTTTCATCTGTTGAGCTTTTGAAACAAAGAGTATGAGCCTTTGAAGCTGAGAAGCATGGGTCTGAACGCAAGGCCAGGGGCCACACCTGTGGGCTCTGCTTCCAGGGCAGCAACTGAGTGGCCCAGGCCTGCCCTCCATCACCTACTGCAGGAACTCTGAGCAGTCGCACAACCTCCAGGCTCGTTCCCGCCTCTGTACCGTGGAGAAGATAACGTGGGCCCCACCCATCTCACAAGGTTGGTGTAAAAGACAAAACCTGTGAAGCTCTCCACAGCTTCACTTGTGAAATGCTACGCTAACCACACGAAGAGCTCTGTCATTGTCTCCTCCCATCCTGTGGCATCACTGGTTATTTCTTATTCTCCACCTTAGAGTGCTCATCTCTAAGCTCTGCTTTAGAGAAAAACACAAAACCTTGCCCCTAACACTCCCTACCATGGAAGGTGGTGGAAGGAAAGGAAGGTCACCTCTTCAGAGCAGCCTTGCTTGACCACCTTCTCCAAACTAGCTATTTATTATCATTTTCTAACTCAGCATCTAGGCCTTCATAGCCCTAGGCCTAGAAGTAGGGCTGCTGCTGCTGCTGCTATGTCGCTTCAGTCGTGTCCGACTCTGTGCGACCCCAGAGACAGCAGCCCACCACGCTTCCCCGTCCCTGGGACTCTCCAGGCAAGAACACTGGAGTGGGTTGCCATTTCCTTCTCCAATGCAGGAAAGTGAAAAGTGAATGTGAAGTTGCTCAGTCGTGTCCAACTCTTCACGACCCCGTGGACTGCAGCCTACCAGGCTCTTCCATCCATGGGATTTTCCAAGCAAGAGTACTGGAGTGGGGTACCACTGCCTTCTCCGGAAGTAGGGCTACTTCTTAGTAATAAGAATATGCCTCATTTTTAAGATTTATAAATGAGTAACATCAATAACAAATGAAATAATAGTTGTTATTTGCTTGCTCATTTTTAACAGGCATCTTTGTCTTTCTCACCCTGGTCTAGTCTGTTAGCTCAATGAGAATCAGAACCACATCCGTCCTAATCCTTGGCACCTCACACTGTTATAGGTGTTGAATGAATGTTTATGGAAAGAATGAATAAATGAATGAGTAAATTCAGCACCTACTAGCTCATAACAACTCTAGGAGGTAAGCAACATTATGCCCATTTTGCAGATGTAGACCTCATGGCCCAGAGGCCCAGAGAAGACCCATAATGTCCCACACAGCCAGTAGCAGAGAGCTGGGTTTGCTCTCTGACTCCCAAGACTGAGCTCTTGGCAACACCCCAACTGATACCTCCATGTAGGGCCTTCTTCCAGCATCCCGCAAAGGCCTGGCTCCCCAGAACTGAACCAGAATCCAAGACTATCTGCTAGCCTCCCCCCTGACCATTAAAGAAGCCCTATGCTCCCCTAGTTCTAATAGAGAGCTCAATGGCCTATTTCTGCTCAAACACCCCTTTGACTCTCAGTGGGGCAGTAGCCTCTGACTTCATTCCTGAAAAAAACAAACTCCCTGGAATGAGTATTGCCGTTGACTGGGAGAGAGCTGGAGGAAGCAAAGGGGGAATGAAGATGTTTATTTCAGAGAAGAGTGACAAAAGTATGGACATGTGATTGTCAGATCAAATAGCCTGCTCATTCAGATGAGTGGGTGGATGGAAGATGCCCTCAGCTCTGCCAGAGATGAGATGGGTAGATGGTGAGTGATAGGCAAGGCGAGACGAGAGAGAAGCCTCATTGGGTAGCTCTGCTTGGCAAAGAACCACGGGCCAACAGCAGAGCCTCCTGTCCCGTCCTTAGGTATTGCGAAGAGCACCCTGAGAAGTCTCCAAGAGGCCAGTGGCTTTTGCCCAGTTTTACTTAAAATTGATCAAAGTCTTTATGGAATGAATTTTGAAAAAGCACCAGCCAAAGTTCCCTGAGCTCACTGAATTAGTAAGTCCCCGGCCTACAAACGAGTTCCATTCTGAGCGCGTGTTCATAAATCCAGTTTGTACGTTAAGTCCAACAAAGTCAGCCTAGGGGCCCAACTAACACAATCGGCTCTATCGTACTGTAATAGATGTGTAATACTTTTCCCACAAATAATACATAAAAAACAAACAAAAAATAGAGCACTTTGAATCTTACATTTTGCATCTTGATAAGTCCAGTAATACAGCACAACCGCTGACATACAGGGGCTGGCAAGGAGTGAACAGGCAAGAAGAGTTACTGACTGGAGGAGGGAAAGGATGTGGGAGATGGAAGAACTGAAGGGTCGTCAACAGTAGGAGACGGAGGGCAAGCTGCAATTTTCACCTGATGCTGATGGCACAGGTTCTGGTTCCTCGCGGGATTCAATTCCATCTGCTCTCTGGGAAAAAAATGACCCAGCAACACCTGGGTAGCAGCTCCTTTTTCCTTGTCATAGAAGACAGGGTAGCGCTGGATTGTATTCTGGATGGCTGCTGCAACCTTCATGAACTGTCCCGTGCCTCGAAAACGAACAGTGCCTCCTCAAAAAAGCAATTCCCCTTGCCATTTACTGCATCGTGAATCTCTTTGGTTCTTCAGTTACTTCTTCCTGTTGCTTCTCTTAATCCTTTCTCTGGGCCTCTAATTCCATTAGGTGTTCAATGCACATTCGCATCTTTGAAAGTTCACAACTTAAAGGTTTGAATGCAGGGGACTTACTGTACCAGGTGAGACCCTAAAGTGTGCCCAGCACTCAGCAAGGCCCTCAACCTAAACTTACTGGGAAACTGGAAAGGCGATCAGGATCACGTGGTTCTGTTCTCTTGTGAGCTCATTGGCAGGGCAAGACCAGCAGAGGTGAAGTGACGTGATCAACACACCAAGGTATGCCACCAAAAATTCAAGAATCAAGTAGGTGATATCACTTCACATGTGACAGGAGATCAGACAAGAGGCTGAAGGCTGGAAGGTTTCTAGGAAGAGGCCATAGTAGAGTAAGGCTTTGTGTTGTTTTTTGTTTGGTTTGGTTTGATTTTGAACAGCTATTCATGAGTTTCCTGTTGGCTGCAGAAACTCACAGGCTAAAAAGCACTGAGTTTCAAGAAGGCAAACTCGGGAAAACAAAGGATAAATGACACTGCTCCTTGACCTCAGCTGCAGTGGATAAGGAAGAACCTTGAGAAACAATTAGGATCTCAACCACATTTTTCCTGACCTTCTGACCTCCACCAGGCTGTTACTCCTGCTACCCCTGCTAACAAAAAGAGAAGAAAAGCCCAAGAACTGAAAGTGTCTCTTGCTTCCACATCCTCAGCTATTCCCAAAAGCTGCCTGATTCCTGGAAAACAGCCTTTGTTTATTTCTTATGTGAGCAAATACATACCAAGCCAAAGGATGAAAAGCATTGTGCCTGGCTCTGGGGAGACAAAGGTGACCCAGATTCTTGGAAATGGGGGCATCAGTGAATACACCGGGTAAAACAGAAGGGATCCAGGGATATCTCCAAGGATCAGGGATGCACCAAGGAAAGAAACAAACTCAGGGGTTCTCAGGGGGAGGAATGTATAAGCTGGGCATTGAGGACGAATAGGAGCTTGCCAGAAAGACGCAAAGGCATTTAAGGAAAAGGGAATGAGATACTCAGGCAATTCAGGTACTGAAGGCACACAGGCATCTGAGAAACCATGAGCAGCTGTGTGTCAGGGCACCCAGGGCAGAGGGGCACGGTGGGTGGGCTTCAAAGGGGAGCAGGTGGGCTCTGTGGCCAGACCTGCAGACTTAGATCAGGAGGGCAGATCATAAGGGCTTTATCTACTTTGCTAAGGAGTTTGTGCCCTTTCCGTCAGGGTCTCTGGGCAACGCAGTGGAGGAGGCCATATAATACTATTCTCCAAGCAGGCTAGAAGTAAAGTAACTCTGCCGACTGTGGGGAGGACGATAGAAGGGAACTGGGGACAGGGAGGGGAGGCAGGGAGACCAGTGAGATGGCTGCATCAGCACAGATGACACAGACGATGGTGCGTCCTAATCACAGCGGTTGGGACAGTGCAGGGCGCTACACTCCCCACCAAATCCAATTCTCCGGAGCACCCTGCAAATGTGGAGTGGAGAGTGCGCTCCTGAGGCTGGATTACAACCTAATTCGTCACATCCACAGTCAGCAGTGGCACTGGGGCTCCAGTCCAAGTACTGGCTGTCTGCAGACTGTCCCCAGGGGAAGTCAGAGAGATTCCCTGGATCACGGCTTCTGCTTCCCATTCCTCCATATTTCACAAGGTAGCAGGGGACAGGATGGAAGGGCTGTACTTGAGACACGTGACAGGCAGCGGCCATGGGTCTCAGTGATCATTCCATTAGACGTGGAGACTGTGAGCGAAGATGCCCGCGGGTGGCCAAGAGATGTGGAATGCCACCAGACACACAGGCCTGAGGACCCTGCAGTCAATCGGGCAGCTGTGGTCCCTGCCGCTGGGGAACCGACAGGCCAGGCCGATGGGAAAGATGGGCAGATGGGGAACACTGAGAAAGCAGAAAGCTTCCTTCCTTATGAAAAGAGCTGAGCTAGGTGAATGGTGGAGAAGGCAATGGCAACCCACTCCAGTACTCTTGCCTGGAAAATCCCATGGGCAGAGGAGCCTGGTAGGCTGCAGTCCATGGGGTCGCTAAGAGTCAGACATGACTGAGAGACTTCACTTTCATTTTCACTTGCATGCTTTGGAGAAGGAAATGGCAACCCACTCCAGTGTTCTTGCTTGGAGAATCCCAGGGACAAGGGAGCCTGGTAGGCTGCCGTCTATTGGGTCTCACAGAGTTGGACGCGACTGAAGCGACTTAGCAGCAGCAGCAGATGAAAGGTAAGCCCCAGGGTTGAAGAAACACAGGACCAGAAGCAGCAGGAGTCACAAAGCCCAGAGGTCATCTCCCTCCTCTCCGGATCCATGCCATCCCTCAAGGTCTCTCCAGGTCTCTTGTCCACAAAGCCGCCCCTGGCCAGCTCTGCCTCCCTACAGACCTTACTGTCAAAGTCTAGTTGTTCATGGTTGTCTCGGTTTGTACCAGGTCTACATTCTGGGCTAGGCCTGAGCCCAGTTCTGGTCAAGGGTCAGCCTCTGGAAATCTTGGCCTCTGACAAGGTACTAAACACAGAAGAGGCCAGGGATGCTTCTGAGATCGTACCCTCCGGGGTCCAGCCACAGGCTCACCCGATCCCAAAGCAAAGCATTCCAATGAAAACTTTTACAAGCCAAACAAGCAGAAGGTAAAGCAGCGACTGTCTTTTTCTGGAAAAATGAAAATCCTCTTTGGGTGGATTTCAGTTAGCCAAAGCAGATATTCATGTACCTGCTTTCATCAAAGCCAAGTGGCGTGAAGAAATCTTTGGAAAAGCAGGGGAAACCAAGAGCTCAGGCCCTTAAAAACAGCAACCGATAAAAGCGAGGCCCCAGTCTTGCACCAACCCCAGTGACATTTTAAAGCTCTCAGAGCTCAGAGGAATGCGGCCCTTTCACTGAGACCCTGGAACGTGCTCAGCTCCCTTCCCCCACCCCCATCCCCCCCAAAACCGCTCATTTTTGTCTCTTCCTGGTCCTCCAGCAGAGGGAGGGGAAAATGAGTGTGTTGTTCACTGTGGAAACTGTAGGCCCTTGTGCAGTCTTTGCATCCTGCCTCTGTTCAAGTTCAGAGCTGTCTGCTCACGGTCTGACAGCTCATCAATAAGATTCTTGTTCAGGACTCGCAAGGCCCACGCGGAGCTGGACGGGTCAACTGTGCGATTCATTGCCCTCGGCCCAGCCAGGCTCTGCCTCCAGAAGACCTCCTCCCCCGGTTCCGCTCATTCTGAGGCAGTCCCGCTTTGTGGTCACTAGGTTCCCAAACATACATGTCTTCCCAACATGCCAAAAAAGCTGTTCCTTGTGGTTCCCCTGCTGTTTTATGCACGTATTTTTATTTATTCAGCTGCATTTGCTGAAGACCCACGATTCAGGGTGATTTTCCTTCCAAACATAAAACTAAGCAGAACTCTTCTTTAAGCATAAAGACATGCATTCCCCTCTGTATCCCACTGGTTCCTAACATGAGCCACTATAGACGTTATCTGCATGAACCCCACTGCTGGAGACCAGTTGAAGTCATGAAGCTGGTGACAGTTTCTGTGATAAGCAACGGCCTCAGATGGGTTGCCATGGAAACCAGAAAATGCCAGCAGATTTCTTCTGATCCTAGAGAACCCTCAAGTTCTCAACAATGAACTTTTGGGGCTTCCCTGGTGGCTCAGTGGTAAAGCATCTGCCTGCCAGTGTGGGAGACAAGGGTTCGATCCCTGGTCCGGAAAGAGCCCAAATGCCGTGAAGCATCTACACCCATGTGCCACAATTACCAAGCCTGTGCTCTAGAGCCCGGGAGCCACAAGTGCTGAGCCCATGTACTTCAGCCCCTGAAGCCCTCTTGCCCCAGCCCCCGTGCTCTGCAATGAGAAGCCCGCACACCTCAACAAAGAGTAGCCCCTGCTTCCCGCAACTAGAGAAAAGCCCGCGCAGCAACAAAGACCCTGCACAGCCAAAAAATACATAGTTATTTTAAAGAATAATTATAAAAAAGAAAAAGAATGAACTTGGAAAACATGCCCCTTTGTTCCACCTAAAAGGAGATTCCCTCCCCCCAGCCCTTCAAGGAGGTCAAAGCCGCCTTTCTTTACAAGAGCCAAATGCCAAGTCAACCTTTACCAAGTACCCAATGTACTGGTGGGTATGTGCCAGGCATGTTGATAGGAAGTGGGTTTCTTTTTTTTTATGGTGGTAATACAATATAACTTTATGTTTATTTACTTTAGCAACTTTAAAGTTTACAATTCGGTGTCTCAATGCCATGCAAATATCACCACCACTATCTAGTTCCAGAACTTTTTCATCACAAACTCATTAGGCAGTGGCTCTCTATTCTTTCCTCCCCTAGATTTATGGCAACCGCAATTCTGCTTTCTGTCTCTACGGATTTGCCAGTTCTATAGTATGTGACTTTCTGAGCCTAACTTCTTCATAATTCATCACGATTTTAAGATCCCTCCAAGCTACGGCATGTATAGTATTTCGTTACTCCTTACAGCTGAGCAATGTTCCCTTGTATGGATATACCACCTTCTGTTTAACCCTTCATTATTAATAAGGAAGTGGGATTTTATTACACAAAAAAACTTGTTAACTGGGCTATCATTTCTGTACACAGTAACGTCCTCTGTTTCTACTGCACAGTTCTATTGTTTTGACACACACACTCAGCTGTGGCAATTATCACCACAATCAAGAGGCAGAACATTTCCATCACCCAAAAAGTTCCTTTGTGCCCTTTTGCAGGTGGCTCCTTCCTCACTCCCAGGCCCTGGCAACCCGCAGGAGGCTCTCAAGACTACATGGGACTCTCAAGACTGGAGAATGATGGTCCTTTTACTGAACATAAGGCCTCTCAGATTTGTCCACTGTTGTACATGTATGAGAACTCTGTTCTTTTGATTGCTGTGTAGTATTCCACCCCACCATTGCAGGAAGCCCATATGTCTCCATAAATTCAAAGATATCTTCTCTGCTGGGTGCTTTAACACAGACACTGCTGGTCTCTGTGTCCTCCCACCAGTTTTCCATGCTCTTGAAGCACCCTCTTGCTGACTTTCAAGGGCATGACTTGAACACCAAATGGATGACCACTCAGGGCATACAAACAAAAGACACACAAAAGACAAAGCAGTGATTCTTACCAAAGGTTGCACATTGGAATCACCTGGGAGTTAAAAAAAATATTCCTGATTCCTGGTCCATCCCCAGAGCTCCTGCTGTAATTGCTCTGAGTGTGGTCTGGGCCTCAGGAGTTCTCAAAACTTTCCTGATGATTCTACTATGCAGCCCAGGTGATGAACCAGAGAAATAAATGTGTGATGGTTGCTTCATGAAAAGTCTTTTAAATTTAAAAAACTATGTATAAGAGTCTTTAAAAACAACCATAGTGCTGCTACATAACTCAGTTCTGATTTCACATGGAGAACTTTCTAGGTTCATGCTTGTTACATAAAATTGTTGTTCAGTCACTAAGTCGTATGCGACTCTGTGACCCCATGGATTGCAGCACACTAGGGACCCTTGTCCCTCACGCTCTCCCAGAGTTTGTTCAAACTCATGTCCATTGAGTCAGTGATGCCATCCAGCCATTTCATCCTCTGTTGCTTCCTTCTCTTCTTGCCCTCAATCTTTCCCAGCATCAGGGTCTCTTCCAATGAGTCGGCTCTTCACATCAGGTGGCCAAAGTACTGGAGCTTCAGCATCAGTCCTTCAGTGAGTATTCAGGGTTGATTTCCTTCAGGATTGACTGGTTTGATCTCCTTGCAGTCTATGGGGCTCTCAAAAGTCTTCTCCAGCACCACAATTAGAAAGCATCATTTCTTTGGCGTTCACCCTTATTTATGGTCCAACTCTCACATCCATACATGACTACTGGGAAAACCACAGCTTTGACTATGCAGACCTCTGTCGGCAAAGTGTATATAAAGTTAGATACACTTGAAAATACCTTTTTTTTTCTTCTAACATCTTTTCCCTTCTAGACAGTGAGGAAGGGAAGTGTGGAAGACAAGAACCAAGAAGTCTTTGTGTTTACACATCACAGAACTCAGTTCTTTGTCCCGCTTGAACAAGTGGGAGTTCTTATCACTGACAATCGGCACCAGAAGATTTGCAGGCTACCCTCCTTGGTGGGCTATCATTGATCCTGTCTGCTTGGACCTCAGGAGAGTAGCCAGAAATGTAAATAACTTTCTCCAGGATAAGTACTCCAGGAGTTTTTATCTCCATCTCCAAGAACCAGCGAGGGGGAGCCGGCTGTGCTCCATTTGCCAGGGCTGTTGACTGCATTGCTGCCTGCTGAGCCTGACCTTCAAGGTCAGTCTGTCATCCTTCTTTTGCAAGATCTGCCTTTTCTCACCTATCTCAGAGTCTCATCACTTAAACACTTTCTTCAAGAAAAGGCTGCTTTCTGCACTTCCAGATTAGCTGTGTGGGCTTGAAGAGAGTGGACAGATGCTCTGCCACGGCTTGCACTCCTGGAAAAACAACTCGAGCTGCTCACTGGTGACCTCTCAGATGGAACAAACCTCCCCAAGAGCAGAATTCCAACCCCAGAGATGGAGCCAGCTGGAACCGGATCCGCTTAGATATGGCCCCTCGGAAATTCACACAGTAACCGCTAAAGACATCCAACTAAGCACAGCAAGGCAGAGAGGCCAAGGGCCGCTTTCCCTCTGCTTCGACCTGCCCAGAAGCACCACCTGGCCACCCAATCTAAAGCAGAGGGGCTATTACTTGGCGATTCTCCCATCTCTAATTTCCTATTTGTCCCATGAATGCAAGTCCTTAGTCCCCAGTGAGGTTGAAAGCTCTGAGTAGGTGGGGACCACATCTTCTGGTTTGGTTTCCCCCACTATGAGTGACAACCCACTCCAGTATTCTTGCCTGGGAAATCCCACGGACAGAGGAGCCTGGCAGGCTACCGTCCATGGAGTCGCCAAGAGTCGGACATGATTGAGCAACCGACACACTATGGTTAAAGAGTGCTTTGCTCAAAAGTCGATGCTTGGAAAACATCTGCTGAGCATAAGGCTTTCAGAGACACACACAGACACCATCCCCCCACCCCCCGCAGTGAAGGCTCCTCCTGAATTGTCTTGCACTGACAGTATCTGGGCCGGTTTGTCCAGTAGGATCGGGCAGAGGGCTCACCAGTTACAGACCACAATTCAGGTCTCCACAGTTAACAGCTCTGGAAGGACCACCCAGAGGCAGCCCCTAGCAGTGGGCCTATCTCACACCTGGACAGCATTCTGCTGGGAGAACTTTCTCCAGGGTGCAGGTGGGAAGGGCATGGAGGTGGCTGCTCCCCCAGAGACCAGGAACCTAGGGCTGAAGGAGCTCGACCCCCAGGGCACTCTAGCAGTTCAGGGGGTAAAGGCGGGCAGGGGCGGGGCAGCCAGGTTCTAGCAGCCATCAGGGTCCAGGCCAGACAAAGAGGCTTTGGGGCCCAGGGGGCCTTTGTTCCCCTGGCTCAGTTAGGACATTCCTTAAATGCAATCTGCCAGAAGAGTGGCTTCATTCAGACTCAGTTATGCGGGTGGGAGGCGCAGAGGTTCAGCTGGGTGGCTCCCTGCATGGCAAGGCCCACAACAACTGGTACAAACCATCTCAGTCTCTGAATGAGGGTCACTCAAGTTCACTTTGAAAGTTTGGGAACTACAGTGTCTAATAGAGAAAAAAAAAAAAAAAAAAAGAAGTCTGGGAAATAACAGTGGTTATCGCTTGGTGGAGCGGTTCTGGGAAATTTTTCATTCCTTCTTTATATCCTTCCCTGTTCATCAACACAAAAGAGCAGTGAGTTATTACACGGAGAGAAGATGCTGCCCAGGGGCCGCTCTGCTTTCGGTTTTGGCTGCAAATTGAGGTTTGTCCTTATTCACTGTTGGACAAAAAGAACAGAAACTATAAATGTATGGAAAGAAAAAATAATCACCGTCCCGTTCAGATTTCCTGTCTCTTTCCAGTTTTTGGCAACAGGCGTGACACACCATTGGGTTGATGTACACTAGTGCAGCCCGTTGATCTTGTTCAGGCCTCCGCCACCAAGGTCAAAATCAGCCACAGCAGTCCAAAACTACCACCACCTTGACCTTGGGATCAGCCAGCCGTAGGCTACCCCAGCCTGATCCAGTGCCCCCTGCCCTACATAGTCAAGAGCCCTTCCTTGGGGCTCCAAGGAGCCTGGGCTAGAGGACAAAGGTCTCCCAGCCCCCTAGCCTCTTTGCCTGGCCTGGACCCTGGTGGCTACTGGACCTGAAATTCCTCACACTCCCTGTGAACTGCTGGAATATCCTGGGCAGCCTGGGGTAGGGGATGGGGGGGTGGTGCTCATGTACCTTTTGGAAAAGACCCTGATGCTGGGAGAGACTGAAGGCAAGAGGAAAAGGGGGCGGCAGAGGATGAGATGGTTAGATAGCACCACTGGCTCAATGGACATGAATTCGAGCAAACTCTGGGAGATGGTTCGAGAAAGAAATGGCAACCCATGCCGGTATTCTTTTTTTTTTTTCTGAATTATTTATTTTTTAATTGAAGGATAATTGCTTTACAGAATTTTGTTTTCTGTCAAACCTCAACAATGAATCAGCCATAGGTATACATATATCCCCTCTCTTTTGAACCTCCCTCTCATCTCCTTCCCCATCCCACCCCTCTAGGTTGACACAGAGCCCCTGTTTGAGTTTTCTGAGCCATAGAGCAAATTCCTGTTGGCTATCTATTTTACATATGGTAATGTAAGTTTCCATGTTACTCTCTCTCTCACCCTCTCCCCATGTCTATAAGTCTATTCTGTTTCTCCACTGCTGCCCTGCAAATAAATTCTTCCATACCATTTTTCTAGATTCCATATATATGTGTTAGTATGCAATATATATTTTTCTCTGACTTAATTTCACTCTGTATAATAGGCTCAAGGTTCATCCACCTCATTAGAACTGACTCAAAAGAACTGTTCCTTTTTGTGGCTGAGTAATATTCCATTGTGTGTATGTACCACAACTTCTTTATCCATTCATCTGTTGATGGACATGTAGGTTGCTTCCATGTTCTAGCTATTGTAAATAGTGCTGCAATGAACAGTGGGATACATGTGTCTTTTTCCATTTTGGTTTCCTCAGAGTACATGCCTAGGAATGGGATTGCTGGGTCATATGGTGGTTTTATTCCTAGTTTTTTTAAGGAATCTCCATACCGTCTTCCATGGTGGCTGTATCAATTTACATTCCCACCAACTGTGCAAAAGCGTTCCCTTTTCTCCATACCCTTTCCAGCATTTATTGTTTGTAGACTATTTTTGATGGCCATTCTGATTGGTGTGGGGTGATATCTCACTGCGGTTTTGATTGGCATTTCTTTAATACCACTCAAGTATTCTTGCCTGGAGAATTCCACGGACAAAGGAGCCTGGCAGGCTACAGTCCACGGGGTTGCAAAGCGTCGGACATGACTGAACAACTATCAGTCACTCATTCACCAGGAGATAGTGGAGGACAGAGGAGCCTCCACTATTTTGCTTCATGGGATTGCAGAAAGTCAGACACGACTGAATGACTGAACAACACGTACCTTTCACCCTTGGTTCTTGGTCCAGAGAAAGCAGGTCCATGCCCTCCCCACCTGTACCAGGTTCCAAACTTACACTGCTTAATCCTAATTCCAAATCATGGCTCAGCCTTGGGTTGGTTTCACCACATACAGGCTGTGTGGCATTTGGAGAACTTAACTGACCTCTCTGTGCTTCAGTTTCCTCGATTGTAAAATGGGATTAGTAACAGTATCTACATTTCATAGGATTGGTATAAAGATCACAAAATAATTCCATTAAGTACACATACTAAGGTAAATGTTAGTTGCTATATGTATATGTATGTAAAGTAGCTCAGTCGTGTCTGACTCTTTGCAACCCCATGGACTGTAGCCCGCCAGGCGTCTCTGTCCACGGAATTCTTCGGGCAAGAATACTGGAATGAGTTGCCATGTCCTCCTCCAGGGGATTTTCCCGACTCAGATTTTGAACCTGGGTCTTCTGCACTGCTGGCAGATTCTTTACCATCTGAGCCACTGTTAAATAAAACCTAAATCCCTCCTATAAAATGGATATGGAAGACCCTCCATAAACACACACTCACTCACACCCATACACACACACATAAACACACTGTAAGTTTAGGAGAACAGTTTCAAAAAAGTGATCGGAAATATCCTTGTTTGTTTTTGCAGGACTACTAAACTATGTCCTGGCAGAAAGGCAGCAAGGGTAACTGAGGTGGAATTTGGGTTGAACCCCTCTGGAGAACCATATTTCTCGAAACACATAATGCTGAAAATAAATAAGTGAGGGTTTTCCAAGCTTTCCATAGCTCCCCAGTCCAGCTTAAACTGACACCAGAAACCTATGTGCAGAACAAGGGTGAGTGGTAGGCTGTGAACAGAGAGGTGGCTACCAGGTCCTGTGCTTGTTTTGACCCTGTCTAACCCCAGCCTGGGCAACACCCCGTTGACAGCAACCCAGGTAACATTCCAGTGGGCAGAAAGCATAACACCACTGAAGACACTGCCAGCAGGGACAACCCAAGAGTGTGTACAGTGGATCTTACCTACAGTTTTCCACTTGCCAGCATCCACTTGCCCTTCTCATTTGTACCCAATTTCTCTTTGGGAAACCCTTTTACCCAACTGTATTTGTGTCTTATATAGAAGTAGAAGCCCCACCCCTGACTCCATGACAGCCACGTGACCTTGGAGTTAGCCAATCAGACTGTTTCATTCCCTTAGCCACAGTGATTGGCTTAGAGATGGCCTCCTGATGAGAGCCAAACCAATGGGCATCAGCCTTGGGTCTCTTCCTGGAACTATTTCTTGATCTCGGAGCTGCTAGAATGTCAGTCTGGGGCCATCTTGGCCATCTCTAGGAAGAGCCACCCAAGGAAGGAAAACAGAGCCTAGATATTCTGACTAGTCAGGCCCAACTCTAACTAGCCTTCTCCTCTACCACTCAGTTATGGACAGCCAGGACATCCCATTTTTTGATTAAGCTACATTGAGCTGGGTTCTCTTTCACTTGCAAAGGGAGAGTCAACTACCACAGCATATGTTTTTTTAGCCTGGAATCTGGACCGGCTGTCTGCAGATACAATTTCAGTTCATCCTGCTGGGTAGGCATTATCATCCCCATTTCACAGAGGGGAGACCTGAGGCCAAAGGAGGGTCACACTGTAAACTCAGGGCTCAGAATCAACAACAGATCCTTCTGACCTCATACCTAGAGTTTATTCCATTATCCAAGTCTACTTCATATTGGTAAAGATTTGCGTATTACTCCAGAGAGTAGAAATAAAAAACATTCTAATGAAAGCAAAGTGTGGGGAAAATATCCAGGAAGAAAAGTACCTAGAGCAGGTTGGGATAAAATGTCACCAAGGCTTGGGCTGAGGGCAGAGACCCATGGATAGAGCGCAGTGAACACACACTTCTGCGCACCTCAGGAATAAGATGGGAAGGAAAACTGAAAGGGAAATTCCAAAGGCCCAGCGGGTAGAAGCAGAGCAGGGCATGGCATCCAGGGATGGGGAAGGACCTGAAAAAAAGACTTTCACGTATTCCAGGCAACACTGATAGGTTTCAAGACAGCCGAGCCCTCCAGGGCGGTCTGACAGGAGAGACAATGGCGGCAGCTGCAGCTCTTGGCTCAGGGAGCAAAAGAGCTGGGAAAGAGCTTGCCATCCCCAAGCTGACTTCTCAGTGCCAGCATCAGACTGGAGGGTGGAACAGAAATGCGGAGGGTGTGGTTGTTCAGTTGTGGGAGAGCACAAAGAATGCGTCTGCCTAAAATGGCCCTTACTACTAGGAGGGGTCGGGAAGCAAAAAGCCCCCACACAGAGGATAAATTTTAACAAAGCTGGCAGTTCTGAATGGCTTTCCAGCTAGACCAGTCCTGCTTCTGCTGGTTAGAACATCTCCAATGGACGGGAACTGATAATCAGGCAGAGACCACATCTAATCCCATATGTGAACCCCATCAACAAGGAATCAGTTCCCAGCCTTGTAAAAGGTTGGAATCAGTAATGAATGGAAGCTAATGGAGAACAGTATGGAGATTCCTTAAAAAACTATAAATAGAGGTACCATATGACCTGGCAATACCATTCCTGGGCATATATCTGGAGAAAAACATGGTCCAAAAGGATACATGGACTTCAACATTCATTGCAGCACTGTGTACAACAGCCAAGACAAGGAAGCATCCTAAATGCCCATCGACAGAGGAATGGATTAAGAAGATATGACACATATATACAATGGAATATTACTCAGCCATAAAAAAGAATGAAATAATGCCATTGCGGCATCACGGACAAACACAGAAATTACCACACTGAGTGAATCAAGTCAGAGAAGGAGAAGTATCAAATGATACTGTTTACATGGGGAATCTAAAATGAAATGATACAAATGAACTTATTTACAAAATGGAAATAGACTAAACAGACTCACAGACTTAGAGAGCAAACTTATGGTTGCCAGGAGGAAGAATGGGAGGAAGGGATGGTTAGGGAGCTTGGGATAAACATGTACACACTGCTAGATTTAAAATGAAAAACCAACAAAGCCCTACTGTATAGTATAGAGAACTCTGCTCAATGTTATGTAGCAGCCTGGATGAGAGGGGAGTTTGGGGAAGAATGGATACATGTGTATGTACACCTAAGAGCCTTGACCGTCCACCTGAAACTATCACAACATTGTTAATGGCTATACTCTGATATAAAAAGTTTAAAAATAATAATGAATGAAAGTTAATTATTTTGCTCTACTTACTATTCTTTCCCCCTTCTTTCAGTAACTGGAGGACCTATTCCATATGGTTCAGATTCCGCTGACCGCACCTGAGCCATAGGAGGTGGGGATGTAGCTGAGGACTGGCCATTCTTTACGCCCCAGTGATGGGTTCAAGTAAGGACACAATTTTCCCTAGGATTTGCTCAGCTGGCTTTGGGAGAAAGAGGTCTTTCCTGTCTTCAGAAAATAAACCATGAGAATATGTACTTAGAGTTGCCATCAACCCCCTCACCCCCTACTCTTTTCAACCTGAGGATGAAGCCAGCGCTTAGAGGAGAGAAAAGCTGATAACTTGAGAAAAAGAGTCCTATCCACATTGCTGGAGTCCCTAGGTCCAGCCATGCCTGAAGCTACCTCTGAACTTGCCAGCTACACGAACCTCTCTCACATAAACTAGAGATTAGTCACCAATGATCAAAAAATCCTTATTCATGTGTTAAGTAAAGTTTGAACAAATGGTGGCTTCATGTAAACCACCTCTTTTATGAGGCGTACCTTGATTTCCCAAAGCCATAAAATGGCCCAAGAGTAATCTTAATTTCCTGCCCCCTTTGACAGGCCCAAGCACAAAGCCAGGTCATTTTCTTGGATGACCAATATGGTACCCAAACCACCAGGAAAACAGCTGATGATGGCCCACAGACACTGAAGGCGAGGCTGTGATGGTTCATTTAAACCACAAGCAGCAGCAGGCCTGGGACAGATGAACAGGGCTGAGGGGGGTTCTCTCTCTGCCAGGAGCCCATCTCTTCTCTTTTCTGACTAATGTCCATGTCCTTGTGCTGCTCCCCATGGTCCCCAATACACAGCTACACCATACACACTACAGAGCTACACCATACACACTACAGAGCTACACCATACACACTACACAGCTACACCATACACACTACACAGCTACACCATACACACTACACAGCTACACCATACACACTACACAGCTACACCATACACACTACACAGCTACACCCAATACACTGCTAAGTGCTCTTCAAACTGGACACGGCCCTTTAGTGGGCTATGCTGTCCACTCAGTGAGTTACCAGCAGCTTGGAAAAAAAATGTAGTAGGATATATCAGAATGCATAGCAACTAGAAAAGGAGTGTAATCTCCCATAAAACCTTTGTTTTCAGACATGTGTCCTGGCATACAATGTACAATATATTTCTTACGATGGTTACAATCAAAAGATTTGAAAAATTCGACTACAGGCCCATGATCTCTTATCTGAAACCACAAAACCAGAGGTGTTTGGAGAGTCAGTACATTTCAAATTCTACAAAAGGATCATGGTGCACAACCTACCAGCAAGGTTTGGGGAAACAAGAATAAAACCCATTAATATTTCTACAGCAAAATACACAAACACTCAAGCTAAGCTGGCTGAGTGGTCAAGAATCCACCTGCCAAGCAGGAGACATGGGTTTGATCCCTGGGTCAGGAGGATCCCCTAGAGAAGGAAATGGCAACCCAGTCCAGTATTTTTGCCTGGGAAATCCCATGGACAGAGGAGCCTGGCAGGCTACAGTCCATGGGGTCGCAAAGAGTCAGGCACGACTGAAGTGACTAAACAACATCCTAACCCTTACTACTTCCTGACACACGCATCCAGTAGGTTAGATAGAGCAGATATCCCCTCACATGCCTCCAAATTAACCAGTGCCAACCTTACACACACACACAAACTTCTGGCTTTCCCAGTTTGGGGATTTGGGAATTGAGGAGATAACACTGTGGACCTATCTAGGGATTCACAGGGCCTTTGTCCTTCTTCTGCCTCAAAACTGACTGCTAATTTTCCAGTTTTTGAAAAAGACCTCATGGGTAATGCAAACCCACTCTAGGCTTTTAATGAATTAAGGCAAACCTTGCAAGGTCTAAGAAATTCATGGGGCTATAGGCAGGTGGGCCTTTTAATGATCCTCCTCAAGTTCACTTTGCTTCTGAGTGGGGCTCACCCGTGACTCACAGTCTCAAACGGTACTGTTCAGTTCTCAGGCCACGAGCCGCATGTGGCTACTGAGCACGTGAAACGTGGTTCGTCTGCGCTGAGACGTGCTATAAGCGTCAAGATGAAACTTCAAATGCCTAGCACCTCTCCCACAAAAGAGAATGTAAACTGTTTGGTTTTTTTTTTAACTCTATTGACTTCATACAGAAATGATGGTTGTATTTTGGCTGTATGAGTTAAATAAGACATATTCTTAAAATTAATTTCACTTGTTTTTAAAATTTAAATATTTTAAGCATGCTTTAAAATTATATATGTGTTTTGCTCTATATTTCTATTGGGCAGCACTGGTCTAAAATGTCTATTGTAGACTCAAAGCATTTTATTTTTTAAATTTATTTTTTAGTAGATTTTTAAAATATTTATCATTATTTATTTATTTGGTTGGGCCAGGTCTTAGCGTGCAAACTCTTAGTTCCAGCATGTGAAATCTGGTTCTCCAGCTAAAGATTGAACCTGGACCTTCAACACTAGGAGCCTGGAGTCTTAACCACTGGACCACCAGGGAAGCTCCTTAGAGCATTTTAAATGCAAGAAAAAAAAAGTTATCCTTTCTAATGGCAAGGAACAAAGGTTCAGAGAGAAAGGGACTGTGCCAAGGTCATATGGTTAGTTTGTAGAAAGCTGTATTTCCTGTAACTGCCCAAAGCTTTCTAAATCTAAGTTCAAGTAGTTTCCTATCCTGGAAAAGCACAAGGGTCATTCTTAAATGAGAGTCCCACAAGAGCAGCAGAGATGCCTCAGATGAGGGACAAGATTCTAAGAGTGTTGGTCATGTTTCCCAGAAGCAACAAGGGGCAGGGAGGGGAAGTTCTCTCCTCAGGAAATGGCTGTGACCCGGATGAAAAAGACTTGGTTCCTTGGTCCAGGCTGGTTTTTGTTTACATGAACAAGAGCCAGTCATTCATCACAGAAATGTTCTGAATTAAACCCTTGAAGACCCTCTATATAAACAACATAAAGGTATCACAGAGTTTTGAGTTGGATCATTGTTTTTTGTTTTGACAAAATTTGTCAAAGCAAACTGCTGCTGTACCATTTCTGACTCTTCCAGAGCATTTCAGTTTGGGAGAATGCTTTTTAAAGTTTACATTTGGCTCTTTCTTCCAATCTCCCTTTGCCTACCTGGCCAATCTCATAGGGACTGCTCTGCCCCTTATCTCCCTGTGGCCATGTCTCCAACACTGTGGGCACGAGCCTTGGGCACTCTAGAACTGTCTTTAGCCACATCTTTTCTCTGCCAGGGTCAAGTTCTCCAATGCAGCACCCATGCACACCACACTCTCTCTGAACTACTATCCCCTTGACCTTCAAAGCAGGCTTTAAGAGCCCGCCCCACAAAGCATGGTCAGCATTTCAACCCCCAGTGTACCCTGGACCTGTCTATTCATGCCAACTGTCCAGCAAGTGTTTCCTGAAAGCCAGCTGTACATCAGTGGTCCCTTTAATGATGTCAGCTCCTACCCTCTGCCAGGACCATGCACGGCAATATGATAGAGGAGAAAAACAGGCAAATGTCTATTTCAGTTGACATATATTCCTTGAAATCATCATAAAATAAGAATGCACACTGCAACTCCGTTTGCAGGTAATGTAGTTGTGCTTCCTTTGTTCTCTTCCCTCAACCTCAGCTACTTAATTGAGGCTGCTTCTTGTAACCAGTGACATCTCAGACAATCATCTCTCAATCAGCACCTCCCCTTCCGACCACAGTGACTTTGCATTCACTCAAAGTAGGGGCTATTTGTACCCTGTTAAGTTTCTTTGGACCAGTTCCTTTCTAAGTGTTCTCAAGCCTCCTAAATGCTAAAATTGTGTCTGTTTAGAATCTCAAACCAGATCTCTGTAGTGCAAGCTTCAGAGTTTACCAGCATCCCCTGCTGCACCTGGTAAGTCCCTGGTCAGGTACCTGTTAGGCACCAGTTAGGCTCACACTCCCGTGAGCAGGAGTTAACAGATTTGATGACTACAGTAGATGAAGAATCCTCCTCTTCCAGCACATGGCTCTGAAAGCCCCTGTCCTTCCCATTCAGAACTGGTTATTGGGACCCATCCAGCATCTCCAGAACAATCCTAGCTCTGAATCCCAAACTTGGTTCAGGAGTTGCTTACTCAGAAGTAAGGCTTAATTTTTAAAACCTGGGAATAAAGATGCCTTCTTTTGCCTTACCACTGTTCTGAATGTAATTTGGTGGAAAGTCAAACAAAACTACAGTGAACTCTGGATTCAGCAACCAGGATTAAGAGATTCTATGATGGGCAGTTTTCTACTGAAACTTCAACAAGGAAGACAGAATTACAGTTAAATAAATAACACAAAAGGCTAGTCATAATAAGCCAGTAAAAAGAGAAAGAATATAAACCAAAAGAGGAAAACTGCTTTTATTATGAATAAAGTCAGCCACATGACTGACAAGTTTCACCACACTGAGCTCTTAATAATAAACCTATACAGTAGACACAACTATCCCAGAGATGAAGAAACAGACTCAGAGAGATTATGTAACCTGCCCAGAATCACACACACACAGCTAGTAAATTCAGATCTGAATGCAAATCACTCTCACCTCTCCCACCATAACCCTGGTTGGCCTCCCCTGCAATTTCTTCTTTCATACCCAGACAGTCCAACTTACAAAGAAGAAGAAGAAGAAATTCACAATCATTTGAAACTAGCACTTTGGGACTTTCCTGGTGGTCCAGGTGGCTAAGACTCTGCACTCCCAGTACAGGGGCCCTGGGTTTGAAATCCCACATGCCACAGCTAAGACCTGGAACAGCCAAATAAATAAATAAAAGAGTTATAAAGAAAGTAGCACCTAGCAGGGCTGGCATACCTAAGAGAATATTATTGTCTAGACTCATATATACATACGGAAGGTCTCTGCTAGTCCATTTCAACCCTCCTTATTCATCCAAGCTGCCAATGACCACATCACATCCCACGAGAACAGTAACACAGTAAAAAAGAATAGTAAAACACTCAGGAAATATATTTAACTAGGTGCTGAGACCACTATTACTAAAGCTTCAGATGTGTGACATTGACCTGACAGGTTTACCAATAAATCTTGCATGGTGATTATTTTGCTAATACAATATCTGTTAGTGGCCAAATTACAAATAATGTTGACTTTATTACTGGATTTTAAATGACTCCTGGTTTTAAGAAGACTAAATACCTAGAGCCAGACATCCTGGAACGTGAAGTCAAGTGGGCCTTAGAAAGCATCACTACGAACAAAGCTAGTGGAGGTGATGGAATTCCAGTGGAGGTATTTCAAATCCTGAAAGATGATGCTGTGAAAGTGCTGCACTCAATATGTCAGCACATTTAGAAAACTCAGCAGTGGCCACAGGACTGGAAAAGGTCAGTTTTCATTCCAATCCCAAAGAAATGCAATGCCAAAGAATGCTCAAACTACTGCACAATTGCTCTCATCTCACATGCTGGTAAAGTAATGCTCAAAATTCTCCAAACCAGGCTTCAGCAATACGTGAACTGTGAACTTCCTGATGTTCAAGCTGGTTTTAGAAAAGGCAGAGGAACCAGACATCAAATTGCCAACATCCACTGGATCATGGAAAAAGCAAGAGAGTTCCAGAAAAACATCTATTTCTGCTTTATTGACTATGCCAAAGCCTTTGACTCTGTGCATCACAAGAAACTGTGGAAAATTCTGAAAGAGGTGGGAATACCAGACCACCTGACCTGCCTCTTGAGAAATCTGTATGCAGGTCAGGAAGCAACAGTTAGCACTGGACATGGAACAACAGACTGGTTCCAAATAGGAAAAGGAGTTCGTCAAGGCTGTATATTGTCACCCTGCTTATTTAACTTCTATGCAGAGTACGTCATGAGAAACGCTGGGTTGGAAGAAGCACAAGCTGGAATCAAGATTGCCGGGAGAAATATCAATAACCCCAGATATGCAGATGACACCACCCTTATGGCAGAAAGTGAAGACGAACTAAAAAGCCTCTTGATGAGAGTGAAAGAGGAGAGTGAAAAGTTGGCTTAAAGCTCAACATTCAGAAAACTAAGATCATGGCATCCGGTCCCACCACTTCATGGGAAATAGATGGGGAAACAGTGGAAACAGTGGCTGACTTTATTTTGGGGGGCTCCAAAATCACTGCAGATGGTGACTGCAGCCATGAAATTAAAAGACGCTTACTTCTTGGAAGGAAAGTTATGACCAACCTAGATAGCATATTCAAAAGCAGAGACATCACTTTGCCAACAAAGGTCCGTCTAGTCAAGGCTATGGTTTTTCCAGTGGTCATGTATGGATGTGAGAGTTGGACTGTGAAGAAAGCTGAGTGCTGAAGAATTGATGCTTTTGAACTGTGGTGTTGGAGAAGACTCTTGAGAGTCCCTTGGACTGCAAGAAGATCCAACTAGTCCATTCTAAAGGAGATCAGTCCTGGGTGTTCCTTGGAAGGACTGATGCTAAAGCTGAAACTCCAGTACTTTGGCCACCTCATGCAAAGAGTTGACTCATTGGGAAAAAAACTCTGATGCTGGGAGGGATTGGGGGCAGGAGGAGAAGGGGACGACAGAGGATGAGATGGCTGGATGGCATCACCGACTCAATGGATGTGAGTTTGAGTGAACTCCGGGAGTTGATGATGGACAGGGAGGCCTGGCGTGCTGCGATTCATGGGGTCACAACGAGTCGGACACGACTGAGCGACTGAACTGAACTGAAATACCTTATAATCAAGTTAGCTAACAACAAAAATCTACCACTCAAATGTATTTTGTGAGCCATATGTGTAAATATGCCTTTCACTAGTCAACACAGCAACTGGGAAATGAAAAGTGGTGGGAAGAAGGCCTAATGAACATCCATGGACCAATCCTACTGGGGCTATTCATCCAAGTCCTCTGAAAGTTAATTGAGTTTCCCTGCCCCCTGCATAGCAAGTCTACTCAGAGTGGGTTAATAGGGAGAGTTATATCTGTTAATAAAAAGGGAAAGAGTTTGGCGAGCAAATACAGTTTTAATCAAAGCCTTCCTCTGTCTGTTAGAAACAGGTTTCAAGCAAGAGACCTGTAGATGTGGTCAAAGAAACCCAAACACCTCTCCCTGCACTGCAATAACATATCTCACCCATCTTTTCTTTCACTCATTTAAAAAAGAGAAACAGACACAGTCAGGACAAGAAGCAAAGGAAGCCAATGGGCATTTACAAGACTAAGAAAACATCCTATCTTATGAGCCACTGTTTTGATTTCTGCCTTGGCTCCTACAGTCTTTTGTTTCAATTGAACATACCTTTGCCAAGGACGTTACAAGGGGTCATATCTATGACACTGCAACCTTACTAGAGCTAAGAACGAACATACGCCACAGAAATTAAGTGTGAGGTTAATTTTAGGGGTCAACTTGACTGAGCCACAAGCTTCTATAATCACAGGAACCAATTCCTTATAATAAATCTCTTCCGCTGGATGAATGGATAGATGGAGGGAGGGAGGGAGAGAGATCCTCTTGGTTCTGCTTCTCTGCAGAACTCTAATACACAGAGCCTTTGCAACCAAGGAGATGTCCCATTCAAGTTGAAAGACATTTTGAAACAGCGAGGAAAATTTCACATGGTTGGGAATTAAAACACTCACCACTATTGTCCAGAAACCTCAAACCTCCTAGCTACTTTCCCAACCCAAATTTATTCCAACAAGCATGGTTCAAAATGCACAGATCTGTACAGTCTCTTTGGTACTGAGGCTCAGAAGTTCTTAGAACTTTTGAGCATGCATTTTCTTTTCCAAGCAAAATTTCACAGCAGTACAATTTTCTCCATTTGCTTATATTCTATTCCTGTGAAATCGTGTGACTCAGAGTCAGGAAATGAACCCTGGCAGAAAATGGTGGACAAGCTTCTGCCTGGGAAGGTTTGGGGCTCTGAGATGTCTCAACTGATCCCAGTTGAGAAACAACAGTGAGACAATCAAGATTATTCCCAAACTCCTGGCATCCAACTTTTAATACAAACTTAATTTTGTTTTTTTCCCTAAGAAAAGCACTCCCATCTATCAGGTGACATCTGAACAGAGAGGCTCTGCTGCAAAGACTGTGCAAAGTGAAAGAACACCTCAACTTTACTTTGGCAGCTAAGAGGTCATATACCATAGCGGGGTGTTGTCTCAAGGTGACCTTGTCCTTGGTCTTCTCACACCTGCATTTCTTAAGGCATTCATCTATTCACCAAATATTTCTGGAGCACCTAATACATGTTCAGAGCTTTGCTGGTGGCTCAGCAGTAAAGAATCCGTCTTTAATACAGGAGACAATGCTAGAGACATGGGTTTGATCCCTGGATCAGGAAGATCTCCTGGAGGAGGGCATGGCAACCCACTCCAGTATTCTTGCCTGGAGAATCCCATGGACAGAGGAGCCTGGTGGGCTACAGTCCATAGGGTCACAAAGAGGCAGACACAACTGAAGCAACTTAGCACGCACACAAATATGTGTTAGACCTTTAGATTCAACCACTAAATAAACTGGGTATGGCCCTCTTGAGGTACCTATCAATATCCTTCAGTATAAATTCTGTCACTCTAGTTACGTTAGCTTTCGGCAACTTTTAGATGAACATCATTACAAAATCCCTGCTCTTCTTTCCCCCTACCGCTGTATTAGCCCTCTCTCTCCCAGTCCCCACTGGTAACCACTAGTGTGCCCTCTATATCTGCTATAATTTTTTGTTTCATTCACTATTTGTTGTCTTTTTTAGATTTCACATAATACCATACAGCATGTCCTTTATCTGACTTATTTCACTTAGCACAATGTCCTCCATGTCCTTTATCTGACTTATTTCACTTAGCACAATGTCCTCCATGTCCTTTATCTGACTTATTTCACTTAGCACAATGTCCTCCGAATCCATCCACGTTGCTGCAAGTGGCAAAATTTCATTATTTTTTTTATGACTAATATTCCAGGGTAAAAAATTCCTGATATTCTTAGTGCCCCAATAGTCTTCGGTGGTTCTCCGTGCATGAATGAGTGGCGGAAAACCCGTATGTTTTTCCTGTGGCCATTTTACTACGGTAGTTGTTCATTTCTCTCCCTCTTATAATGAAGGCTGACTCCAGTTTAGTGGAAAGAGCTAGGCTAGAATTCAGTGGCTGTACTAGCAAGCTGTTTGAACTTCAACAAGCTTGACAGCTTTTTCAAACTTTAGTTTTCCCACCTACAAAAGTGGGAAGAAAGTGTACCTATTTCGCAGAGTTAGTGTGGGGATTCAGTGAAGTAACATGTGAAAACCACCAGACACAAAACATTATTCAATAAATGTTATTATTACCCCCTGTAGTGGGTTGAATAGAAGCCCCCAGAAAGATACATCCAAGTCCTAACCCCTGGTATCCATGAATGTGACTTTACTTGGAACTGGGTCTTTACTAATGTAATTAAATTACAGATTTCAAAATAGGGTTATCCTGGATTTCAGATGGGCTCTAAATCCCATGACTGATGATATCACTGAAGAAAAGAGAGGGAGCTCTTGGACTTCCCTGCTGGTCTAGTGGTTAAGGCTTTGCCTTCCAGTGCAGGGTTTGCGGGTTTAATCCCTGGTTGGGGAGCTAAGAGCCCTCGCAGCCAAAAAACCAAAACATAAAACAGAAACAATATTGTAACAAATTCAATAAAGATTTTTTAAATGGTCCACATAAAAAAATTCTTTTTAAAGAGAGGGAGCTTTGAAATACAGAAACACAGGGAAGAAGGCCATGTGAAGGCAGAGACAGCCACTGCGGTGGTACCCACAGCCAAGGAATGCCAGGCCCCACCCAGAATAAGAAGAGGCAAGAAAAAATTCTCTCCTAGGGCTGTCAGAGGGGCCATGGTCCTGCTGACACCTTGATTTCAGTTTTCTGGCCTCCAAAATAGAGAATAAGAATCTGGCATTGTAAGCCACCTAGTTCGTGTTCATTTGTTGCTGCAATCCTAGGTGGCTCAGATGGTAAAGAATCCCCCTGCAGTGCAGGAGACCTGGGTTCGATCCCTGGGTTGGAAAAATCCCCTGGAGAAGGGAATGGCTAACCCACTCCAGTATTCTTGCCTGGAGAATTCCACGGACAGAGGAGCCTGGCAGGCTACAGTCCATGCGGTCGCGAAGACTGAGCGACTGACACGTACACGCACAGGTAACTAGCACACTAGGCTTCAACTCATGGAACTAGAGCAGAGAGCTCATACACAGCTTGTGAAACAAAGAGCCCAGTAAGGAACAGACTTACGAAAAATTTAGCCTGGTTGGAAAGCTCTGATTTTCCACTAGATTAGAAGAATCTGATTAGATTTAAAATCAAGCAGGTAAAAACCTCTGAATTTGAAAACATCCACTCTGGTGAAACAGAGCCCTCCATGTTGGCTATAAACAACAGTAAACAACTTTCACAAAAAGCTGAGCAGGTGGTGGGCCCAGGGCTTCTAGAAGGCGGGCTACCGACAGGTGCAGACAGGACAGCTGCACAGAGCCCAGGGGGAGAAGAACACACCCAGGCTGCCCTCTGCCAGGCTCTGCTCCCCACTTGATGGTGATGGGGTCTGAGCCGCTCATGCCCTCGGAGCTGTCTTGCAGGAATAAGTGCTGGATACGGGAGCAGAGAACTGGGAAAATTGGGAAGTTGGGGTGAGGCCACCCCCGGAAGAAGTGCAAGAGTCAGAGATTCCAACTTGTGGCTCTTGGAAGGTTCTCTTGAGCCCACTGGCTTCCCATCCTAGAGAAACCTGCAGCAGGTACACCACGAGGCCAGAGTCAGGCCAGCTACCCCATTCCAGAGTCAGCACCCTGAGCCCCCAGCAGCCCCACCGGCTAGGAACCAGGCTGAGCCCCTGCTCTGGTTCTGAGTCCGGGTCCTTCCTGTCCCTTCCGATGAGTCTCTGGCCAACAATGACATATGACGCTTGTGTCATTTCATTTCATTTGCCACCATCGTATAGGTTTTGTTAACCAATCTTAAAGCTGAGGACACTGAGGAAAGTAACTTTCCTAAGGTCTCAGAGGTCACTCATGATAGAACCAAAATCCAAGCTCAGATCTTTGCCCCACCACCCGGGTTCATCCACACACCGAGGTTGGCGTGATCAGGTTCCCTGATCAAGCCAGAGGATGTTTTCCTCCACCATTCAGGCTGTTCTGTTCAAATCACTAAAATGACGGCACTGGCATGTGACAGCTGTCCTACCAGGGCATTCTGCTCACATTTTATTTAATCCTCACAACAACCCTGCACGGGATCTATTATTAACCCCACTTTATAGAGGGGGAGACAAAGGTCTCCAAGCCACACTTCTTAAAGTCGCACAGCTGATGTGATGCAGATGGGGTTAGAGCCAGGGCCCCAGAGGACACGCTCTTTCCCCACCCAGAACCCTGGTCGAGCCACTGACTTGATGATGAAGCTGTAGTAATGATGAGCAGTTGTAGCTGTTGGACTGATTAAGTGAGAGCCACGCTATCCCTTAAGACTTTGAGTCCCCTTCTCTCTTGCCGACCTCCCGTACAGGCTGCAGTCTTGATTAAAAAAAAAGTCAAGAAAGTCACAGCTGTGACACTTGCTGAGGGTTTGCCTCTGGGCTCCTGCTACCCAGGTCAAGGGGGGAACTTGGCATTGCCCTTCCCGTGGGCATGACCCCTGGGGTCTGTATTAGGTCCCAGGGCTGCATGACAAAATACCCCGGAATGATGATTTCAATCAACAGGAATGTCTTCTCTCCCAGCCCTGGAGGCTGAAGTCCCACATCAGGTGTTGACAGGATCGCGCTCCCCGTGATGTACCCGGGGAAGAACACTTGTGTCTTTTTAGCTTCTTGTGGTTGCTGGCAAGCCTCAGCATTCCTTGGCTGCAGCTGCATTGGTCTGACCTGTGCCTCTGCCATCCTCCCTGTGTGTCCGGATCCTAAACCACCCTCTTCTTTATAAGGACATTTCATCCTTATTGGAGAAGGGCCCATCCTAATCCAGTAGGGCCACTGGATCTCAACTGAATTGCATCAGCAAAGACCATGTTTCTGAATAAGGCCAATGCTGGGGGTTAGGATTCAAACATAACTTTTGGGGGGATCCACAACAGGGCCCATGAAAGCCCAAACAAGCTTCTCTGAGCCCTCTCACCTGTGGCCCCAGCACTGAACAAGGCCCTTATTCTCAGGGAGCTATATGGGGACCGGATTGGGGGGGCCTTTGGGTCTTCCTATTCCCCCTTGGACCATGAGTTTTGTTTTCCTGATAATATTCGTGCCCCAGGCCAAATATGTCAGATTCCCTCTCGTTGGGCCCAAGCACCTAGAGGCTCCCCGGCTCATTCACATGAGCAGACAGGATTAACAGCGAGAGTCCGAGGGTGTTAAGTGTACTAAACCATTGGTTCGAAAAGGGTGCTAAGTCATATACAGCCAATAACTGACACTCCTCTGTAGAGTGTTCTGGGGTTTCCAGACTCCTTCTATCATAATACTCCTGAGGCTTGTTAAGGCCTGCCTCTCCTCCCCAACTTCCCCGCTCCCGTCCCCCAGCCTCTAAGATCCATGAGGCATACTCCCTCATGTCTGTCTTGATCACTGCTTACTCACAGTGCCAAACTTAGTGGCTGGCACATAGGAGTTACTCAATACAAGTCTTTTACATGAACGATGAGCAAGTGAATGAATCCACAAGTGAACAAATAAACACAGGCGCTATGAAGGGCATCTTAGAAGGAGACAAAGCCACGTTAGGAGCTGAGCTGAACCCTGCCTCCCACCCAAGAGTACATAACCCAGAATCGGGGGGGACAAACCCACCCACTCACCACCCCACAACTCAAGAACGTGTCAAGTCCACATGATTGCTAATTCTAGGGGGGGGAGGAAAGAAGAGTGACAGTGATCAGAGTGGGGGTGATCAGAGAGGGTAAAATGGTGTCTGGACTGGGCTGGGTGGTGGGGGCTTGGACAAATGGAGATGGGTCCAAGGCAGCATTCAAGGAAGTGATGAGAGAGGTAAGATGGGAGCTTTGGGGGCGTGAGGAAGGGTGGCTGGAGCACATGCTTCTGGCAGGCGAACAGTGAGATGAGACTCTCATGGGGTGAGACTTGCCAGCCAGATGGAGGTGTGTTTACCTTGCTGCCCAGGTAAAGTATCCAGTTGGTAATGGGAACTCATAAATGGCTTGGAGCAGAGGAATAAGGATGAAAACAGACTCACACAAGAGTTATCTGGGTGTGGTGCATGGAACCCAGCAATTTGAGGCCCACCTCTGTTCCAGCCACAAGCTCAAGTTCACAACTCAGACAGAGGCTGGGCATCAGGGGCTGTCTGACGAACCCTACGTCCTCTCCAGAAACTCCTAACAATTCATGTTTTACAAGGCCAATGACTTGAAAGCAGAACTTCAACACCCAGGGCTCTCAATAGGAAAGAATTCCCTCCTCCCTTTCTCTGTCTACATACTTATTAAACCATTGGGATCATTTTGGCAAAGAAAGTGACTAACTTCTCTGAGCCCTGTTTGACTCACAGTAACATACAATACAGTGTAATAGACATAAAATGTGCAGAAGTGTTGAGACATGTGTATTGTTCTCTTCCATTCCTAAGCTAACAATTCAGGAACCTCCTCTAAGCATAACCCTATGGTCCCTCCAGGGAATCCAGTTCCTATGAGGGGTTTTTTTTTTTGCCACACCACACAGGCATGTGGAATCTTAACCACTGGACCGCCAGGGAAGCCCCATATGAGTATTTTTGGTCCTCCTTGGGCACCAACCTGACAGTAAATATAATTGAGACTAGTCACAGGTAGCCCTCTTGAGAGTCCCTCTTGAGAGTCCCTTGGACTGCAAGGAGATCCAACCAGTCCATCCTAAAGGAAATCAGTCCTGAATATTCATTGGAAGGACTGATGCTGAAGTTGAAACTCCAATACTTTGACCACTTGATGTGAAGAACTGACTCACTGGAAAAGTCCCTAATGACGGAAAGATTGAAGGCGGGAGGAGAAGGGGACAACAGAGGATGAGATGGTTGGATGGCATCACTAACTCTATGGACATGAGTTTGAGTAAGCTCCGGGAGTTGGTGATGGACAGGGAGGCCTGGCATGCTGCAGTCCATGGGGCTGCAAAGAGTCGGGCACGACTGAGTGACTGAACTGACTGACTGACTGACAGGTAGCCATCCAGATGATCCAGAAGAGGCTTAAAACCGTTTAATAAATTATTACCAAAATGAAAATTTAAATCATCATAGACAGCTTAGAAACAATATCTAGGGCCCAGTTTGAGAAACATAATCTTAATGCAAGGCAGAAAACCACTTCCAACAGCTTCCGAGGAACTAGTCCCCACCCACCACTGCAGTCCCTACAGAGCTCATGGCCCTCAGAAGGCCTTTCCAGCCAAGTCTGTCCAAATCCAGTCAGTTTAAGGGGCACCTTTGCCTTTAGCATCTTTGAGATGCCCATCATGCATTTGTAACTACCTGTATCTTTGGGGCTTAGACTGACAATAAAGATGTTCCCAGCATGACTGTGTAGTGAGCAGATTCATTAATTACAGAAAAGAGCTGTGAGTCTCAGTTATCAGTAACAAGATTCTGTCTCTGAACAAAAGGGAAAGATGCTGAGATACTCGTGAAAGATGCCAACCGAGGCAGGGTTGTGAAAAGGCAGCCCTGGTCAGGATTCTGTCGGGAGAAAGCACACAGCCTTCCAGCAGGGAGGGCTACGTGGAGACCTCAAAACCAAAGGGCAAAGTGATGATGGATGGAAGGCAAGCAAGAATCACGGCCTTTATCTTTTTGTTGTTGCTGCTTTTGAATATTTACTTGCTCATTTGGCTGCAGCAGGTTCGTTGTGGTATGTGAACTCTTAATTGCAGCATGTAGGATTGAGTTCCCCGATCAGGGATCGAACCCAGGGTTCCTGCACTGGGAGTATGGAGTCTTAGCCAATGGACAAGCAGGGAAGTCCCAAGAATCACTGCCTTTGAAGAGGTAACTTATTTGTGCCCAGTATGCTTCCTATAGGGTTTCTGAAAATGGAAACAGAAAACCAAAACCCAGGCCAAAAAGTGGGGGGGGAAATATGCCCCAAATGTAGGCTAAAGTTGTAAAGAATAGGAAATATGAGCCTTGCCTTCTGAGGTAGTCCAAAGAGGGAAAGGAGGGGAGGCAATTATTCTTATCTGGACACATACCAGTCCTTTGGCTTTTTCCTGGTACTGCATTATAAGAGAGATGCTTCACCTTTGACAGATCAAGGCTCCTCCAGTGTTTTCTTACTATTAACATTTATTGGCGGGGCCGAGCTGCTGAACTAAGATGGCCGGGCCACTGCACGCCCATGAACACGGCCCCTGATGTGTGGGAGGGACAGCCCACACGTCACCTTCTGGCTGAGCCAAAGGGAAAACAGAGCTTTGGGTGACTTCCCATCTCTTCTGTGTAACGGGAGTCTTCTTGACAAAAGGCGAGAAGACAAATAGCCTTCTGGAAATGCTCCGTCTGTGCCAGGGCAAAACAGCATCAGCTGTTCGCAGACAGACATTCTGGGACTTAGACTCCTATCGTCAGGCTGACCTTGTGTTCTCTGAGGACGTGTCATGGAGAGTGAACTTCAGGGAGCATCCCATCTCCAAAATGCCAAGGGAAAAATGACTCGGTGATTTGGTCCATCTGTCTAGGGCGGCCGCCTCCATCTCACACCCCTGCCTGATTTAACCCCAGCGCAGCCCAGTGCCGTCCGGTACTAAAGGGACAGGATGTGGTTGTGGGCAAGAGCTAAATGTGAAAAGGCTTGTTTGCAGAGCAGCCAGGAACTGACCAATAATGAGCCCCAGTCCCCGAAGCTGCTGATAACAGAAGGCCAGAGGCCACACTAGAATGTAACCTCCAGTAAATCACTGTTAATTGCCAGGGAGAGGGGAATGGAGGCTCTACTTGAACTTGCAAGTTGATTTCAGGTCGTTCCACAGCCTTTCTGGCGGCTCCCTGGCAAGGAGGCGGAGGCAGGCAGAGGGGCTGGGGAGGAAGACTGCTCTTCACCCTTTTCTAACTGTGTCCTTTTTAGCAGCAGTCAGTGCCAATGCACACACCCACGGGAAGGACGCACGCTTGCTACCAACAGAAAGCTTACTTCTTCCCACCCTTGCAGGCCAGGCAGCAGCATGGCTCTTAGCATAATCAATTACATGAACACATTAAGGTAGTCTGCTGCACACAGGGAGCAGAGACCAGAAGCCAGAATCACAGAAGTGGATTCCACAAGTGGATGAGTCAAGCCGGTGCTGCATGGCCCTAGTGGTGGAGGAGATAAGAGGCTCCACCTGCCTCACGGGGCAGATGGCTCAGAAAAGGATGCCACTACTTAATAAGTACAGCACCAGTACACTAGGGACAAAAATCCTATCTTTCTTGAAAACTGATTATGACTGGGCAACTACACGTCTTCCTTGTGACTATGGTTTTCTTGGCTGGGTGTGGAAACTCATTGCTGATTTTTAGCAACTTTTAATGAAAAATTTAAATAAAATTAATTTTTAATGAAAAATTTCAAGCATATAAAGTAGGAATAGTAAAATGAACTCCCCATGAACCCACGATTGAGTTTCATCATTTTCCAACAGTTCTAAGCATTTTGGCATTCTAATTTCATCTCCTGTTGCACTTATTTTTGCTGAAGTATTGAAAACAAATCTGTTCAAAATACAGTTAAGTTCTGCAATATGCATAAATACCCCAACATGTCTCTGTCAGGTAAAATCTTTTTACATTCAACACCAATGATCATACAGATGAATGAATAAAAAAGATGTGATACATATATACAACAGAATATAACTCAGCTATTAAAAAGAATGAGATAATGTCATATGCAACAACATGGATGGACTTGGAGATTACCCTACTAAGTAGGAGAAAGACATACTATATGATCTTTAAAAAGTGATACAAATGAACTCACACACAAAAAAGAAAAAGACTCACGACTTATGAATTCACTGAGAATGAACTTATGGTTACCAGTGGGGAAGGGTAATGGGGAAGGACAGACTGGGGTTTGAGGTTGTTGTATACACATTGTGTGTGAGTGTGAAGTCGCTCAGTCGTGTCCGACTCTTTGCGACCCCATGGACTGTAGCCTGCCAGGCTCCTCTGTCCATGGGATTCTCCAGGCAAGAATACTGGAGTGGGTTGCCATTTCCTTCTCCAGGGGATCTTCCCAACCCAGGGATCGAACCTGGGTCTCCTGCACTGCAGGCAGATGCTTTATCCTCTGAGCCCCCAGGGAAGCCATGTGTACACATTACTATATTTAAAATAAATAACCAACAAGGACCTACTGTATAGCATAGGTAACTCTGCTCAACACTCTGCAATAACCTAAATGGGGAAAGAATTTGGAAAAGAATAGATACATGTACAACTGAATTATCTGCTGTACATCTTAAACATGACTGTTCCACTACACTCCAATAAAAAAATAAAAATTAAAAAAATAACAGTGATCATACTCAACAAATGAACATGACTATTTCTTACTCATTTTGGCACCTCTTGCCCAGATGCAGGATGCAGAAGGTCATAATGGGAGGAATTGAGATGCCCTGTCCTCTTTTGGCACCACCAAGCAGGGTGACCTTAGGCCAGCTAATCAGCCTTCCTGACCCATAGTTTCCATACCACTAAGAGAAAATCAGAGGGGTGGGTCTCTCAAGTTTTATCCAAACTCCAAATATAGCTGTTCTCAGATATCCGAGGGTCCTATAATACTGCCTAGAACCCACTTTCACACTCTTATTTGAACAGTACAATATATGTGTGTGCAAGTAAGTTAGCCTAAATCCACACCCTGGATGGGAGGGGCTCATGTTTAAAGTACCCTAAACAGATTACACACACCAGAGGTTTTGGTTAGCTAAAAGACCCCAATCGCAAATCTGTAACCCAGAGGCAGTTAGACAAGGCTTTACTTACTTTGAAGGATGCTGAAACTGTTTCATTGCTGACATGAGTGGTACTCCCACAAACAGAGTAGCTAGAAACTCTGTTTCAGAGCCTCCACCCTCACATGAATCGGGTCTGAGACAACAGTGAGTACAGTATTCGCTCATTACTGAATGGACCACTAGGGGACCTAATTCTGCCTCGAGCATTTTCTCGAACCTGCCTCCAGCAAAGTGCCTGGTGGGCAAAACCAGTGAACACCAGAAAGCTGGGGCTTCATCAGGCTCGTAGAACAAATTAAGGCTCTTATTGTATCTTCTGGCTCATGGATATTTGGGGTGCAGCTGAATGTAGTCTGATGCTTGGCTTCATCTTTGCCTAGCAGCAGGGACTGAAACTGTGTGGGAGCGGACCTAGGTTCCCTTTTATATCTTAACCATTGGAAGTTATCCAGTTTGTCAAAAGCACCCACAGTGTGGCTCTCTTCCTACTTCTAAACTTTTATTTGCAATATTTCCCTTTATTTGAATTCCCCCCATCCCCACCTCCATAAATCCTTTCCATCTGTTAAAGCCCAGTGCAAATCCTGCTTCCTCCAAACGGCCTTCCCCAGCCAACAAGACCCAGGCAGCAGTCAGGCAACAATAAACTAACCTCTACATTTCCCATGACCGTGAGATATATCTGGGGGCTGCAGGAATGCTTCAAGTTAACTCACTCCGGCAGGCTGGTGTCTGCGGGGCCTCCCACAGGGTCGACAGCGAGGAGATTGGTTGGTGAAGGCCAAGTGGAGGGCTCAGTCCTTCTCTCTCATTTCTCCCCACCTGCCACTGGGTAAAGCCGCTAAAATAATGCTGAAAACTTTCTCGGTCCACCTGTTGACATGCTCTGTCCTCAAAGGAGAAAGCCAGGTGGGTTCGTGCAGAGGAAGGAGAGTGGGAAAGAAGAGGCAGGGCCTTGGCCGCCATCTTGGAAAGAAGAAAGTCAGTCAGCTGGGAATAGCCAGATCATAAAATTAAAGGCTTCTGGTGTGGGCAGCTGTAAATGCTGATTCTGAAGAAAGCAGAACGGCAGAGCAAGACCCCTCATCAGTCCAAAAAAAAGATGATTTACCAAGGTCAGAATTTGGGCCATAGAAAATTCCCTGTGTTTATGCTTTTTTTTTTAAAACAGCCCAAGAGCAGAGGGAAGCTTATCTTTCTGTCGGGGTGGGGTGGGGGGGAAGGCCACTATACAGCTCATAAACCTAGTGAATTAAATAGGATTCCAGCGTGTGGGTAATATGGATGAGTTCTACTGTATTGAACGGCCTCTCCCCACGAGAATCACCCCATTAACTTCTCCCCAGCAAGTCACATCCTGTAGAGACAACAGCAGCAAAGGTCTCTTTCCCTAAACTTGGATGAAACAGCAAAATTCCTGAGTAATTTGTTCCAAATCGAAGCTTCTCCTTGGACTTGGAAAGGGATGCTGCTGTTAAGAATGGTTTTGTGGAGAATCTCAGGACAGTTGGAGAGTTTAACCCTGAGAATGATCAATGGTCTTTTTCTTTGGTCCCCGGGCAGTCACCTGGGCAGGCCCAGAACCACCTTGGGAGCCTTCCCTTCCAGCCCAGAAGCCCCAGGCACCATGATTCATACCAACAGGTTCCCAGATTTTCCCTCTGTAAACACCAAGTCCAGCGCTGGACTGTCTTGCCATTGTTTGGCCCAGAATTTATGGCTCAGATAAGGGAAGCTGCATGGGGCTGGGTGGGGTGAGAGGGGCAGGGCTTGCCACGAGTGAAATAACCCAGTATTTTCTTTTGCTTTTTTCTCCATATCTCAGTGTCCAGAGCAGGCTGAGGGTGACCAGCTCCGGAAGCTTCCATGATGCCAAATACCTTCTCAATGACTTCTTTTGTGTACTTTCTTCTATTTTTATTAAACTTTTACTGGAAAAATGGAATGTATGCAGGCAAATGGTAAAAATATACTCATTTGTTTACTTATTTATTCATATCAAACAGCAGCACAAACGTAGACGGTGAAAAGCTTCCCTCCCAACTCAGAACCCCCAACACTAGCCCCTTCGCTGGAAACTACTATCAATGGACTATGTGTCTTACCAGAGGCTTCTGATGCATACTAGTCTATATAAAAAACATACATAAAAAAATACAGGGAAAGCTCTCTTATATTAGTAAGCTTAGACTACCGATGGCACTCTGAACCTTGTTAGTTTCACTTGTCAATGTCCCTTGGAGATACACTTTGGGCAACACATGGATGTGTCTTGTTCTCTTGAACAGCTGCATGTACTCCGCTGAATGGATGCAATGTATGTTTAAAATATAATCGCTTTGCTTATAAAATACTGGTTATTATTTTGCAAACCTAAACCGCAGGAAATGCACAGTAAGGAGGAAAATGTCATTAACTCTTCCTGCCTCTCCTTTTTTAAACCTTTCAATTCTAATACCTCAAAGTCCCCCTGGTTGCCCCGAATGATGACATTCTAGGACATACTCATGGTGGCCAACAGAGAGGACAGAGACTTGGAAGACAAAGGCCAGAGCCCCAGAGCTCTGCCTCCATACCCTGCTCTTAGTCTTGGAAGTCCCCAAGCCTTTGTTACCATGGTTACCTATCAATGCACACACACACACACACACACACACACACACACACACACACACACCCCCCTCCACCGCCACCCTTCTCCCAAGGCCAAACAGCAAGATAACTTTGCCCTTCTCTGCTTGTAAAATCAGCCAGACCTGGGTCCACAGTGGACAGGAGATTGACTGAGACCTCAAGATCACACCTGCCTAGATACAGAGGGTAGGAGGCCTGCCCTGGGAGGACTTCTGTCCAGCGTCAAAGAGAAATACCACAGAACCGTCGATTCAAACCATCTCACAAACTCTACAGGCCAAATCCTCTCCCACTCCTCAGGCTGTGGCTTCAGCATTTCGGGCTGGGGAGGACATTTTGTTGGTTATTTCATAGACTTTAACATGCCCACTCCTTACGTCTCCTAGGCAACGTGACCCCAAACATCCCAGCTCAAGTCACAAATTTGAAACGCCTGCACATTATCATTGGATTTTTCTGAAACTTGGTCATTCAAGCAGAAAGGGAAAAAGTGTTTCTGGAAACTCTCTCCATGAAACAAACAGTACAGCTGGCCAACCCTCTGGCACGGAACCATCCTGCCCGGGGCACCAGGCCTGCCCATGAGGACGGGTCTCACGTAGGGAGCTGCAGACATGCAGCTGCCCCGGGAGGGTCTTCACAGACACCCAGCTGAGGGACGGAGAACCCAGTGTGCCCTGGAAGACTCTCTGAGAGGCTCCCCTTTCCCAGCCTTGGCCCCAACATAAAGGCCTGCGCTGCAAGCCTTGGCTCTGTGGGGCCCGTCTTGCTGGTTGGGGAGTAGCAGGGTTTGCTCCAGATTCGTTCCCAGATTTGTCTTTCGCCGCTCAGCACTTACACAGGAGCTGCCAGAGTCCTGAACTCACCCCCTTGCTGGATGATTCTAGAAGGAAAAAAAAAAAATCCTGCAGCTGTTTCAGTTTCTCCATCCTTGGAAAGACCTTCCAACTAGGAGCTGGAAGGGGCCCAGGGCTGATGTTGCATTCTGAAGAAACTGTTTCCTAGACAGATTTTAGAGAACTAGGTTTGTGGGATGATGGTGCTGGATATTCCATCCCTCCCAGCCAAGGAGTGGCCCATGGGAGCAGGCGTGCCCCACGGCAGTGGTGAGAAGGGAGTTTGTCACCAGGCCAGATGCTACCTGGTCTGGTACTATTTCAGCTTCGTCAGTGAGCTGACCTAGTCACTGAGGCATTAGGGGGGTTATTGCCTCCTCTCCAGATCCTCTAGGACTGGGGTCAGCAAACGGTGACCCACGGGCTGGACTGAGCCCACCCCCTGTTTCTGTATAGCCTTCATGCTAAGAAAGTATTTCACATTTTTCAATGGTTGAAAGAATATTCGAAGATGATTTTGTGACACCTGAAAATCATACAAAATTCAAATTTCAGTGACCATAAATAAAGTTTTGTTAGAATACAGCCGGGCCTATTTGTTTACAGCCTGTGGCCGCTTTCATACCTCAGCGGCAGAGCCGAGTCCCTGCCGCACAGACCGTACGGCTACAAATCCTGCAGTATTTACTATCTGCCTTTTACAGAAAAGTTTTCTGGTCCCTTCATTCTACAGCATACCGCTGGGTAAAAATCAAGGATATTATGAAGGTATTACTCTAACAAGAGAAAGCACAAATTTCCTATTGACAAAATTCAAAATACAGTAATTAAGTAACTGTTTTATAATACAGGTCTAACGCAAGTGAAAATCTTTTTATGGGTGGGGGATATTGTGCTCATTAGGGACTCAGAGTAAGAGTTTCCTTTCACTAGATTGATTGCAAATGTTCATTTGTGAAAACCTTTCTTAGCTTGAAGGTCACTGGCCAGTACAAAAAGGAAGAAGACTTCAATTTTCTGATTTCTTTTTTCAGTTCCATGAGAGTCTAATTGGGAACAAATACTAAACAGAAACTGGATTTGGGACAACAAAATATTACACGGTCAATTATATTGTTCCCTTCTACCCCTCCCCTACAAAAGTCAGCCTCTTAAAGGAACCACACACATTAAAACTTGTTTAAGAGACTGTGAGATCTGCCAGAGGAAGGGTCGTGTTTATTTGTAAGCACTCTGACTTGTGACATAAACCCACATATATGGAGGTGGGGTAGGGGTGGTGAGTGCAATACAGAGAAGTATGAAATGTTAGCTACATGTAAGGACTTCTAAATAAAAGAGAAGAGAAGAAAAAGTAACAGTTAAATTATAGAACTAAACTCTGACACCAACTTCGCTGCTATGGTAGCACGTGACTGGCCTGCCAAAGTAGGAGACACAAGAGATGAGGGTTTGATCCCTGGGTTGGGAAGATCCCCTGGAGTAGGAAACAGCAACCCACTTCAGTATTCTCGCCTGGGAAAATCCATGGACAGAGGAGCTTGGCAGGCTATAGTCCAGGGTGTTGCAAAGAGTCGGACACAACTGAGCATACAGTATTCAGTATTCATTCACTATAAATGCATTTTCTACTAACAGGGGGAGAGAGTATTCAGGTTCTTTTACCCAGAACTAAGGAACCTCTACCATCGTTGCTCCTTTTGAAAGAGGATCACGGCAATTGCGATCTCAAAACCCACAAGAAGATCACTCTGAAACAGTCACAGGGACTGAAACGATGCTCCAGATTCAAACCCTGATAAAGCAGTTGTTGAATGTGTTATATCCAGCACTGTCGACACTCAATTAAAAACACACATTATGACTTCAACCCTATCCAAGGGATAGAAATACTGAAGATGTAAAAATAGAGAAACATGGGAGGAATAAAAGACCACCCAGGCAGAATCAGCCAGAGCCTGAGAAATCACTGGAGCTTCTGGGCCTCCCTAGAAGTCACCACCCACAGAGCCTTGAGCCAGGAGGAGCAGGAAGGAGATGACGGGGAAAGTCCAAGGGAATGGGCCCGGCACAGCCTTCACCTGGCTTTCTGATGCAGGAGAAAAGGGCACTCTGCTGGGCACCTTCAAGCATCAGCAACAATATTATACAAGTCAAGGTGATAATATACAGAGAAAATGTCGCCTTTGGCCCACAGCTTGCTAATTCGCACTTGCCCCTTCTCTCCTGCCCCTGGCTTCCCAAGACAAAGTGCACCTCTGAACAACCAAACATGGAATGTCATAAACTTCACCTTGACTAGCAAACAAAGAGTTACCACTCAAGTTCAGTACATGGACTATTTTACCAGATTATTGAAAAGCCCAGCAGAGATGTTCCTTTTTCACGACTCTTCAGGGAAGCCAGTCTCAAGGTTAGGATCAAAGGTAGCACAAAGCATGATCTATAAACTAGATGACTGGAGTCCAATCAAGGACAATTCTGTGCTTCTTGAAAAGAAGCCATCACTGTGCTCATGTGCAGGACATGAACACTTCTGGACCATTTGCTGTATCACAGACATTGTACCATATACAACGTATATTCATTAAGGAGTACGCCTTTTCCATCCACGGTCAGTGCTGTCTACAGAACCAAGATCTTGGCAAAATAGCAGTTAATGGAATAGAATGGTTATGAGTTTCCCCCAGTGTGATGATGGAATTATTCAATCACTATTTATTGAGCTTCTATTCTCCTCTCATCATTGAAAAAGCAAGAGAGTTTCCAAAAAAAAAAAAATAAACTTCTGCTTTATTGACTATGCCAAAGCTTTTGACTGTGTGGATCACAACAAACTCTGGAAAATTCTTAAAGAGACGGGAACACCAGACCACCTGACCTGCCTCCTGAGAAATCTGTATGCAGGTCAAGAAGCAACAGTTAGAACTGGACATGGGACAACAGACTGGTTCCAGATCAGGAAAGGAGTACGTCAAGGCTGTATACTGTCACCCTGCTTATTTAACTTATATGCAGAGTACATCATGAGAAATGCTGGGCTGGAAGAAGCACAAGCTGGAATCAAGACTGCTGGGAGAAACATCAATAACCTCAGATATGCAGATGACACCACCCTTATGGGAGAAAGCAAAGAACTAAAGAGCCTCTTGATTAAAGTAAAAGAGGAGAGTGAAAAAGTTGACTTAAAACTCAACATTCAGAAAACTAAGATCATGGCATCCAGCCCCATCACTTCATGGCAAATAGACGGGGAAATAATGGAAACAGTGACAGACTTTATTTTGGGGGGCTCCAAAATCACTGCAAATGGTGACTGCAGCCATGAAATTAAAAGACACTTGCTCCTTGGGAGAAAAGTTATGACCAACCTAGATAGCATATTCAAAAGCAGAGACATTACTTTGCTAACAAAGGTCCATCTAGTCAAAGCTATAGTTTTTCCAGTAGTCATGTATGGATGTGAGAGTCGGACTATAAAGAAAGCACCAAAGAATTGATGCTTCTGAACTGTGGTGTTGGAGAAGACTCTTGAGAGTCCCTTGGACTGCAAGGAGATCCAACCAGTCAGTCCTAAAAGAAATCAGTCCTGAATATTCATTGGAAGAACTGATGCTGAAGTTGAAACTCCAATACTTTGGCCACCTGATATGAAGAACTGACTCACTAAAAAAGACCCTGCTGCTGGGAAAGATTGAAGGTGGGAGGAGAAGGGGATGACAGAGAATGAGATGGTTGGATGGCATCACTGACTCGATGGACATGAGTTTGAGTAAGCTCTGGGAGTTGATGATGGACAGGGAACCCTGGCGTGCTGCAGTCCATGGAGACGCAAAGAGTCGGACATGACTGAGAGACTGAACTGAACTGAGATACCAAAAAAAAAAATGAATAAGATTTTAAGGCATTTCTATTTTTAAGAATAAGGCATTTCTACCCTCAAAAGCCTTCATTTCAACACAGCAAGACAGTGATGAGCCAATAGTGATGGGAGCACAGAGAAAGGAGTATTTATTGGCCTGAGAGGCTTCAGGACCAAGCATCACGTAGGTGGGCTCCATTTCGAGGGAACACTGAGAATCCTCCCCATGTCTGGGAGGGCTCATATGTGTTTGTTGCAACATTTCTCAGCAGTTGCTTCCCAAGAAACTAAACCTTGATTCTCTGGGTCTTTGCTGGTGCCGTACCTCCATGTGCTGTGAACCTATTTGCAGGAAGCGTCTCGGGCAAGGAGGGCTGTCACAGCAGAAACAGAGCCTAAGTCAAGGGAAAGGGCCTTTACAATGAGGATCCAAGTCACCAGGTGTCCCACCACCTGCTAGGGGACTGCCCTGTTGGCAAAGAACATGAAGGAGAATTCTTTTTTCCATTATTCATGGAATTCACAAGGCAAGTTGCTTATGATTCTTTCTTATTTGAATGCTAAACATGTTTCTAAAATAAGCACTAGCTTTGTATTGACACGGAAACGGACTGGAATTTTCAGTCAGTAAGGTGCAAAAGCATTTCATACTACTGAAGCTTGTACCTTTGTTAATCCTCACCAGTCCATAAACTTGTAGACACCTGGATGGAACAAGGAAAAGGTGGGATGTGAAAGTTGCTCAGTCATGCCTAACATGGAATTCTCCAGGCCAGAATACTGGAGTGGGTAGCCTTTCCCTTCTCCAGGGGATCTTCCCAACCCAGGGATCGAACCCAGGTCTCCCGCACTGCAGGTGGATTCTTTACCAGCTGAGCTATAAGGGAAGCCCACGAATACTGGAGTGCATAGCCTATCCCTTCTCCAGTGGATCTTCCTGACCCAGGAATCGAACCAGGGTTTCCTGCATTGCACACAGACTCTTTACCAGCTGAACTAATAGGGAAGCCCACAGAAAAAGTGGGAACACCACACACAGAAAAGGTGGGAACACACACTAAAATCCTAGCCCTTCCCAGGGCAAACTGAGAAGCTTTCTATTAGCAAATATTAAAAGTTCTGCCACTGTCTTCATTATCACTAGAGGCCAGGAGATTTAAAATCTAAATGAATATCTTCTAATACGAGGAACTACAATTTCTACATGAGAAAGGTAAAGTCTTTGTCCATTGTTGTTCAGTCACCCAGTCACGTCCGACTCTTTGCAACCCCATGGACTGCATCATGCCAGGCCTCCCTGTCCCTCACCATTTCCCAAAGTTTGCCCAAGTTCATTGCTTCAGTGATGCCATCCAGCCATCTCATCCTCTGACGTCCTCTTCTCCTTCTACTCTTGATCTTTCCCGCATCTTTCCCAACTTTTCCATTGAGTTTTCTGTTTGCATCATATGACCAAAATACTGGAGCTTCATCATCAGTCCTTCCAGTGAGTATTCAGGGTTGATCTCCCTTAAGATTGACTGGTTTGATCTCCTTGCTGTCCAAAGGACTTTCAGGAGTCTTCTCCAGCACCACAGTTCGAAAGCATCGATTCTTTGGTGTTCTGCCTTCTTCACTATCCAGCTCTTGCAACCACATGTGACCACTGGGAAGACCATAGCCTTGACTATGTCGGCAGAGTAATGTGTCTGCTTTTCAACACACTGCCTAGGTTTGTCATTGCTTTCCTGCCAAGAAGCAATCATGTTCAGATTTCACGGCTGCAGTCACCATCTGCAGTGATTCTGGAGCCCAAGAAGAGGAAATCTGTTACTACTTCCACCTTTTCCCCTTCTATTTGCCATGTAGTAATGGGGCCAGATGCCATGATCTTAGTTTTTTAAATATTTAGTCTTAAGTCAGCTCTTTCACTCTCTTCCTTCACCCTCATCAAGAGGCTCTTTAGTTCCTCTTTGCTTTCTGCTATTAGAGTAGTATCATCTGCATATCTGAGGGTTTTGATATTTCTCCCACCTGTCTTGATTCTGGCTCGTAACTCATCCAGCCCAGCATTTCTCATGATGTGCTCAGCGTATAGGTTAAACAAACAGGGTGACAGCAGACAGCTCTGTTGTACTCCTTTCTTGATCTTGAACCAATCAGTTGTTCCATACAGGGTTCTAACTGTTGCTTCTGGACCTGCATACAGGTTTCTCAGGAGACAGGTAAGAAGGTCTGGTATTCCCATCTCTCTAAGAGCTTTCGACAGCTTGTCATGATCTACACAGTCAATGCCTTCAGCATAGTTGATGAAACAGAAATGTTTTTCTGAAATTCCCTTGCTGTTTCTATAATCTAGCAAATGTTGGCAATTTGAGAGTCTTTCTCCATAAAGCAATGTTATTTTGCTTTCCCTGCAAATGTACCATCTTCCAGACTGTCAGAGACCTCTGCTTCTACAATGATGCCTGAAATTAAATTAAGAACCCCCCTCCCCATAAAAAAAACCAAAGCTAAGGGTCTGGGAGAGAAGTAATGACTCCCACTTCCCAGTTTCCCAAGATCCACAGTCTAAGAAGTTCCCCGAGGAAACCCATGGAGGAACATTCCAGGCCTGCAGGGATGTTCTAGCCACCATGGAAGACCAAGAACACATCATTGGTCATCACTAAGGGGGTTCAGGGCCAGTAAGCCCCAGACCCACCAACCCTGAGGAAGCGCCTGCCCCTGGCATGGCCTGGACCAGGACATGCACCAGATGGAGAAGCAGCAACATGAACTATGCCAGAAATACACACATCACCTACACCACCTCCTCTGCCATGGTGATGTCTGACACAAAGTCAGCACAACCAGCATCCTCAAATCCAGGTCACCCTGACCCAGCCTAAATGTCTTCTTTTCCCACGATAAAAAGCAAAGGACAAGTCACCCACCACCCAGTGGAACTGTTAAAACTTTGGAAGAGTTTTCCCATAAAACAAAGGTCTTTAGGGGATGTTAGGAAGATGGAGGCAGAGACAGACAGACATTTTTTCCTTTAGTGGAAGTTCTGAAATATTGAGGCAACTTGGATTGCATTTTTATTGCCACTTCCAGACAAAATCCTCCTGAGATTTGTTCACCATGGGTTTACCCCACATTCCTACAAGTGAATGCTTCCAGGGTGGTCACATGGTCCTCTCTTAATCCCATAACCCTCCGAACTCCGAGTGTTTGATGAAGTCTGAGGAAGTGAAAGTTAAGTAGGTCTTTTCCTTGAGTAAATCGGTTCCCTTGCCTTACAATTCCCCAGAGAGTGGAAATCAGCCAAGGTCAGGACAGTGAGTCTGCCTGGGAAGAGATGATTTCATTGGTTGGGACTTTATGGGGCTTGTATGTTTTATATGGCAAATACTCTGCTATCTTTTTGCAAGGGCGGAGGGGGAAACAAAACAAAAACCCTATCCCTGGCAGGAATCTTGAGTCACACAATCTGGGGAGAGAATGTAGCTAACATCCAACCTTATTTCCCTACTGTCTGGAGTCTCAGTGGCAATTTAGTATTAAGGAATGATAGGGTTTTACATCCAAGAGGCTTGCATTCCAAAGTGTGGGAGCTCTCCTCTGAAGGCTCATTTACCCTGGTCATTCCATGATGAGGAAGCAGACACTGGGCCCAGGGAAGACCCTGAGTGAATTTACACCCACTGCCCTGGAATGTCTCTCCATTGACAAGGCACCCAAGAGCACCTGACCCAGAACTTTTTGAAGACAACCCTGTATGTCCCTGGTTCAATCCCCGGGTCAGAAAGATCCCCTGGGGTAGGAAATGGAAGACCCACTCTGGTATTTCTGCCTGGAAAATTCCATGAACAGAGGAGCCTGATGAGCTGCCATCCCCGTGGGGTCACAAAGCGTGGGACATGACTGAGCACACACACACACAGACACTATCTGTCCCGAAGCCTTGGTTTCCTCAGGTCTCTAATGGGAATGCAGAGCTCTATCTATCCTCACAGAATTGTAAAGTCAAATAAGATAATTCACCTAACAACATTGGTTAGAGGCATGGCAATGAGAACTCTTTATTTCCTACAAGCTTCTTGGTGGCAGGAGCAATGTTGGATTTGATTTGCATTAACTCTGTACTGCATATAGATCAGGGTTTAATAAATGCCTGTGATGAGTGGGTCTTTCAAAAAATTAAGGGTGAACAAATATGTCACAAAGCTAAAGCAGTGTGGCAATGATGTGTGAATGGTCAAATAGATCAACCGAAAAGACTAGCGTGCACAGAATGTGTGTGCGCAAAGTCACTTTAGTCATGTCTGACTGTGTGTGACCCTATGGACCATAGCCCGCCAGGCTCCTCTGTGGGATTCTCCAGGCAAGAATACTGCAGTGGGTTGCCATGCCCTTCTCCAGGGATCGAACCCACATCTCCTATGTTTCCAGCATTGGCCGGCAGGTTCTTTACCACTAGCGCCACCTGGGAAACCCCTCAATGTCTTTATCACCAACTAAATCACTGCATATACTAGGGTCTATTCTGTGTACTCTGGGGCTTCTCAGGTGGCGCTAGTGGTAAAGAACCTGCCTGCCAATGCAGAAGACATAAGAGACACAGGTTCAATCCCTGGGTCGAGAAGATCCCTGGAGAAGGGCATGGCAACCCACTGCAGTATTCTTGCCTGGAGAATCCCTTGGGCAGAGGAGCCTGGTGGGCTATAGACATTGCGGGAGGAAAAATAGATAAGTGAAAAACACTGTTCACACACGAGGGTGGCCATCTGGAAAAACAGACATTTAGAGCTCTATGTCATAACTTATGAAGAATTTCAAATTGTACAAAAACTTAGTACATGAAAAATATGATCACAAAAGTATTAGGAGAAAATACGACTGGTGGAAATGTAAAATGTTTAGTCACTTTGAAAAACAGTCTGGCAGTTCCTCAAATGAGTAAACATAAAGTTACCTTATAACCCAGAAGTTCTACTAATAGGTATATACCCAAGAGAAACAAAATCATATCATAAAAATGGATATATAAATACTTACAGCAACATTATTCATAATAGCCAAAAAGTGGGATGTTCATCAACAGATGAATAGATAAACAAGGTGTGTTACAGCTATCCATAGACATACAATGGAATATTTGGTTATAAAAAGGAGTGAAGTATTGATAATATTACAATTCGAACTTTAAAAACATGCCAAGACTCCTGAGAGTCCCTTGGACTGCAAGGAGATCCAACCAGTCCATTCTGAAGGAGATCAGCCCTGGGTGTTCTTTGGAGGGAATGATGCTAAAGCTGAAGCTCCAGTACTTTGGCCACCTCATGCAAAGAGTTGACTCATTGGAAAAGACTCTGATGCTGGGAGGGATTGGGGGCAGGAGGAAAAGGGGACAACAGAGGATGAGATGGCTGGATGGCATCACCAACTCGATGGATGTGAGTTTGAGTGAACTTCCGGGAGTTGGTGATGGACAGGGAGGCCTGGCGTGCTGCGATTCATGGGGTCGCAAAGAGTCGGACATGACTGAGCGACTGAAGTGAACTGAACTGAAATAAAGAAGTATGTAAAGAGTCTACATATTATGTAGTTCTATTCATGTGAGAATCCAGGATAGGAAAGTAGATTTGTAGTTACTTACAGCTGCGGGTAGGGGCAGGGAGAGAATGGAGGAAAGTGGGTGTCAGCTTAAGCATAAGGGAATTTTTTTTTTAATCAGATGATGAAATGTTCTAAAATTGTGGTGATGGTTGCATATATCTATGAATATGCAAAAAACCCACTGAATTGTATACTTTAAATGGTAAGTTGTATGGTATGCAAATGACATCTTGATAAGGCTGTTTTGAAAAAGAAGGAAAAAACATTTTTTAAAGTAGAATTCTAGGGGAAGACTTTCTAAGTATGAGCAAAAGCCATAAAAGGAGATAAATTTGACCACACACATACACAAAATTCTACTTTAGAAAAATAAACATAAAAGCAAGTCAAAAGACAAGAAACTGGGCAGCGAGGAAGAGGGTACAAATTTGCAGCTCGTATCCAAAGGGTCAATTCCCTTACTATATAAAAAGTGCCTACAAAATGAATTTTAAAAGACTAACAACCCAAGAGAGAAATGAGCACACTCACACACACGTGAATGGCTTGTAAACATACAAAAGGATGCTCAACTTTCCTTATAAAAAGAGAGATATACTATAGAGAGAGAGCTTTAGCCACTCTGATAGGCAAAGGTGAAAAAGTGTAATAATATATCATGCTGATGAGGGTGTAAGAAAACAGACACTCTGACCCTTTGTCTATGAGCATAAAAAGGACAGAACTTCACAAGACGTATTTATCTAGTCAAATTGTAAATGCATATATCCCTTGACCCAGCAATTCTGCTTCTGAGATTTCAACCTGAGATGAGATCCTTGATGTATGTGAAATGACCTGAATGCAAAGAAATTCATGGTGACACTGTTTGTTAGAGCAAAAGATTGGGAAAAAACTTAAATGCTCAAGAATGATACATTATGCTGTCTCCATATAAAGGAAACACACAGCAGCATTAGAAAGAAATCAGCAGATCTATCAGGAAAGAACTCCAAGAAACACCCTTAACTTAAATGAGAATGTGAACAGTGAGTATGCCGCATTTGTGGGAAATGGGGACATTATACTTACAGATGTGTGTTAGTCGCTCAGTAGTATCCGACTCTTCACGACCCCATGGACTGTAGCCCACCAGGCTCCTCTGTCCATGGAATTCTCCAGGAGTGGGTTGCCATTTCCTTCTCCAGGAGATCTTCCCCACCCAGGGATTGAAACAAGGTCTTCTGCATTGCAGGTAGATTCTTGACTGACTGAGCCACCAGGGAAGCCCAAGAATACTGGAGTGGGTAGCCTATCCGTTCTCCAGGGGAACTTCCTGAACCAGGAATCAAACTGGGGTCTCCCGCATTGCAGGCGGATTCTTTACCAGCTGAGCTACCAGGGAAGCCTGTGTACCTACATAGCTGCTTCTTTTTTTTTGAAGGATATATAAAACTGAAGCAGTGTTTGCTTCCAGCAAGGGAACAGGAGTAAACAGGAGTAAGAGGGAGGTTTACTTTTTACTCTACCCTTTTGCTTTTTAAAATGATACCGTGGGGTTGGGGGTGGGGGACTTCCCTGGTGGTCCAGTGGTTAAGACTCCACACTCCCAATGCAGGGGACCTGGGTTTGATCCCTGATCAGGGAACTAGATCCCACATGCTACAACTCAAGATCTCACATGGCACAACAAAGATTCTTCATGCTGCAACTGAAACCCAGTGCAGCCAAAAAACAAAACCAAACCACAGGGGTTGAAAAGAAGGAAAGAAAAAAGGACAGGGCCATGGGGAAGTGAGAGAGGGTAAGAGTGGAGGGAAGGAAAGAAAGAGGGAAGAAAGGGACAGTGAGGATTACTGCAGAGAGGAAGAAAAATATTTGGCTAAATATATCCTTCACAGATAAAATCACTGAGGATGGAATTCTAGGGATTTTCAGATTATAAATTTCTGCTACATACGCATATTTGATAATAAACATGTATGACTTTTACCACAAAAAAACAGACATAAAATTACTACATGAACTCCTTACTGAGCGAAATAACAGTTTGAAAAATGTAGCTGCTGTTTACACTATTTTAAAGTAACTTCATTAGAAAAAAATGAAAATAACAAAAAGGGAAAGAAAGACTGAATTTGCCTAGTTGGGCCCTTTTATCCCTGGCTTGGAATGCTGATCTTTTATCTTTGTTCTGGAAAGTCAGTGGAGATGCAAGTGCAGAGGGGAGGTTGGAGGCAGAACTTGGTGAAAGGGGGTCCCGTGGACGCCCAGCCTGAGGCTGGCCGCGCTGAGATACCCACTCCCAGCCCCTAGGCCAGAAGTCCTCACTGGTTCCACCTAACTCTCTTCCCCACCTTCTCCTTCTCCATCATCCCTTCTGATCTGGCTACAGGAGCAATGAAGCAGGCAGATTCTGGCAAGGAACCAGGATCAGGGTCTTTTCAAATGAGTCGGCTGTTTGCATCAGGTGGGCAAAGTATTGGAGCTTCAGTGTCAATTCTTCCAATGAATATTCAGCGTTGATTTCCTTTAGGACCTTCTAGAAGGCAGTACTAAAGAGGTGGACTCCTTCACAATGATGTGGGGCCTTTCTCAGCAGCCATGAATCCCATCCTTCTCTTTCTTGCTGCCTCCAGCCCCCCAAGCTCCACCGCTGTTTGGAGGCTTCCTTTGCTGAATCAATGGCATCTTGTCTGTGGTCTTGACCCAGCTCCAAGTGATGAACCAACTTCATTGGGAGTGTCTGCTGAGGGCTCTCTGAGAAGGGCCATTGTTCCCCCTACACTTGTCCAAAGCCTCCATTTAGGGACGGCTGTGAGCGTGGATGGAGGACATTCATCACTGGGAACATTTGCCAACAAATGAGAGACAGCTGTTGGGCTCCAAGGGCATGTGGCTGAATGTTGCCTGTGGTGAGATTTATTTTTCCAAATGAGAACAGCCCCACTTATCTTTTCTCCTTTCAAATTCTAAGATATGGGGAAAAGGCTCACCTTCTCCCTTATGCATCGTAATCCATGGCCATCCCACTAATCACAGGGTGTGCAAGGCATCATGGGAGCACATTAGCAAACAAACTGTGCACGCTGCACCCACAGCTGCCTCCAGGCCCATAGGGAGATGTGGCCGGGGACCATGCCCTGCCTCTCCTGACCCTCCATGTGCCCACAGCAGGGCGGTGTCCGCACACTCAGCAGGGACTCCTGAAGGCTGGTTGGAAAGAGGCAGATGGGAAACTGGGCAGAAACTCCTGGGAATTACCAGGGACAAAGTGAATGCCTGCTTATGTGCCAAACACTCTGCTGTGCATCTTAGGGCCTATAAAATTAGCTGTGGAGACATGGCAGGGATATGAGGAACAGAGACCACATATGCCAGCCCAGGGAAGTGCTGACCGGGTCCCACGTGGAGCCTGAGCAGCTAGAACGAGATGTGATCAGTGCAAGCTGGCTTCCCGAGGCAGGGGTGGTAGACGAGGTGGGTGTGAGTACAAAAGGGAGGAGGGATGGGAGCATATATTCCCCATCATAAAGAACAGCAGAAGCACAGGTCTGGCCGGGCCAGCTAAGGATACAAGAGGGAGTCAGGACACCCAGAAGCCAGGCACACAGAGGAGCCTGCTTTTAGAAAAGACTATTTCATCAGCCAGGGTTCTCTGCAGAGATAGCCAAGCTTCAGCTGTGAGCAATGTTGGGGAATCCTCCTCCCCATCCCAAAGGGATAGACCAAGAGGCAGCCAGGAGACACAACACCCCATTTAACAACAGATTTAAATACGGATGCAGCTGGTTGGAAGCCACCTGAGGATGGAGACCATGTCTAGCTTGATCAAGCTACACCAAGAAGCAGAATACATTCTGGAGTCTGATGGAGCTGGGTTTGGATCCTGCCGGACTGGCAGTGAGGTTTTGCTTGGGCTGCATCTGGCTTCAATTTCCTCCATCCACAGAATAAGGACAATAATGTTTACTGCTGGATTCCTGCCGCCCCACCCCCACCCCCAGTTCTGATTCTGTGCGCCTGGAATAAGATGAAAGTGTCTGATGGAAAAGCTCTGGGAAGCCTCTTATTAACATTCTCAGCTCAGCCTAACTCAGGGAAGCAAGTCTCTGCATTCCAGGGGACTTCTCCCCCAGCAAAGCAATGCCAAGAATGTCATGGAGGATTCAAAGATGCTTCTCCTATCACAACTCTCCCAGGCATGTGGCTTCCCCAGGGAGGCTACAGGTACCTGTTGGAGGGCGCAGCAGTGGCAGGTGGCAGGTTCTCACGGCCACCTCCCAGGAGGATTTAGGGACTAAATGAGATGGTGAGAACAAAATGCCCAGGGGAGAGAGGCTACCGCTGAACCTGTGAACACAGCCACTACCAGATGCGGGCTGAGAGGCTGAAAACTCACCTTCTGGTAGAAACAGCTTCTTAGTTGGTAGCTGTGTGACATTTAAGGCTCAGGCCCTCAGTTATCCCATGGAGAAAACCACTCTCTTAAGATTTCCAACACATCTCACTGGGATATCCGTGTAAGGTAAAAATGGAACACCCATTGAAATAAGAAGATACTGGCATTAATTATTGTTTTTCATATCACTATAATCACTCTTGTTAGTTGCGCAGTTGTGTCCGACTCTTTGCGACCCCATGGACTGTAGCCCGCCGGGCTCCTCCGGCTATGGGATTCTCCAGGCAGGAATAATGGGAGTGGGTTGCCATTTCCTTCTCCAGGGGATCTTCCTGACCCAGGGATCGAACCTGGGTTTTCTTGCATTACAGGCAGATTCTTTACTGTTTGAGCCACCAGGGAAGTTTTCATAATCATTATAAACACCCCTGATGCTCCACTTAAAAATCAAGAAGGTGGCTTCCTCCTCGAGGGAAGCAGTGCGGAAGTCAGGAGAGGTCAGGTGTGTGAGTCCCTGGCAGCCCAGCCCTACCCAGGGAGCAGCTGCCAGGAGGCCCGAGGCTCCCTGGGCCCAGCAGGACCCCGTTGCCAGGCCAGCGAGCAGCAACCTGGGATGAGTGTCTCTGAGCAAATGTTCTCGTGGGGTTGCAACTGGTGTTCAAGCTATGTGGGCACCGGTCCCCCATGAGTGCAGAGAGCTTGTCACCCTCCTCATCTCATAGTTGGCTCTCAGCACAGAAGGGTCTACTGCCTACAGGACTGACATGAACGTCACCAGCTCTTAATGAGACATAACTGCTGACCATGATTCCACATCTCACCGTCCCTCCCAGCAGCCAATCTCAAACACGTTCCCACCATGACCAAGAAAACACACCATTTGGCCAGGGTTGAGAACTAGTCAGGCACAACTAGCAATTTCCTAAGGAAGCGCCAAGGATTTCCCTTCGCCTGTCATGCAATTCCCAGTCCAGCACTGAAAAAAATCACCTTTCATATATGTTCAGTGTTCTTTAGATTTCAGGACACTCTCATGCATGCTTTTCATTCGACTTTCCAACAAGCCTGGGAAGGGAGTAGAGTGGTGATTATTATAGATGGGGTTGCAGAGTCGGACATGACTTAGTGACTGAACAACAAAAAAACTGAGGCTGGGGTGACAGGGGAGTAACAAGGCTCAGTGTTCTCATATCAGTAGGTTCAGAAACAGGAAATGGCTCGTCTGCAAGGATCAGCTTGCCCCTCCCCAATACTAATGGTTGCATTACTGAAAGCAGAGGCTTCAGGCATCAGAAATAAACATGAAAGACCCATGGCAAATGCAACCCAGTGTCTTGTTCCACCACCACCTACCACCTATAATTAGCATTGTGGGGCTCTGACCATGTGCTGTACCTACGGAGAAGTACAAGATTTCACTCAGTTCTTACAAACCTCTAAGGAAGATGGTAATCAGTTGCTTTCAGATAAAGAAATGAGGGCTCAGAGAGGGCAAGTAACTGCTTGACACTGCAAGCGTGCAAGCTGGATACGAACCAGGCCAGCATAAACGTGCCACTTTCAACATGATTATATTCGCCACAATTGGCACAGGGCAGAAATAAAGCATGAAAGGCCTCTTAGAGGGAGAAGCAATACAGAGATGTTGGGTCAAATGGAGATCAAACAGCTGCTTTCCTTCCGTGGCTTTGCCTGGTGGGAAGGACGTGAGACCACCAGTCGTGAACCTCAGGCACCTGGCCTATACCTGCTACCAACGAGCTGTGTACCTGTGGGCTTTCTCTGTGCCCAATCCCCCCCTCAGAACCCCCTTCAGTGAAGTGTGGAAAACTGGAATAGGTCTGTAGCACCTCAATCTCTTCAGAGAAGTACGAAGAATATTCTTTTAGGATGTGCTTGGATTTTTGCTGTGGAATAGAAGACTGGTGGTAACCTAGCCATTTGTAAGAGACAGTGGGTGACTGGGAAGCTAAATTTGGACCGCTTGTGAAGTGTTCTCAGAATACAACCCAAGCTGCCGGCTCTTCAACCTCATCCCTCTCCACTATCCCTTTGCTGATGGTCTGCTCCCAGGCGCCATCCCCTAAATCCATATCATACGAGGTCTTGATGATCTCAGGACCTTTGTACCTGCTCTCCTCTCTGACTGGAACTCCCAACCATCTTCTCCACATAGCAGCTTCCCCCTCATTTAGATCTCAACCCAAATGTCATCTCAAAGAGATTCTCTGTGATCACCCTGACTGATATTGGGACCACACCTTCCCCCCTGCCAATTACTTTCACAACATCCTGTTTTTCATGTTACTTACTACTATTTGAAAGTATCCTTTTTGGCGGGGGGTGGGGGGGGTGGCTCTGCTATGCAGCATGTGGGGTCTTAGTTCCTCAACCAGGGATCAAACCCATTCCCCCTGCAGTGGAAGCATGGAGTCTTAACCACTGAAGCACCAGGGACGTCCTGAAAGTACCCTTTTTTAGAACTGTGCTTGCTTGCTCCTGGTCTGCTTTCTTCCTCTAGAATGTAAGCTCCATTAGGACAGGAGCCTCATTAATACTGTGTCCAGCTTTATCTCAACATCCTGATGACACCTGACACACGATGAAGCTCAAAAAATGCCTACATGTGAACACCTGGAAATTCGCCCACTGTGTGTGTGTTCAGTCATGTTCAACTCTTTGCAACCCCACAGACTGTAGCCCACTAGGCTCTTCTCTCCATGAAATTTTCCAGGCAAGAATACTGGAGTGAGTTCCCATTTCCTTCTCCAGAGGATCTTCCTGATGCAGGGATGGAACCCGTGTCTCCTGAGTCTCCTGTACTGGCAGGCGGATTCTTTACCACTGAGCCACCAAGGAAGCTCAAACCCTGGGGCTGATGCTTGAACTTGAAAGAACAGAAATGATGATCTGCATTGTTCCATCACTGAGGCACACACATCCCAGGAACCCAGGAACAAGCAATGCAGGTCTCGAGACTGGGGTGGTTGTAGCAGGTGACAACTGAACTTAGTCAATAAATGGAAGGTCAGATGAAGAACAGTTAGAAAAAAGACATCAGTGCAAGAGAAAGAATGATGGGAAAGCAATCAAACGAGCAGAGCTCAAATCAGGGATTTGTCCCTTTTCCAAAAACCTGAAGCCTTGGTTCTTGGCTTTTACACACAGTTGAATTCGCTGCCCCCTCTTCCCCAACTGGGCCACAGCCAAGAGAGTCAGTTCTTCTGCCCACACTCCCAAGACCCTGGGCAGCTCCAGGTTCTGCCTCCTGGGCCCAGGCAGCCTTGCAGAGCACACTCTGGGCAGAGCAGAATTGGGCAGTGGTCTCCCTGGTCCAAGCTCAGTCAGTAAAGAATCTGCCTGCAATACAGGAGACTGGGGTTCAATCCCTGGGTTTGGAAGATCCCATGGAGAAGGAAATGGCAACCCCCTCCAGTATTCTTGCCTGGGGAATTCCATGGACAGAGGAGCCTGGTGGGCTACAGTCCATGGGGCCACAAGAGTTGGACACAACCTAGCAACTAAACTACCACCTCCCTGGTCCACATGGCTCTTTACCACACACATCTTTGGCTCTCAAAAAGACTTAAAGGACAAATAGGTCTATTTCAAGTAGATATAGAGATGGAACAAAAAATTTCAGGGCCAACTTTGTCCAGATCAAGGAGACCCCAGACCTGTTGTGGAAGAAGCAATTGCTCTCATTTGAATGCATTGATTTTGAGTGAATATTCCCATCTCCTTGGTGGACAGAAGCAAAAATGAACTGCTGTACAGAGTCTAGCAACTTTGTGTCCAATAAACCATGTACTAGAAAAATCCAATTCTAATGCCTTCAAGAGTCAATCTGATAAACCTGTGGACATCAGCTCTAGGCTGTGACTTGTATGTACTTATTAGCAATCTTAATCCAAAGATGACTCCAGGTGCTCAGAGTGGCTGGAGGTGGAAATGAAAAATAACAACTATTAAAAGCCAGCTCTACCAATCCCAGGCTTCTCTGAGGCAGGGTTATAAGCATCCCCTTCCCTCATGACCATATAGGCTGCTAATCACTGCTACAGGTCTCTGGTGTGTATTGTAAAGGTTATCTGTTATCACAACCTCACGAGCCAAGAGTCTCGGACAGCCCAACAATTAATAAGAAAGAAGTGGCCTCCCACTAACTCTTCCGCATGGTGGTGAGACGAGTACCCACCCCCTCCACCTCTCCATAGCACATGCTTGTACTCCTGGCTGTTGCCATCACTGTGCCAATTCTGGCATCAACAGCAGATGACAAGCAAACTCTTACCAATGTCCTTTCATCCTTGTATTCCATTACCCACCACTCAACAGAGATGATGGTCTGTTGGGTCGGCCAAAAAAGTTCATTTGGGTTTTTCCAGCCCATCTTACAGAAAAATGTGAACAAACTTTTGGGCCAACCCCATATCATGTACTTCTTTGTTTGCATGTGTTCCTGCTCCATGAGTACCGCTCTATGGATTCTTAATGGCCTGAAAGGCTGCAACTGTCAAGTGTGCTATTCTGCTTCTTACGTCCCTGCCGGCACTTTGCCTTAAAGAGCCCTCTATTTTTCTGGATGGACATCTAATTCATTGCTTCTATCACTACTTAATTTTCTAAAACGTACATCTGCTATCATCATTCACCCAGACACCAAGACCACTTCCTGCTCTTCACCACTGCACATAACGCTGCAAAGGTCATTTTCAACCCTGCCTAGAGTGGGCCCATGCAGAAAGTTCTGAGTGTTCTGAGAACACTCAGCCTCCTCAGTTCTTCACTTCCGCCAGCCTCCTGGGTGGCTGTTCTGGCTGGTTTGGCTCTGATAAGTAAAGGAGGCCAAGTGAGCATTCCTTCAGATGCTCATTAACATTTTGGAGGCTCCATCACCTGTAAACTCCCATTCACACCCTTTATTCACCTTTTCTGCTGAGATTTCTGCCTTTTTCTGGCTGATGTGCATCAGTTCCTTGTACATTCTAAATGTTAACCCCCTGAAGCTTTTAGATTGTAAATATCTTTCTCTTTTCTTTTATCTGCCTGCTACCTTTATCAGGATGCCCACTAATGACCAGAAGGCCTTCACTTTGATGCAATCAAACTTAGAAAACTTGAGGACGACAACCATTTCTCAATCATACAATCCCATACATAAGCACTGACAATACATCACCCATGCAGCTAGGTGCTGTGGACACAAAGAGGAATAATGGCTTTTGACCTTTGATCTTTCAGTCTCCCGGACACACAGAGTTTCCATCAACTGTAATATGGACCTGATGACCATGGCAGGTCATGTAAGGCGCAGTAAGGGGTTAAAGGCTTCAGGGCGTTGGGGTCAAGGTCAAGGCTGAATGACCCTTGCATATAAGCCTGGCTGGCAGTCTTGAGGGGAGAACATTCCAGGTCAAAGGAACAGCATTTGCCAAGGTCCAATTTGGGAAAGCACAAGGAATCCAGAATGGCTGAAACATAGAACAAGGTGAGAAATAGCCATAGGAACTGCACAAATAGGCATGGCCTATTGCAGAAGGAGCTCGGACTTTTTCCAGCAGCACACATCTTCCCACTCTACTCATAGAGTTGCTTTAGACACTGCCTGCCTTCAAGAAAGAGGGTGTGGGTTAGGGACCCTAAGAAATCTGGGCTCACCTTAGCTACAGACCAAGGTGTTGAAGTCTAAGAGAAACCCAGAGACATAATATTCTAGAAGGAAAAGGTTCATTAGCATTCAAGTTAAGCTACCAAGGTCGCTAAGAGACACCCATTGGACAGGTCTAGATTATCCTGAATGCAATGAAGACTTCCCTTCCTGGCCTCAGCCAGAAGCTGCTCCGGCTGCAGCTCTTGCCTTGACAAAAGTTATCAGCCACAGAATTCCCCAACTGCCAACTGCGCTTGTGCCGGAAATGTACCAAAGAAAGTCATTAGTGACACAACAGAATCTCACCCAGGACCCCACCAGGATCTCTGCCAGCCAGCTGTTTCCTCCTGAAGCTAAACCATTTTTACACCCAGTAACGGTGATGTTTTTGGAGGGGCGGGGGGGGGGAGCCATTTGTAGACAATAGTTTGCTCCAAGCTGTTTGACTGGTCTTATTATTTCCAGCCAGAGAAGAAATCCATAAGCATAGATGAAGACACAGGAAAGCTGTGCAAGATTCAGGGAGGGGTTAAGGCCTGGGGCGGGGGAGGGGTCAAGGTGTCAAGGCTGAGTGAGCCGTAGGATAAGCGTGGCACCTGGACGTTACTCTACCCAGCAGAACACATCCTCTTTGCACTCTCAATTTCTTTCAACCTGCCTCAGCCCCCCGGGGGGGGGCAGAAAAATAAATCTTGTTGTAGGACATCAATCTTATTCTTTAAAGACATTGCTGCTGCTAAGTCGCTTCAGTCATGTCCGACTCTGTGCGACCCCACAGACGGCAGCCCACCAGGCTCCTCCATCCCCAGGATTCTCCAGGCAAGAACACTGGAGTGGGTTGCCATTTCCTTCTCCAATGCATGAAAGTGAAAGTGAAGTCGCTCAGCTGTGTCTGACTCTTTGTGATCCCAGGGACTGTAGCCCACCAGCTCCTCCATCCATGGGATTTTCCAGGCAAGAGCACTCGAGTGGGTTGCCATTTCCTTCTCCACTTTAAAGGCATTAGGTAAATAGCTTTAGGAAATTTTGAGAAAATGGGGCTGATCATCACCTGACATCTCTTCCCCAAGACACACACACACCACACACACATGACCAAACCATGCCTGATGCCAGTGAAATGAATGAGTTTATCAGCTTCTTCCCTCAGCTGATAGGTATGTTAAGAGCTGCAAGGGTGCAAAGAAGGGGGAAGCCAGACCCCCAACATCAGTGCCTCCCTACATGCTCCAACAGACCTAAGGTGTTCTCTAACACAAGCCCTGCTCTGACTTCCAACTGTACTTCTAGGGCCAGGGAAGTAACCAAGTGCCCAAAGCTGCCTACACACACTTTAGAGGCCTCCTGCTTAGAACAAGAGTCCCGCCTGCCAGTTGCCAAGCCTGCATCAGGAGTCCAGCTGCACTTGAGAAACGAGGCTGAGACTGACCTGAAACTTGCCCTGGTTAGTGGGGCCCCGGTTCTCACACACAGAATGCGGGCCTCTCTCTCTGCTCCTCTCATCCACAGCAACACATCAGGGCCTCCCTGAAGACTTGGGGCCCTCACCTCAGGGTCAGGCGAGTAGAAACCCCACTCACTTATGAAAGAGCCCCTCCCCCAGCCTGAGTGGAGACCTGGGGGGTGAAGGCATGGGAGGGAGTCTTGCTTCAGAGGATTTGATCTCAAAAGCAACAGACTCAATTCTGTCTCGGAGAACAAGACGACCTTCCCCACTCTCAAGGGAACCAGTGCGTGGCCAGCCGGGAGCGACACCTGGATCCCATAACTCCTCTCAGAGATTCGCTCCCAGCCTGAACTGTTTACAATTACATACACCAAACCAGCATCAGATGGGCGGGAGATGGATGCTTGCCCACAGGGAAGCCAGGAGGTCAATGGGAAAAAATTATTTTAGTTCAATGCTGAGCCTTCATGTTTGGAACGTTTATCCAAACTGTGGTGATGTTCCCATGCTCCCCCTGTGCGGATGCCAGGCCGTCCTCTGATGTTCATTTTCAGGGAGCCTGGGATGGCAGTGGGAGGAGCCCCACTCAGGGCTGAGACTGTTTCTTCCACCCCTTGAAGGTTAGCAGGTCATGGGGCTGTTTAAGGACCCACAGAGAGAGGGTGAGAACTCTCCCAGGAATCCTAGTCACCATGACCAGTCACATTAACCTGCACTAGGTCAGGTGGGATGGGTTAGCAAGTGGCTGGACCACAAGGGTTGGGAAAGGGGGCCTTCTTTACAGCAGGCAGTGTGCGGCAACACTCTCTAGGGCCTGATGAAGCAGTTAGGAACTGCACGGAACAGATTTCACTCAGGCCTCCTCTTCCTAGAAGGAATGAGATGCTCCCTGATGGGCTGGGAGCGTGCCCCACTTCCCATCCTGCCTCTGAGGTCATCAGCTCCCCACTCCACCCCCAGTGAAGCCTGGGATTCAAGCCTTGGCTGCTAGAAATGAGAGCAGAGACCTGGGGCCAAGGCAAAGCTCTCTTTCTGGGGCTTTCTGACCTTAGGCTCATGGGGAAGATCCCTTTTCTAAAGATACAGGTATCTAAAGATACCTGAACAGAACTCATAGAGGAAAAAAAAACGAAAAAGTCAAAAGGAAGAGAATAAAAGAATGAAAGAAGAGAGGGGGAGTGGTGGGGAGAAAATAGAGGGAGCAGGGAAGAGAAGGTTGAACGTACAGGAGCAGCTGTGAGGCTGTGTGCACCCAGGAGGGGTCCTGCAGGACCAAAAACGCACTCACAGTTGCCTATGATGGTCCTGTCCTCAAACCTACCTGCTTGGCCACAGTCTAACTTTCAGGGCACCTGGGATGTTACTGACTGGGACCAGGGAAAGACTTTCACTGTCTCCAGTGAGACACAAGTCTCAGCCCAGCGCTGGTACCCACAGGACTCTCAGGAAACCCTCAAGGGCTCCAGACACCCCACTATCACTGAACCTAGGCAACCGCACTGGACTGTCAGACACACCATGACCCTCAGCCACAGCTCCAGCAAAATTCCTCACAGAGACCCCATCTCCAAAACACGCCGAAAGACACACCATCCAACTCTGCCCTGACTGTCACGGACCGGCTGCACTGCATCAGGCATTTAAGCCACAGGCTGCCTGATACTTACTGCTTCTGCCCAAGCTCTGCCACATCACCACCCTTTATTTCATTCCACTGGTGCAGGAAACTGTCGAGCAGAAGCCCTGCTTGCGGGGAGAGGGGGTGGGCAGGCGGGGGCGGTTGTGTGGCTCTGCTGATGGAAGTACCTAGTGGTGGTATCCATCTTCACTGTGTCAAAAAAAAAAATGTGCTAGAAGGGGATGCCACAAAAGGTCCAACAATGCACAGGGCAGTAGGGTGGTGATCATCTCAGGCTCATAAGAAATCCGGGATTATAAATGGGAATATCTACCCTCAAGGAGACCCAAGAGACGAAGATGAAGACAGGATGTCCCTGGCAAATCCTCCACCCAATGGGTCCCAGCCCTGCTACGAGGGACACCCAGCACCCTCTGAGTTCCTTCCTAAAGGCCCATATTTGAATTTTAGTAAATCAGCTCAATATGTTCAAGGACTTTGGGTATTAAATAAAAGAAGTCAGTGAAATCTCCAAACAATAAGCTCATTCAACACCATCTTTTTTCTCCCCCATCTGGGGACTTGAATACAGTTAACATGAATAAATCCTGTTGTGTAAAAACTGGGAGAGAGGAAAGGGGGGCATGGAGGATGGAAGGAAGTGGCAGGACTCCCATTTGTTGGTCTAAGAGAAAGGCTAAGACAGAACCCAAAAAAATGCCAGCATGCCAAGGTAGCCCAGGGAGACGGTGGTAACACTTTGCAGTTCAGGTAAGGAAGTATCTGGAATTTCCCCACCTATGCATTCCCAGTTTCTCTGCAGAACTCAGACTAATACTCATGTTTGCACTCAACCTAGAAGTGGGCCCTTGGGCAGCCCCAAAGCTCGCCACAAGCCAGGCCTGACAATGTATCAGGGAAGATTCTCTGCAGATATGCACAACAAGTATTTCCTGCCTCTTTCCCACCCTCGTTAGTCCTCCAACATAGTTGAGACCATTAGGACTAGACTGCAATTATTCGATTATTATTCTGTTTATTATTCAGGAATTCTTCCTAAATACCCCAAGAACAGGTGGAACAGCCTCTGTGGGTAATTAGCGTCCTGGACACCCTTATGATTAAGAAGAGTTGCGTGTGTGAAATTCTACAGCATAATTCATGGTTGAAAGTCATCTGGGCCCACGCGGTCCTCATGGATGAAGGTTCTACAGCCTTCCAACCCGCTGTACTTAAAAGGAGAAGACACAGAGTCAGCTACCGGGGTCATAGAGCCAGACACCATTCACCTGCGTAACAAGCCAATTCGACTTGGGGTTTGAGTTTTTAAGAAATGGGGAACCACTAAGCTCTTCGGATTCCATTAGGACCATCAGATTAATACTTCCTTATTTTTGTGGGAGCCCATATCCCCCTCCTGGGCTGGGGAGCAGGCACCAGTGCTGGTCGTGCATCACAAGGTTTTTTCCTGCTTGGAAACAAGAGTTGTTGCTGTTGTTCAGTTGCTAAGTCTTGTCGGAAACAAGACGTCTTGTTTCCAACAAGTGGTTAGCTTTCTAACCCCTTACCTGGCATGAGGCTAGGTGCGTTATTTTGCTAAATCACGCATTCTCCCTGCTCAGAATCAATCCTATCTAGCATAGACACGCAGGACTGCCAAAAACAAAATGTTGGCCGGGAAATAACTATGGTGCAGACTTGGGTACTCAATTCCAATTCAATAACTTCATTGGTGGAAAAAAACAAACTTGCAGCAGAAAAGCTGCCAAAGTTAATACATTAGAGCCATGTGTGTGCAGCAGAAGAGTTCCCAGGGTGGGAACCCGGGGCGAAGGCTTCAATATTCCATGACCTTCCTGGGCACATCTGCTGCCTGGGTTTTAGGAGATCAGCTTTTCCTTTTCTCTCAATAGAAGAAGAGCTTCCACCATCACCCTGGTTGTGCCTCACAGATAAGTCTCTTGCATGTAAGTTACCATCAAGTAGTCATTTGTTTTGTACCCGAATTCTTCACCTTCTGCTGCACCTCCAGACGGCTGCAGGCATGACCACACCAAGACCTCAGATTCTATTTACAACCCATGATGGCCAACCACACGCTCAATGGATTCTTCATCTTATACCACAGTGTCATAAATGGCTAGGGTTTGTTTTAAAGTCAGCTTTCTGGAGGTATAATTTACACAAAGGGCGAAAACAAAACAGCCCTGTTGATTGCACAGTTCTAAACTATATAACCAACACTGCGATACAGATTCAAGAAATGAAGATTTCTATCATTTTAGAAATTTCCTTCAAGCCCCTTTGTGGTGAAGCCTTTGTCCCCGCCCTAGCAACTACTGACCCGTTTTCCTTTCGGACAGTTTGGCGTTTTCCAGAAAGTCACACAAATGGAATCACACGGTATGTAGGCTTTTCAAGTCTGGCTTCTCTCTCTTAGGACACTGGTGGTTTCACGCAGCTACAAACTAAGTTACAAAGTGCTGATTTTTAAGCTCTGGGCTTTTGCTTTCTTGTCAAAGAGACGAAATAACTGGCTCCATTCATCTTTGCTGTGGAGTAACCACATTTGATTTTGGAGAAGGCAATGGCACCCCACTCCAGTACTCTTGCCTGGAAAATCCCAAGGACAGAGGAGCCTGGTAGGCTGCAGTCCATGGGGTCGCTAAGAGCCGGACACAACTGAGCAACTTCACTTTCACTTTTCACTTTCCTGCATTGGAGAAGGAAATGGCAACCCACTCCAGTGTTCTTGCCTGGAGAATCCCAGGGACGGGGGAGCCTGGTGGGCTGCCGTCTCTGGGGTCGCACAGAGTCGGACACGACTGAAGCGACTTAGCAGCAGCAGCGGCGGCAATGACATTTGATTTAGCCTTTTAATAAAGCTGAGGCTTGGGAAAAAGGTGACCTAACCCACCAACTCCAGTCTGTCCGAGACTGAGGGATTTCCTGGGATGTGGCACTTTCAGTGGCAAAACCAGGAAAGTCCTGGGTAAACGGGGACAGTTGGTCACTCTCCTTGGGAAAGCCACCTCTAGGGGCAGGAATGCACATGGCCCCGCTCAGATTCCTCCTGGGAGCAGAAGGTTGCTCTCTTAGAGCTGACAGCCAGCCATCCTTCCCCCACTGAATCAGGAGCAGGCAGTCAATCTGCAATATGCTGGGACCGACCTGACCACACTCAATAGGCCTGCTGCTGTCTTTGAAGTCCCTGGGAGGGGCTCAGGGAAGTGAGAGGAGAACTCAGGGATCTCTTGAGGAAAAAAACGGCAGGGCTTCTGTTGCTGTCAGCACAACTTCCCCCTTGCCCTCCCTGGCAGATATTTAAGGTCCACAGAGAGACGGGACATGAAAATATGTTGGGCTCATCTGGTTTATAACCAGCACATTGTGTCCAGGGTAATGCAATTCATGTTCTTGACTTTTTCTATGCATTCTCTTTACTCCTCCCTTTCAGTGGAGTTTTTCATTAGTTTGAGACCAAGGGCTTCCCTGGTGGCTCAGACAGTAAAGAATCTGCCTGCAATTTGGGAGACGCAGGTTCGAGCCTGCGTCAGGATGATCCCCTGGAGGAGGGCATGGCAACCTACTCCAGTATCCTTGCCCGGAGAACTCCATGGACAGAGGAGCCTGGCGGGCTACAGTCCATGGGGTCTCAAAGAGTCGGACACCACTGACTGACTTTCACTTTCAGGGAGAAGGTGAGAGTCAAGCGACAGAAAATTAGTAAAGAGCTTGAGGTTCTTGTTAGAATGCAAGGGCCTCTCCTATATAAACTTAGTGAGACAGCAAAGGAATTCCTTGCCCTTCCAGCTGACCTCGAGGGAATTACATAGCTGCTCTGAGAAGCTAGGCGGCCTGGGAACAGAGTAAGCAACCCCAGCTCAGAGCTTCCAGAAGCATGAGGGGCACAGCTGGTACCAAATTAACTGTGAGGACCACCCAGCCCCCGAAGAAGGCAGGAACTGGAGGGGTCAAAACCATGTCAGAGGTGTCCAGGTATCTGCTCCCCTGAATTAATATACAATTGCCCCTTACAAGTACAGCACAGCAGCTCTTACAAGTTATTCCACTAAGCAGCGGTTAGTAGTCTTTCTCCTCATTCGTACAGATGAGGAAGCAAGGCCAAGAGGGATTAAATGACTTGCCCAAGGTCGCACAGAGTTAGTGGCCAAGGACAGATTAGAACCCTGAGCCCCAGAGTGCCCAGGCCCGTGCCCAGCTCCAAAACATCCCTCAGAAATCGGTCCAGAGCATGGGCAGAGCCAGGTCTGTGCCCTCGGGAGCCCTGGAGGCTGGGGGGGCTGCTGCAGGGGGCACAGGCAGGCTCATACTCACAAGCAGAAACCTGCAGCATCCTTCTCTGCAGCAGCAGACAGCAACAGCCCTGTGCTGGAACAGACAGAAAGAGGCTCAAGTCGAGAAAGCCAAGGGAGGCCACTGTGGGCCTGCAGTCTCCACGTCTGGAATCTGGCTTTGAGATCATGCCTCATTTTCCTTGGTGCCCAGGGCTCCTATTGCCTGGAATTCATTCCTTCGCTCATTCCCCCATCATGTCCCAGACACTTACTATGTCACCTGGCAGTGCTCTAGGGCTGAGAGGGAGCCATCCTTGGAAGAGAGAAACAACCGTGTTTTGAACGGGTTTCAGGGCAGACAGACATAGAGACATATAATGATAAGACCATGTGACTTTAATTCAACAAACAGTTTCTGAGCACTTGGGATGTGCTGTACCTAAAATAGTGAGGGAACACAGAGAAACTCAGGGAAGGCTTCCTGGAAGGGGTGGCGTGTGGGCCGGAAGACTGAGAAGAGTTTCACTGAGCGGCTTAATCGTTTCCCGGCTAAAAGGACACTGATAAGGCAAGTGCCTGAAATTGTTCTGAGCACTTCTTTCTCAATAAGCTCTTGCTGTTATTAGAACAGGACTCTACCCATTAGAAACTCATTTCTTGGGGATCTCTTATCTGGGTTCTGACTTTCTGAGTTAATCTCTTTCATCTCAGTGGACCTGTCTCTCAAATGGAAGCGAATAATCCCGCGTCTTAGAGAGGCTCCGGGCTTCGGAGGCACGTTCACACAAAAGTCCTTGAGCCACAAATTCCTTGCACAGCTGATGGCATCCTCTTTCCCACCAAGGCTGCCGTGCTCCACTCTCAACAGGAAATTGGTTTTATTTATAAGAATCACAATCCTAAACTGACGTTTACTGGGCTGCTCACATTCCCTCTCTCACTTCTCTCCCCTCCCCAAGACACATTCACCCTCCAGAGATTCCTCAGTGACCACAGAGCAAGTAGCGCTGAAGAATGCTCGGAAAACCGGATAGACAGATGCTGCAGACTGTTTCCTAGAAGGGGATACTGAGGCCTGGGGAGTGACTCACCCAACCAAGCAGAACCCGTGGGGTTCCCGGTTCCCAAAGAGCTGCCTCTTCCTTGCACCCTGACTGCTCTCCCTCCTGTTTCTGCCTAGGCTCTGGGAAGAAGTGCCATCTTCCCTAAGCTTGGGAAAAGCCTCCCATCTCTGGATGACAGAAGTCTTTAGAGAAACACTTCCCATCATTAAAGGGATTTGGAAGAAAATTGGCACAGCTTCCTCAGCTTTGAAGCTCCTTGGCCCCTCCTGCCCTTTAATGGGGCTTGGAACCAGCCCAGTTCCGAGAGCACTCGCCCCTTCTGAAAAGGGCAGGGGCCCAGAGCAGAATTCCCCCCACTCCTCCTGGCCTTTCAGCACCAAAGGTGACCTCTCAGGATTTGTTTCAGACCACTTCATTGCCAAAGCATCGAGGGCTCCCACACAAAGAGCTTCAAAGTCAGGAGGGTTCAAGGTCAAGTACGATCATGAGCAAACCCCGAGCTTAGGATTCGGAAGCATCACATTGGAGATTGTTCTTCAGTAGCTTTCCCACAGCCTTTTAAAGCCTTTAAAAGCCTCGAGTAATTAAGTTAGATTTCTGCACCATCACAAAATTTGGTTAAACCACATCATGTAAGTATGGAAGAGGTATCTGTTTCATTCCACACTTGCTCTTAATTTTCCAGGTGAGGAAAGTGTTACATACTCTTTTCCAAAGGCTTGCATCATTGGCTACACCTTAGAATCACCCAGAGCTTTAAAAAACACACCACCTAAGCTGAACCCTTAAACCAATTAAATCAGAATGTCATGTGTGTGCACGCACACATTCGAGTCTGACTCTGCAATCTCACGGACTGTAGCCCACCAGGTTCTTCTGTCCATGGAATTTTTCAGGCAAGAATAGTGGAGTGGGTTGCCACTTCCTTCTCCCAGAATGTCTTGGATGGGGGTCATATTTTTTAAAGCTCCCTGAATATCTCCCACATGTGTTTAAAGTTAAGACCCTCTGCCTTAAGTAGAAATTCAACTGGAAAAACCTGAGCTCCTCGACAAGGAAGAACAACAAATTCAGATGATGCTTCTGAAGGTGAAACAAATACTATCAATCTGTTCATCTCTTTTAATTAGTTTTCCTTTTTCAGACCTTCCCTGGCCACCGACCGCATGATTCCCACATTTCAAGTATTTTTACTGGCTTGACTCTTCACAGCTCATCTCTATCTTCCAGTGCCCAAGAATTAAGTGCCCTCTCCTGGCAATCAGGTGATCTGACTCAGAAACCAAAGCACACAGGAAAGGGATGATACACTTTTGACCAATTATTGTGATCCAAATTAAAGGGACTATCTCAACTGTGCATGTATGGCTCCAAGTGTGACGCAATTTCAGGAAGCTTTGGCATGGACTTCCAAGTGCAATCCACAGATAGTAGGTCAGTCACATTTGGCCCTGGACACGCTCACCAGCTGGAAGAGCAGTAGGAACCAGAATCCTTGACCACATGGTGTGAGTTCAGCCAATGGGCTCATCCACAGGGACACAAGGACGCTCTTATGAGATTCATAAATATGTAAACACCCAAGGACAGGAACCATCTGAAAGTACCCCATAGGATTTAGCATAGCTTAGACAATAGCAAAGAAATTCACATGCAAAATACAGCAATTCTGCCATCACTTTCTAGGACAACTCTTATAAATGCTCTACCTTTCTGGGGAAGACACCCCCACATACTCCTTCCTCTACCACCTTGGTTTTACTTAGGAGAATCATGGCTGTCTAGCGGAATGGCTTAGAAAGGGTGAGGAGAAAGCCTGGAAGTATTTTTGCATTACACACTGGGTGATATTCCAAAGACTCTCTACCTCCAAACATCTCTTTACATCTTAAGAGACAATGGAAAATCAGCCCAGAGCCTAAAAATGATAGGCTAGCTTTGGAGATGCACAATATGTAACATGCAGACTGGGGAATATGGAAAACAGTTTCTCCTGTACTGACTGATTTGTGAGATTTACAAATGAGAGAAAACACCTTGAGATTCTGGAGATGATGATGAGGCAGTTTAACCATTCTTAAAAGTATCACAAACAATTCTTTACAATTTTTACAAATGTTCTGAGACTCCAAGTACATCTTGCACTTCGATTTAATTTTGCTGTTAAAATCACGATGTGCCTAGTCATTTCATAATCATTCAATCTTACCTTTAAAAGAAAAAGGCCCTCAATCTCTGACAGGCAAGAGGAGACTCAGATACTAGAGGTTGCACTGGTTAATGGAAGACTGGGACCAACATACTTAATTTTATTTTGTTTGCAGTAATGCTTCCTAAGGCCCATTTGACTTCACACTCCAGGATGTCTGGCTCTAGCAAACCATGGTGGTTAGCCCGGTCATTAAGATTTTTATGTGTAGTTCTTCCGTGTATTCTTGCCACCTCTTCTTGATCTCTTCTGATTCTGTTAGGTCCATACCATTTCTGTCCTTTATTGAGCCCATCTTTGCATGAAATGTTCCCTTGGTATCTCTAATTTTCTTGAAGAGATCTCTAGTCTTTCCTATTCTATTGTTTTCCTCTACTTCCTTGCATTGTTCATTTAAGAAGGCCTTCTTATCTCTCCTTGCTATTCTCTGGAACTCTGCATTCAGTTGGGTATATCTTTCCCTATCTCCCCTGCCTCTTGCTTCTCTTCTTTCCTCAGCTATTTGTAAAGTCTCCTCGGACCATCACTTTGCCTTCTTGCATTTCTTTTTCTTTGGGATGGTTTTGGTCACTGCCTCCTGTACAATGTTATAAACCTCTGTCCATAGTTCTTCAGGCACTCTGTCTATCAGATCTAATCCCTTAACTCAATTCATTACCTCCACTGTATAATAATAAGGGATTTAAGTCATACCTGAATGGACTAGTGATTTTCTCTACTTTCTTCAATTGAAGCCTAAATTCTGCAATAAGGAGCTGATGAGCTGAGCCACAGTCAGCTCCAGGTCTTGTTTTTGCTGACTGTATAGAGCTTCTTCATCTTCTACTGCAAAGAATATAATCAATCTGATTTCGGTACTGACCATTTTGTGATGTCCATGTGGAAAGTCATCTCTTATGTTGTTGGAAAAGGATGTTTGCTATGACCAGTGTGTTCTCTTGACAAAATTCTGTTAGCCTTTGCCCTGTTTCATTTTGCACTCCAAGGCCAAACTTGCCTGTTACTCCAGGTATCTCTTGACTTTTTACATTGGCATTCCAACCCCTTATGATGAAAAGGACATCTTTTTCCAGTGTTAGTTCTAGAAGGTCTTGTAGGTCTTCATAGAACCAGTCAACTTAAGCTTCTTCAGTATCAGTAATTGGAGCACAGACTTGGATTACTGTGATGCTGAATGGTTTGCCTTGGAAATGAACCAAGATCATTCTGTCATTTTTGAGATTTTTTGTTGCATTACTGCAAACAAAGCTAGTGGAGGTAATGGAATTACAGCTGAGCTATTTCAAATCCTAAAAAATGATGTTGTTAAAGTGTCCCACTCAATAGGTCAGCAAATTTGGAAAAACTCAGTAGTGGCCACAGGACTAGAAAAGGTCAGTTTTCATTCCAATCCCAAAGAAGGGCAGTGCCAAAAAAATGTTCAAACTACTGTACAAGTGCACTCTTCACATGCTAGTAAGGTCATGCTCAAAATCCTTTAAGACAGGCTTCAGCAGTATGTGAAACAAGAACTTCCAGATGTACAAAGTGGGTTTAGAAAAGGCAAAGGAACCAGAGATCAAATTGCCAACATTCGTTGGATCACAGAGAATGCAAAGAAATTCCAGAAAAATACCTACTTCTGCTTCATTGACTACATGAAAGCCTGTGACTGTGTGGATCACAACAAACTGTAGAAAGCTCTTAAAGAGGTGGGAATACCAGACCACCTTACCTGTCTCCTGAGAAACCTGTATGTGGGTCAAAAAGCAACCATTAGAACCTTACATGGAACGACTGGTTCAAAATTGGGAAAGAAGTATGACAAGCCTTTATATTGTGACCCTGTTTGTGTAACTTACATGCAGATTACATCATGCAAAATACAGAGCTGAATAAATCACAAGCTGGAATCAATATTGCTGGGAGAAATAACAACCTCAGATATGCAGATGATACCACTGTAATGGCAGAAAGAAGAACTAAAGAGCCTCTTGATGAGGGTGAGAGCGGAAAGTGAAAAAGCCAGCTGAAAACTCAACATTCAAAAAACTAAGATCATGGTATCCTGTCCCATCACTTCATGGCAAATAGAAGGGGAAAAGTGGAAGCAGTGATAGATTTTATTTTCTTGGGCTCCAAAATCACTGCAGACAGTGACTGCCGCCATGAAATTAAGACACTTACTCCTTGGAAGAAAAGCTATGTCAAATCTAGACAATGTATTAAAAAGCAAAGACATCATTTTGCTGACAAAGGTCCACATTGTCAAAGCTATGGCTTTTCCAGCAGTCATGTACCGATGACAGAGTCAGACCATGAAGAAGGTTGAGTGCCAAAGAATTGATGTTTTCAAATTGTGGTGCTGGAGAATACTCTTGAGAGTTCCTTGAACTGCAAGGACATCAATCCAATCAATCCTATAGGAAATCAACTCTGAATATTCATTGGAAGAACTGATGCTGAAGCTCCAACACTTTGGCCACCTGATGCAAGGAGCCAACTCGTTGGAAAAGACCCTGATGTTGGGAAAGATTGAAGGCAACAGGAGAAGGGGACAACAGAGGATGAGATGGTTGGATGGCATCACTGATGCAATGGACATGAATTTGAGCAAACCCTGGGAGATACTGAAGGACAGGGAAGCCTGGCATGCTGCAGTCCATGGGGTCACAAAGAGTTGGAGAGGACTTAACAACTGAACAACAACAACAAAACTTAATTTTGCATGGGTCAACCTTTCAATGCAGTGACTGTTCAACACACAGCTCAGCTTTTTCAGTGAATGGGGATTTCTACAATCTCTGGCATGGCAGGGCAGGGAAATTCCCACATTCCTTAGCTGAAAGGTGTAGTAAACAGATTAGTAGCGTTCAAGGCAATGGCACCCCACTCCAGTACTCTTGCCTGGAAAATCCCATGGACGGAGGAGCCTGGTGGGCTGCAGTCCATGGGGTCGTGAAGAGTTGGACACGACTGAGAGACTCCCCTTTCACTTTTCACTCTCGTGCATTGGAGAAGGAAATGGCAACCCACTCCAGTGTTCTTGCCTGGAGAATCCCAGGGACGGGGGAGCCTGGTGGGCTGCCGTTTATGGGGTCACACAGAGTCAGACACGACTGAAGTGACTTAGCAGCAGTAGCAGCAGCAGGGAACCTTGGAGAATTTTCTCCAGAATCAAACACTAAATGAGCCCCTCGCAATCCAGATAATTCTCAAGCATATTCCCTTATCACTGGCTGTGCTTGATTTACTGCAAAATGAGGAGGCAGATGCATGGGTTACCCAAAACATAAACACTCTGAACTGGCAACTAAAATTTCCTTCAGCTGGCATAAACCATTCAAGGATCTTTGAGGGTGGGAGGATTTTAAACTCCCAGGAGAAAAAGATAACTAAGAAGACTTACTCAGGCTAAGGGCCAAGTCGAAAGCTATTAAGACAAAAACCTTCTGATAATCACTGGGTGTTTGGAAAGACGACCCAAAATGTTATCATTTGCCCTAAACTCAGAAGGATTAATATACCAATTTGAGAAAGTAGCTTGCAACTTGGACCTTCCATCAGGGGCTGACACAATTCAGGAAGGGCAGACTCTTGAGCTGGAAGGGTTCCTCAGAGAGACAGCTTAAGAATCAAATTCCCTGTGAGGGTCCCTCCCAGAGGGCGGAGGGGGCCCAGTGGGCCTGGAGCAGCAAACTTCCATTTTAGAAGGAGAGGGTCTGTGGCCTCAAGAGACTACAGAAGGACGCATTCAGCCATCCAGGCACAAAACTGACGTGATCTCAGCAGAATTTGAGACAAAAAAAAAAAAAACAAAAAAAAAACACCCGGTTAGAAATGTGAGAGAGGCTCCAGGGAGGGTTCACAGGAAAAAAAAAAAAAAAAGGAAGATCGCCAGCTAAGTTAACCCTGTCTCCCCAGCTGTCTTCTGTGCTCTTGGCAAAGACCCTTCCTCACCGGTAACCAGCTGACCCAGATGAGAAAAAAACGTGAGAAAAATCAAAAGATCCAACTTAGTTTAGAGAACCAAAGCTGAGCCCTAAAATTTATGTCAGTTCAGAAATGAGAAACCACTGGGAGAGAGATTCCTTGGGAATCTGAGCGTTTTTCTATATTACTCTTTTCCAGGAGAAAATAAATATAGAAACAGTATTTCCTTTTGCAGGTTTGGTAGAGACAGACCAGGAAAATGCAAGAAGTTTCCCCAAAAGAAAGGAGTTGGGGGGGGTCCCCCACAGCGTCACGATTAAGGGGCAGCTCCTTAACCTTTTCCAAAAGATGTGCCAAGTGCCATCGGAGGCTTCTAGACTCCACCCGGGGAGGCTCTGAGCTCGGGTGCAAGCCGGGCACAACCAGTACAACCCAGGCCGGCCAGCCGCCCAGGAGGGCTTGGCCGAGATATCCGGGCCCAGGCCAACTCCGAAACTTGCTCAGCTGCGCCGGAGCTAAGCCTTTGGGCTGGGACGCGCTCCACCTGCCGGGCACCCTACTCGGCCCAGAATCCCTGCACCCCGCCCCTGCCTGGGGATAAGGCAGTTACCGGAGCACCCGCACGATTGGGGTGGCCCGACCAAGCCGGGAGCCGAGCTGCGCGCCCACCCCACCCCACCGCCCAAGGGCATCCCCTCGCAAGCTTTCATTCGGGGTCTGCAAGAAGCCCTCCACTCTGACTGGCGCCCACTCCAGAAACCCCGACTACCTGCCCTTTCGCCCCCCAAGCAGCCCCGCACTCTTCCGACCTCACTCGGGGACTCCTCGGTCCCTGGCATCTTTCCGAGGTGGCCGGGGCTTAGAAGGTGGGTCCCCATGTGCACCCCCGGCCCTCCAACAGGTGAGAAGCCTCGTCACGCCGAGCCCCCGGCCTCCGCGCCTGGGAGGATCAAAAGATCTTCGGCACAGGTCCGGGCTGGGCAGGGGTAGCCAGCCTGGCTCACCTGAGCCCCAGAGGAACGCGAGGCGCACTCGGTGACGCACCCCGCCTACCCTCGGCCCTGCTTTCTGGCGCCGTGAGGGGCGCGAAGGGGTTGGGGGCGCGCCGCCCCGGGACCCCGCGTCCTCACCTTTGAACCGCTCCATCGGGGCCGCGGCGTGCGCTCCTCGCGGCTCGGCTCGGGCGGCGCTGCGCTCTCGGCGCTCGGCTCCAAGCCCAGGGCCGCCGCGCTGGCCCCTCCCCGTGAGGTCACGCTCACGCCCGGACCTCCTGGCGCGGCTGCCGCGCCCGGGCCCCGGACCCGGTCCCCGCCCGGCGCGTCGCCCCCGCGGGGGAACTCCGCGGCCGGCCGCGGCGGACCGTCAGCTATCGAGTCCGCTCGCGCCCGGGGCCCCGCTCCCGCGCCAGCTGCTTCACGTCCCGGCTCCGAGACTTGACCAAACCCTGGGGGAGGCCCCCTGGAGGGGCGGGCTCGGGCGGCTCACGGGAGCTCTTCTTCCAACCACCGGGCTGCGAACCCACTGCCAGGAGGTGGAGACTGAGGTCTGAGTCAGGAGGCTGAGAGGTACCTAGAGCATACCCCCCCGCCCCGGTTGACCCCTGGGTCCGCACACTTTTGCCCTTGGCATTTCTCGAGGTGGGACATGGGGAGGGGGGTGGGGACAACCGAGTGCGTCCCCAGTTCTTCAGGACTTGCTGCTCCTCTCTCGCAGTCTTTCTGGGTAGCCGATCGCAAAGATATCTACTTGCTGTCTTCTACCCCAGTCCAGGTTCCCTGGGCGCTTTGTGCCAGGTTCTCCCAGGACTAGAATTTATAGATCCTAGATAAACCCTGGAGAGCAGGGTTCCTGGACAGGCTAAGCGCCGACCGCCCCGAGGGGCAGCATCTATTCCCTAGGAGCCCAGTCTTGGCTCTAACTCCACCACTGCTGCCAGGAAGCTGCACACTTCCCGTCTTTTACCTTCCTTTTTTTGATCATTGGTCCCTCCATCAACAGGCCCATGTCCTCCCCACCGGCCCCCAAGGAAGATCCATGTTTTCCTTTAAACTTCCATTTTCACTTTAAGATTTCAATCACAGTTTGTGCTGAACGCCTGGTTTTGCAGCAAGTCTCCCCCAACTTCCTCGAAGGAACATTTAAGGAAGATTTGTTGCTGCTGCTGCTGTTTTCCAAAAGACTTCCTAATTCTTTCTTGGAACAGCAGAGTTAGCCCTGATGTGTTGAGACCTTCTGCCCCAGCAGTCTTAGAAATGTTTTTCTCAGTTCCATTAGCAGCTCACATTCTCCATAGCATCCATGGAGCTATCCTCGCAAGCCAGGCATGGAATGCTAAGGGCTGTACATGCATAGCCTTTCATTTTTCCTATAAGCCTGTGATCTGAGTAGTATTATTTCTACCATGTAGGTAAAGAAATTGATGCTTACAGAGGTTAAACTTGCCCAAAGTCACACAGCTAAAAGGGAGCCCAGCAGACATTAAGCCCAGGTGGTCTGCTTCTAGATGTTTACCCACAAAACTTTCCTGGTGCTGGAGGAAGTACCAGGCTGTCTGTCACTGTCTTGGGAAGCCTCAGATCAGGGAATAATGATGGCCCAGCCAGGTAGGGGCTCTGGTTAGACCCAAGCATGAGGGATTCTGGGAACCCAGTAGAGGTCCCTGATCCCACCTGGAGAAGCCTCCTAAACCTTCTAGAAGAGGACATGACTGAGCTGAGTCTTAAAAGATGAGTTAGAGCTAGTTTGGTGATAGGAGAGGCAGAGTGACTACAGCCTTCCCGGGAGAAAGCAGGGAGCCATTTTAAGGGTCCAATAGTTGTGTGCTGGTACTACTGCTGCTGCTAAGTCGCTTCAGTCGTGTCCGACTCTGGGCTACCCCACAGACGGCCGCCCACCAGGCTCCCCCGTCCCTGGGATTCTCCAGGCAAGAACACTGGAGTGGGTTGCCATTTCCTTCTCCAATGCATGAAAGTGAAGAGAGAAAGTGAAGTCGCTCAGTCGTGTCTAACTCTTAGCGACGGCATGGACTGCTGCTGAAGCCAAAGGGGAAGACCCCAGGAGTGGAGAAGGTGAGGCTAGAGGGGCGGGCACAGGCCTGCTCCAGGATCCAGAACACGGAGTGATCTGAAAGTTAAGAGGATTGGGCAGCCCTGAAAAGTGAAGGTGTCCAGGATTTCCTGGGCAGCTGAGGGAAGGGTGGAGTGTAGGAGGCAGTTGCACCAGCCAGGTGAGAAGTCAGTGAGGTGGTAGAAACCTGGAGGAGAGGACTGGGGCAGAAATAGGCAGAAGTTCAAGGCCAGGGCTCTGTGCCTGAGCACAGGGCTTGAGGGAGATGGAAGGGACAAGGAGACCCGGCGGTTTCCAGCAACTTAGGTGGCCAGGGGGTGAGTGTCCCTACTGCTCAGTCGTGTCTTTTTTGCAACCCCATAGACTGCAGCACGCCAGACTTCCCTATCCATCACCAACTCCTGGAGCTTGCTCAAACTCATGTCCATCAAGTCAGTGATGCCATTCAACCATCTCATCCTCTGTCGTCCCCTTCTCCCCCTGTCTTCAATCTTTCCCAGCATCAGGGTCTTTCCAGTGAGCCAGTTCTTCGCATCATGTGGCCAAAGTATTGGAGCTTCAGCATCAGTCCTTCCAATGAATATTCAGGGTTGATTTCCTTGAGGATGGACCGATTGGATCTCCTTGCTGTCCAAGGGACTCTCAAGAGACTTCTCCAGCACCACAGTTCAAAACCATCAATTATTTGGCACTTAGCTTTCTTTATGGTTCAACTCTCACATCCATACATGACTACTGGAAAAAACACAGCTTTGACTACACAGACCTTTGTAAGTAAAGTATTGTCTCTGCTTTTTAAAATGCTAGCTAGGTTTGGTATAGCTTTTCTTCCAAGGAGCAAGCATCTTTTAATTTCATGGCTGCAGTCACCATCTGCAGTGGTTTTGGAGCCCCAGAAAATAAAGTCAGTCAGTCAGTCCTCAGCTATTTATTAGCTAAGCCCCTGTCAGGTCCCAGCTGCTACCAGGCGCTGCAGAGAGCAGAGGCCAGGTAGCAGAGGGACTGCTGTTGGAGTGTGGGGTGGGGGTGGGGAAGATAAGCGGGAAGAGAGCTGAGCATCCTTGAATCAGATGCAGATAAGTGTCAGCAAGTTGGGGGGTTGGGGGCAGAAAGTGAAGGACCCCCAGCAACTCCAAGTAGGCCTAGGGACCTAGGTCTGAACCCTCCAAGTCACCCCCATGCTTTATTTCAGTCCTCTCAGCCACTCTTCCAGGTGGACTGGGCTCATGGGGGTTCAGAAAATAGGAAGAGTGTGGGCATCTCGGGGAACAAGGGAAAGGAAATAGTGTTCTGGGGTCCTCGGGAAGCAGGGACTGGGAACTGGGTTGGGATGGGGGAGGGTCTCTTGCTTTTTTATGTTCTCCCTCCTCCCCCACTTTCCTCATCTTGCAAATGGCCAGGCATGGCGCCCACCCTCTGATGTACAGTGTCCAGAGACAACTGAACATTGCTGGGTCCCCGGTTTCCTTTCAAGTTCTCCAGGGGAATCTGGTTGTGCAGCCTGGCAATTTGAGACCAGCCTCAAGTCTGGTGGCTGATCATGCCTGACCAGATTTCAACTCCAGCCATCAGCTGGGACCAGTAGGTTACAGGGTCCAGCCCCCCTCCTCAGTCCGGCCTTTGTCACTGCTGACCCTCCCAGAGGGGTGAGGCTGACTCTAACTGAGGTCACTAAGTACAAAAGGTAGAATTCAAGTATTTCCACCCTATGAATGGAGAGGATTTGGGGGCCTCACCCAAGTCACCAAGTGAGGTAATCTCTTTCAGAACTCAGATTCAAAATTCATGTTTCCTGGTTCCAAATCCTGTGCTGTCACACCCCTGCCTGGCTTTCCCAGGGCTCTAACAGGGCTTCACCCCAGCCAGTCCCTTGGTGGCCGGCTCTGTTAGCACTTTCTGTAATGGCACCATCCTCTCAGAAAGCTGCAGGGGGCTCCATATCTCTCATGCCTGCTCCCTCTCCCCATTCCCCCACCACCACCCGGCTCCAGCCCTTTAATTGCCTCTTCTTAAATCCTCTCTAGTTTATCCATGGAGACTTGGCAAATCCCAGAGCCTCTGGACAAACAGAAATCAATCAGAAATGTAAGCAGAATGAATTTAAAATGGGACTTCACCACCCTTTTCAAGAATGAAACTGAAACACTACTTCAAACCATCAGTAGGAATCAGGGCTTTGGAAGGCTCAGCATTGTGTCCTCCTCTTTCCAAGTTGCATGTGTGTGTGTGGCTCAATTGTGTCCAACTGTTTACAACCCTATGGATTGTAGTCCACCAGGTTCCTCTGTCCATGGGATTTTCCGGGCAAGAATACTGGAGTGGGTAGCCATTCCCTTCTCCAGGGGATCTTCCCAACCCAGGGATTGAACCCAGGTCTCCTACATTGCAGAGAGAGTCTTTACTGTCTGAGTCACCAGAGAAGGTCCAAGTCCTGGATGCAGTTTAACCTCGTGTCTTTAGTCCCTTTGCAACTTTGATAAAGGAGCCACCCCATTCAAATTCTAATTCATTGAGTTTCTGGCCTCTAGGATCAGAGGATCTGGTTTCCTGTACCTTCTCAACCTTCTGAGGGCTCTGACCAACCCTACCCCAGACAGACCACAGGATCCCTAATGGGCTGTTCTGTTGCAGGCAGTCCTGAAACCAAACTGAGCACCTCCAATCTGGAGGGTAGGTAGTGGGTGGGTGTTCCCACCAAGTTCAGCAGGGGTGGGGGTGCACCAGGGCCTCTGGGTGTTGTGGAAGAGTCTGGAATCTGCTAGAAGGGCTGACTCTCCCCTAATTTCTAAACCAGTTCTCGGCACCAGACAAGTTTGTTCAATCATAAAGTGTTGAGGCAATTGCCAGCTGAGGCAATGAGGAGGGGAGCCCAGCTTTATAAAATTATCCTATTTAATTCTCACAGCCATCAGGCAGCATATGCATTTCCCCTTATTTCACACATGGTGACCTTGGAACTTGCTCAAGGTCACCACTCGGCAGGACCCAAGCCAGTCCCATTTGAGCACCATGTCTGACCCAACTACCTAGGAGTATAACTGCTGGGTGATTTGTTAATTCCATGCTTAACTCTTTGAGGAACTACCCAAAATGTTTTTGCAGAGGCTCCACCATTTCACATTCCCACCAGCAAGGCATAGGGGTTCCCGTTTCTCCACACCCTCATCAAAACTTTTTATTTTCCATTTTTAAAAATTATTCCATCCTAGTAGGTTTCATTATTTTTTCATTATTTTTTTTAAGACATTTCACCATGACATGAAGGTAACATTTCTTCTTAAATCTGAGTGGTTGCTACAAGAGTGTATTTTATATTATATAGTGAGGACCACTGGCTCAGCTCAACCCTCTCATAGTTTTGCTGATGCATTTGAAGAAGCCAAGACCTAGAATTTTGAAGTAGAAAGTGTTTATTCAATATTCAGGTGACTGACCCTCCTGGCCAGCATGTTTGAAATACTTCAGAATTTAAAATAATAACAATAAATATTTGGGTGGCTCAGAGGGTAAAGAATCTGCCTACAATGCAAGAGACCTGGGTTCAATCCCTGGGTCAGGAAGATCACCTGGAGAAGGAAATGGCAATCCACTCTAGTATTCTTGCCTGGAAAATTCCATGGAGAGAGCCTGGCGGACTACAGTCCACGGGGTCACTAAGAATTGGACATGACTGAGTGACTAACACTTTCAGAGAAATAAAGACAGCAAGGCCTCGAGGAAGGAGCATAGATGGAGGCGAGGGGAGTGGGTGGACACATGCCTCCTTGCTCTGTCTTTTCCTCTCCCCATGCTGTCTTTCCTAATGCTTGTCTCGGCCCATCTCCAGACCCTTTTGTCTCCTAACTTCTGCCCAGATTCCCAGTCCACTGATGCAGAACATTTCAGGGCTGTTTGGAAACCAGGAATCACCAGAGAATCCAACACTCAGGATGCCAGAATCCAGAGAGGTGCCAGCACCAACCAAAGCAGACCAGCAGCTGGCAGGTGGCACCAGCGCCCAGTCTCAGCGTCCAGCAAGAGCTCTTCTTCCAGCTGCTTGTGCTCAGGGCTCAGCTGCCCCTTCTCCCTGGGTAGTCCCAACACTGTGTCACCCTAAGTTGTACAGAACCTCTGAAATATGCCTGAATTATGGTGCCTAGGCAGCGGTCAAGGTCTTGGTCTTGGTTTCACTTCTTGATTTTTTTTTGCTGACTCTTTCTGTGATTGCTAAGATAATCATTTCTCAGATGAGGCTTGGGCAGAAATGCAGCCGGACCAGAACTGACAGCCTTGCAGGTTCCTCAGAGTCCCCAGATAAGGACACCTTGCAGAGAAATCATTCATTTGTGCCTGGAAGCTGAGAGTACTTCCTGTTTCCTTCCCCAAACTCTTGTCCCCCTGCAGAGCCCCAGCTGGTCTTTCCAGACCCAGCCCAGAGGCCTTTCTCCTTCATCAAGGCTTCCCAGAATATTTTGAAAGGACTGAAGGATTAAAAGGATTCTTGAAATCCTATTAACACTTTCCCACTTCCAAAATCCATTTCTCATTTAATATCAGAAAACAACTAACCTTCTTTTTAGGTCTTAAGCTCTCCAAAGAGCCTGCAGGATCTTGTGAGCAGGAACTCAGTAATAAGCCCCTTGATTGCCAGCCAATCAGGACTGGCAAGTCTCAGGTACCTAGGTTTATAGACTGGCTGTGGGTCCACAGACTCTGCCATAAAGCCCGCAGCCACTTGTCTGCAATAGGTGCTTTCCCAGCACTGTGCTGCCAACAGGCTCAGCTGCCCAGGGCCTCTTGGGGCTGCCTGGGCCCACACCAGACCAGAACAGCTCAGCCTCTTAATCCTCCATCTAGCAAGGCTGAGCTTCAAATTCTCATCACTACATTTCAGAACCCACTCCCTCCAGGCTGACCTGCCTGGTGACTCTTCTTCCCACTCCTTGGGGCACTCTTTTTGGATCCCTTTCCAATGGCTGGATGAAAGGAGTGGAATTTTAAGTCTTTTGCCCTAAAGTCACTGACTGGGGTAAGGGATAAAATATAAAACCTGGTATTGTTAACTATGGGCTTCCCTGGTGGCTCCATGGTAAAAACTCTGCCTGCCAATGCAGGAGATGTGGGTTCCTTCCCTGGGTTGGGCTGATCCCCTGGGGAGGTGGGGAGGAGGGCAGATGGCAACCCACTGCAGTATTCTTGTCTGAAGAATTCTGTGGACAGAGGAGCCTGGTGGACTACAGTCCATGGATGCCACAAATCGGACATGACTTAGCAACTGAGCACTCATACATAGGGTAAAAGGGATAGAAATGGGAAGTAGTTACTGAGTAATTGCCTCAATCTTGCAGAAACAAGATTTCATTTATATTGAAGACAAAGTGGGCATGCACTGATGGAGCTCCTGCTTAGCAGCCCTGGGGGAGGCAGGAGGGATTAGAAGGCTGTCTGGGGGAGCTCAGGCGCATCTCTGTGACCCTGATCCAGGAGCCTTCCCCAGCAGGTCCTCTGTGCTGCTGCCAGCTCACCAATATGCCTACCCTTAGGCACACAGCATGGTTTTTCTTTAAAAGTATCCATTGAGTTCAGTCCCCCCAGTCCCAAGTTCGGTAAGGAATGTGCCGAGAGAATGACTGACCTGGAGCCACAGGAGTAGGATTGGAGCTGGACTCTGAGTCTCCTGATTCCCAGGCCAGGGCTCTTTCTGCAGCAGCCACTGTGCTCAGGGTAGAAGCAGGTCTGAACCCAGCTCCTCCAGAATGGAAAATGCTGCCACATCTGACCAAGGCCTCTGGGCCTGTTCTGCTGACAGTCTTTCTAGAGCCCCAGACACCAGGCTCTTCACTGTGGGTACAGCCTAGCACACAGAATTATCCACAAGTCATCATGAAAGAGTGAAGCATTTTCCACAGGCGTGATTGTATCCCTGAAGGGACAAAAATTTGTTCTTGGGAGGGGCAAGAAAAATCTCACGGTATATAAACACACACACATAGCATATAAACAGATACACTGTATGTCTATGGCATTAAAATTTCACGGGCGAGTAGAATCTCAGCTGCCAATTAAAACATGTTTAGGACTTTCCCCCATACCACCAAACAATGCTCTGATATCAGCTGGGTACTCTATGATTTGACTCAACTCTGACACCATCTACCTGGAGATAGCATCAACTCCAAAAGGTTAAGGGTTCAGTCCTACGAGACTGTGCTCCAAGCCCTTCCCCACCCCTAATCCCCACAGCTTCTGATGCCAATCACGTGTGCTTCTGATCAATTGCCTATATACTGGTGATGCCCAAAACTTTCTTTTCGGGTTTGGTTAACTTGCAAGAGTGGCTCACAGAACTCAGAAATACATTTTACTTCCTAGATTACCAGTTTGTAATAAAAGGATACAGCTCAAGAATGGCCAGATGGAAGAGATGCCAAGGGCAAGGTCTGGGGAAAGGGCACAGAGCTGCATGCCTCTCCCAGCTCATCGCTATCTCCAAATCTCCAGGTATTCATGAAAGCTGGAAGTTCTCCGAACCCTTTCCTTTTGGGTTGTTATGGAGTTTTCATTACATGGGTATTACTGATTAAATCACTGGCCACTAGTGTTGATTCAACCTTCATCCCCTTCTCCCCTTCCTGGGGGCAGGATGGGGGTCAGGGGGTTGGGACTGAAAGTTCTAACCCTTGAGTCACATGGTTGGTTCTCCTGGTAACCTGCCCCCATCCTTAGGCGCGCTCCAAAATCACCTCATTAACATAAACATGAGTGTGATGAAAGGGGGTTGTTATGAATATCAAGACATCTTTATCATGCTTATTTATCACTTAGGAAAGTTCAAGGGTTTTAGAAATTTCTAAACAGCTATACATTTCTTGTTATAAATCACAATATCACAAATAGAACCTAGGAGAAAATGTCTACAAAGGCTCCTGGACGGGGAGTTCCCTGGTGGCCCAGTGGCTAAGGGGGCCTGGGTGTGATCCCTGCTCAGGGAACTAAGATCCCACATGCAACAACTAAATATCCCAAGTGTAACTTAGACCTGATGCAGCCAAACAACTAAATAAATAATTTTTTTTTAAAGGCTCATGAACAGAGGCGATGATGAAAGAAAGGTGAAAAACACCAGAATATAGGCTCTGGAGTCAAGGTTAGACTCTCCCGTCTACCTCTTTCTAGCTGATGACCTTGGGCAACATGCTCAACTTTTCCCTACGCCAGTTTATCCCTTAAGTCAAATCAAGATTTTTTATTCACCTCACAGGTTGGCTGTGAGGATTCCATGAGATAGACAATACACATAAGGCACTTAATTCCATGTCTGAGACGTAAGTTCACAATAGGTGTTAGATGCAACAATGATCAAGACGGCTGGAAGGGAGGGCGTCTTCCCCCTACAGAGTCACTCTTATCATGGCTTCCCTGATGGCTCAGTGGGTAAAGAATCTGCCTGCAGTGCAGGAGACACAGGAGACATAGGTTCGACCCCTGGGTCGGGAAGATCCCGTGGAGGAGGAAATAGCAACCCACTCCAGTATTCTTGCTGGAAAAATCCCATGGACAGAGGAGCCTCGCAGGTTACAGCCCAAAGAGTCGGGTGCAATTAAGCACACATGCCTCCTATGGCAGAGAAAACAAAGCTATGGCTGGTTTCAGAAATCCCTCTACAGGAAGAAGGGTCCTGCTTGGTGCCAAGGATTAGAACTGGTGCTAAGATTTCAACCACTCATCCACCCACCCACCCACTCAGGTCTCTGCTCTCCATCTCTACTTCCCTGTGTCTGACACTAAGCATGGCACCTGGGGCTTTATTGGATGATAAACTGCACAAAGGGATTTATAGCCTCAAAGGGGACCAGAAACTCCATCTTCACTGGCAAAATGACTTATCTACTAAGTGAGTGCTTCTTAGATGGTAACATGTATAGGAATCACCTGGGGATCTTGTTAACATTCAGCTTCTGATGCTGAAGATCTGGAGTGGGACCAGAGAATCTGCCTTTGTGACAGCCTCCCAGGCGATGGGGATGCCCTGGTCCAGCACCACTAATTGGGGAGCCAAACATTCTCAGGCTTTCCTTTCCCACAGTTAACCAAACCCAGGAAATGATGCTTCCCTTTCTCTGCTGATGGTTGCCTATTATTTTATCACAGGCCCATGATAAAGCATCTAGAAATTTTCATGCTGGTAAATTCTAGAGAAGACTCTTGAGAGTCCCTTGGACAGCAAGGACATCAAATCAGTCAATCCTAAGGGAAATCAACCCTGAATACTCATTGGAACGACTGATGCTGAAGCTCCAATACTTTGGCCACCTGATGCCAAGAGCTGACTCACTGGATAAGACCCTGATGCTGGGAAAGACTGAAGGCAGGAGAAGTAGAGGATGAGAGAGGATAAGATGGTTGGATGGCATCACTGACTCAATGGACATGCATTTGAACAAAGTCCAGGAGATGGTGAAGGACAGGGAAGCCTGCAGTGCTGCAGTCCTAGGGTTGCAAAGAGTTGGATAAAACTCGGTAACTGAATGAACAACAACAACAAATTCTGGAACAAAATCTTCAAGGCAAGTCCATTCTGCACCTGGGGTCACAACTGGTTTCTGAGGATTCTGAACGTTCAGTTACAGTGAGCTCGCTTCAGTGCTCCAACTGGATCACACAGTTGTACTTGTTTTTCTTTTAGGATCAAAATACTCTGGGGGAGGGAGATGAGAAGGGGGTTAGGAGGAGAGAAGGGAGGGAGAAGAAAAGGCTGGCCAGGAGGAGACAGCCTGGAGAGAGAGAGGAGGCTCCTAGCCAGGCTCTTCCAACTTCCCTTTTGTTTGGAAACAGCCTCAGGTAGCCAGCGTTTCTCCTGGCAGAAACAACTGAGAGAATATAAATGGGATTAAAGGAGGCTCCACCAGGGCAGAGCACTTGAAACCAGGCCACTAAAATCGGCCAGTGTCTGGGGACCTCGTTCTGTCACCCGATTAGAATTTTTAGTGTAATTCAAGTAATGTTTACGGAAGGTCCCAGAGCGGAAGGGCCTGGGGTGTGGGGTCTGGAGCCAAGAACAATCGTTTTTCTTTTTTTAAAAAAAGCACTTGAGGAGCAGTTTTCTCAGAAAAAGAGTAACCTGTTAACACATATGGTAAGAGTCCAGTCTCTCAACTTGGACTGTTGAGAGAATGCAGCTGCCCGTGTGCGTGACCTGTGGATGGGCTCTTGGGTCGGCCCCACCCACCTCAGGGCTCTTGGTAGGATTCAGATCCTCCCACACAAAATACTCTCACAATTCAAACAACACGTGGGGGCATCACAGTGCTCAGTGTCTTAGAATCCATGGTCTCCCCAACAGATGGCCACCTCCAACGGGGCTGTAAGAGTGGGAGAGCTGGAACCCCCCGCCCCCAGCCAAGTGGCTAAGACTGTGTTCCCAAAGCAGGGGTTCGATCCCTGGTTCAGACACAGATCCTGCATGCCGCAACTAAGACCCAGCACAGTTAAATAAATAAGTAAAAATAAATATTAAAAAAAGAAAAGTGGGAGAACTTGGGAGGCTATGATAAAGATTTTCCTGAGCTGGGTCATAGCTTGACTCAGTCCTTCAGACTAAAGGGCTGGCATGACTGAATTATCCCAGGTCCATCGCTGATGATCAGTGTGACATTGAGCATTCATCATCTGTAAAATGGGGATAATAATAATACCTACTTCATAGACATGTTGTAAGGATGCTCCAGGATGAAGCACAGAAAAAACAGCGTAATATCTGCTATTGAGTGAATATTCAAAAACAGGTTGTGGGTGCATTTATCTAGGGCTTAAGTTTTGGACTGGGGTGGGGTGGGGTGGGTGGAGGAGAGAGGTAAAGGAAAGAGCTAAGAGCTTAGAATGTAGTTTTTCTTCCAGTGCTTTCTTTCATGGGCATAGAACCAATTTAACACCCTCATCCTAAGCCATATATGTATATCCTTCCTGCTCAAACTTCTTGCCCATTGTCCACTAGGGAAAAAGCTAACACACCACTTCAGAACCTCTAATGACAGAGCTCTGGAAACACAATGCTCTTTTTTTTTTCAGTTGTTGCATGCAAACTCTTAGTTGCGACATGTGAGATCCAGTTGCCTGACCAGGGATTGAACCTGGGCCTGCTGCACTGGGAGCATGGAGTCTTCAGCCACTGGACCACCAGGCAAGATCCCTGCCCTAGCTCTTGATTTCCACTTTCTCCAATCTCCCATCCTTCTGCATCTCCAGTCAACACTTGGTTGAATCTCATTCTTCTCCAAAATCGACTGCATCTTTCTCCACTATATAGCTTTTGGGTTTTACAATAAAAATAAAACTCTGTTTACATTTTTTCAAATTAACTGCCCTTCTTTGTCATTGAATGTATTTTTAATTGCTGTGTTGAATTCCAAGTAATTGCTATGTCATAATTTTTATAATCATCCTCCCACGGAGGGGTATTGGAGTGATTACTAGATTTCAAAGTTCTAAATAGAACATCAAAAAACATCTTAATACAGATTATCTTTCTTCCTTTTAAAAACATTTTTTATTGAGATATAATTGACATACTGTGCAAATCACCCATTTAAAGTATACCATTTAATGCTTTTTACTATATTAATAGAGTGGTGCAACTGTTCATGGGGTTGCAAAGAGCTGGACACAGCTAGGCAATGGCACCCCACTCCAGCACTCTTGCCTGGAAAATCCCATGGGCGGAGGAGCCTGGTAGGCTGCAGTCCATGGGGTCGCGAAGAGTCGGGCACGACTGAGCAACTTCACTTTCACTTTTCACTTCCATGCATTGGAGAAGGAAATGGCAACCCACTCCAGTGTTCTTGCCTGGAGAATCCCAGGGACGGGGGAGCCTGGTGCGCTGCCGTCTCTGGGGTCGCACGGAGTTGGACACGACTGAAGTGACTTAGCAGCAGGGACTGAACAACAACAACCATCACCACAATTAATTTTAGAACATGTTTATCACCCTAAGAGGAAATCTTATACCTATCAGTCATCACCCCATTCTCCCCATTCCCTCAGCATTAGGCAATCACTAATCTATCTTCTGAATCGACAGATCTGCTTGTTCTGGAAATAAATGGAATTATTTAATATCCCCAAAGACATTCCATTCCACTGTCTTTTCTGCGGATTCTTTCAATTGGCATAATGTTTTCAAGGTTCATCCATGTTACAGTATGTATCAGAACTTGTTCCTTTATATTTTCAAGTAACATTCCATTGTATGGCTATATCACATTTTATTTATGAATTCATCAGTTGCTGGACAATGATTTGTTTCCACTTTGGGTCTATTATAAATGCTGCTGCTGTAAATATTCATGTACACTGCTTTCTACGCAGTGCGTAGCTATGCCTGTGCTCAGCTGTTGCCCTTGTGGTTCAGCCCTTGTTCATACGTTGGGCTCACGCTCTCGTCTCCACCATTGTTCATTCATTCAGCCCTTGCTCACGCTCTCCTCTCCACCACTGTTCGTTCATTCAGCCCTTGCTCACGCTGTCCTCTCCACCACTCTTCGTTCATTCAGCCCTTGCTCACGCTCTCCTCTCCACCACTCTTCGTTCATTCAGCCCTTGCTCACGCTCTCCTCTCCACCACTGTTCGTTCATTCAGCCCTTGCTCACGCTCTCCTCTCCACCACTGTTCGTTCATTCAGCCCTTGCTCACGCTCTCCTCTCCACCACTGTTCGTTCATTCAGCCCTTGCTCACGCTCTCCTCTCCACCCTTGTTCGTTCATTCAGCCCTTGCTCACGCTCTCCTCTCCACCACTCTTCGTTCATTCAGCCCTTGCTCACGCTCTCCTCTCCACCACTCTTCGTTCATTCAGCCCTTGCTCACGCTCTCCTCTCCACCACTCTTCGTTCATTCAGCCCTTGCTCACGCTCTCCTCTCCACCACTGTTCGTTCATTCAGCCCTTGCTCACGCTCTCCTCTCCACCACTCTTCGTTCATTCAGCCCTTGCTCACGCTCTCCTCTCCACCACTCTTCGTTCATTCAGCCCTTGCTCACGCTCTCCTCTCCACCACTCTTCGTTCATTCAGCCCTTGCTCACGCTCTCCTCTCCACCACTGTTCGTTCATTCAGCCCTTGCTCACGCTCTCCTCTCCACCATTGTTCGTTCATTCAGCCCTTGCTCACGCTCTCCTCTCCACCATTGTTCGTTCATTCAGCCCTTGCTCACGCTCTCCTCTCCACCATTGTTCGTTCATTCAGCCCTTGCTCACGCTCTCCTCTCCACCATTGTTCGTTCATTCAGCCCTTGCTCACGCTCTCCTCTCCACCCCAAACCTGCTCCTCTTCCAAAGCTCATGCTCTCCTCTCCATCATTGTTCATTCATTCAGCCCTTGCTCACGCTCTCCTCTCCATCATTGTTCATTCATTCAGCCCTTGCTCACGCTCTCCTCTCCACCCCAAACCTGCTCCTCTTCCAAAGCACACTACAGGTTCCACCACCTCTCCTGTTGCACAACCCAGAAACTCAGCCATCGGCCTGTATGCTACTCTCAACCCTTCCACCCTCCTCCCCATTGCAGCCCACATCCAGCCCACTTGCAACTCAAATAGAAGCATGGCCCCAAGAATGCTTTGCAAATGGTCTAGAATCAATCAGGCCATTAATTTTTTACACACTCATACCCCTCTGTTTATATTTGTCGAGTTACTGGATTAATGTCTGCTGCTGCTGCTAAGTCACTTCAGTCGTGTCCGACTCTGTGCGACCCCAGAGACAGCAGCCCACCAGGCTCCCCCGTCCCTGGGATTCTCCAGGCAAGAACACTGGAGTGGGTTGCCATTTCCTTCTCCAATGCATCAAAGTGAAAAGTGAAAGTGAAGTCGCTCAGTCATGTCCGACTCTTAGCGACCCCATGGACTGCAGCCTACCAGGCTCCTCCACCCATGGGGTTTTCCAGGCAAGAGTACTGGAGTGGGGTGCCATCGCCTTCTCCGGATTAATGTCTATTTGCTATTTTATCTCAAGTGCTCAACATAGCTCCTACTGCCTACTTTATAGCAAGACTGTAAGCCAGTTTGGGTATGTATCACATTCCTTTTATAACATCTCACAGATCCCAGTACACTAGTACTGCAATAAAAATGTGTTGACTTGAATTGCTTTTATTTTAATAAATTTTTATAGAAAAATCAACATTTTTGGTGTGCAGGTCCATGAGTTTTGAAAAATGCATAGTCACAAAATCATCACCACAATTAAGATGTAGAACATTTCATCTCATCCCAAATTTTCCATGTATTGCTTTATAGTTAACACTCCCCCTTCCCTATTTCCCGGAAACCTCTGATTTGTGGTTTTCTATCCCTATAGTTTTGCCTTTTCCAGAATATCATGTAAATCTAATCACATATCTGTGTCTTTTTGATTCTGGCTTCTCTTCCACTCAGCTAATGACTTCGCACTTCACCCATGTTACTGTAAGAGCTCATTCCTTTTTATTGTCGAGTACTATTTCATGGTATAGAAGAACTACAGTTTATCTGTTCCCCAGTCAAAGAACATTTGGGATGTTTCCAGCTTTAGGCAGTTTGAATCATGGCAGTGTAAACACTCAGGGACAGGTTTCATAGGAGCCAAGGTTCTGGTTTTACTTGGATGAAGACCTAGGAGATGGACTGTGCTCTCATATGACCAGTGTATGTTTAACTTTCAAGAAACTGTCAAATTGTTTTCCAGAGCCGTTGTATCATTCTGTATCCCCACAAGCAGTGTGTGAGAGTCCAGTTGTCCTGCATTCTTGCCAGCACTTGGTGAGAATTTTTATGTTTCCTGGATGCCAGTACTTTAGCAGATAGGTGATTTGCAAAGATATTTTTCCCACCTGAGGCTTGTTGTTTCATTCTCTTTCTCCAGGGGATCTTCCTGACCCAGGGATCAAATCCGAGTCTCTTGCGTCTCCTGCATTGGCAGGTGGATTTTTACCACTTGTGCCACCTAGGGAGCCCTTTTGAAGAGCCTAAGTTCTTAATTTTAATGAAGACCAATTTATCACTTTAAAAATTTTCTGAATCATGCTTTTGGTATCATATCTAAGAAGTCTTTGCCTAAATCAAAGTCATGAACAATTTCCCTTATGTTTTCTTCTAGGAAATGCATAGGTTTAGGTTTTACATTTAGGTCTCTGGTCTATTTTATTTTTTTATCTCATGAACTTTTTCATCTACTTTAGGTCCTAAATCTAATCTATGATATACTTGTCCATATTGCTTTCCACCCTTCAAGCTCCTTGAGGGATCATGTTATCTAAACATCAATATTTGTGTGACCCTGGGAGTGAGGTGTCCTTAAATTGTGAGCCTTCGGCACCTCACCTGGCTCCCTCTAGTGCCCACCCCTTATTTTATTCATGTTCATATTTTCCATAACACCAAGTGTCATGTCTTTCACACTAGGTACTAAATAGATGTTATTGAAATTAAAAAGTGAGATAAAAGAATAATTTTAGCCTGCTTATCACAATGAGAATGAAGAATTAGAGCAACCAGGAAAAAGCATTTCTTGACAATGCACTGTAGAGCACCTACTGTGCGTTAGATGCTGGAATGCCTCCTGGTGGCTCACGACTCCCAGAGAGTTACTTCATCCTAAGCGGCCTTCTTACAGCAATGCTGATCACATCACCCGGTAAGCAGAAATCGAGTATACAACTAACCAAAGTGCTCTGGTGGGATGTTTTCAAAATCTGAAACACATCCAAGTAAAAAGTGTGCTCAGTCGCCCAGTCATGTCCAATTCTTTGCAACCCCATGGACTGTAGCCCACCAGGCTACTTTGTCCATGGAAGTTTCTAGGTGAGAATACTGGAGTGGGTTGCCATTTCCTTCTCCAGGGGACCTTCCAGACCCAGGGATCGAACAAGTGTCTCTTGCCTCTCCTGCATTGGCAGGTGGATTCTTTACCACTGCGCCACCTAGGAAGCCAAAGTAAAAAGCATGCTAGAGAAATAACACGTGAACCCCCGGAATGGCAGACATTCTAGCTTGAGTTCAGGTGGAGGTCAGATGTGAAAAGTTAAGGGTCAAACTTGCAGGACTTCTCTCTCTCCTTTTCCCTCTATTTCCCCCTCCCCCACATGCTAGCGTTTTCATGAAAAACCCACTTTGTGGCTCCCTGGGCAGGGAGAAGGTAAGCGGACTTTCTCCATTCAAGGCTTGCAAACTCAGAGACTGGAGGAAAAATTCAGTTTGTCTGGAAGATCACGTCCTATCTCAGGCTGTTACAACAAAAATACCATGGACTGGGTTCTTTACAACAGAAATGTGTTTCTCACAGCCCTGGAGGCTGGCGGTCTGAGGTTGGCGTGCCAACAAGGGGTGTATGAGGGCCACACCCAGTTTGCAGACTTCCGCTTCTGTCCTCACAAGGCAGAAGGGGCTGAGGGGTCTTGCTGGAGCCTCTTTTATAAGGACATTAATCTCATGACGGCTCTGCCCTCATCACCTCATCACCCCCACAAAGGCCTCACCTCCTGATCCCATCACTTCAGGCATTAGGATTTCAACACTGGAATTCTGGGGGGATTCATGCAGACCAAGCACCAACCTGTTTTGGAACGTTTTACAGGGGGTCCCTCAGCCCCCTGTCAGCAGCAACACGAGAGGCACCCTGGGGCCTCAGAGCAGCAGACCTAGAAGGTGCGGGGACTGGGCTAGAGAAGGGGCGTGGCAGCTGTACTGGGAGCGGCCTGTGCAGACCATTCTCACCTCTCGAAAGATCTGAAAGAGCACTGAAGCTTTGACAGGACATTTTGTCCCAGACTGCAAAAAAACAAAATTGCTTTAGAATGCTGTGCTGTTGTCATTTATCTTTTCCAATTATATAGGTTGAGAAATGAGGAGCATAAAGCTTAGTGATGTGAACTTAAGCACTTTCTAGGGGCAGGAAAAGACTCATTAAAATAAACTTTATGACCTTGGCATTCTGTACCGTTTCAAAGTAACCAATTACAGAAAATGGAAATGAGATGTCAAGATTTCGATTTTAGTTTCAAAGCAAATGCAGTCCCTTCTTAGTGATTAATAATTAAAATAAACTTCATGGTTCTAGGGAACAGCCTAATTTGGGCAATGTTTTTAAAAATTATAATTTGTAAACCACCAGCCCCAGAATCACATGAGAGTTTTGTTATTAATCTGCCTTCCTCCCTCCCTCCTTCCCTCTCTCTTTCTCTCTCTCTCACACACACACTCACACACACACACACATACACACACACACACATTACTAAGTCCTCTATTAAATTTATCTGGTGGTGAGGGACCTGGGAGTTACATTTTTAATAAGCTCCTAGGATCCAGACATTTTCAATCAGGTTTTAAGCCATTAATATATAGACTCTTTCCCCCTCATGCTGATAATACCCAATACTAAATACTAATTTAGTAACAATAACAATATTTTTCTAACCTTTTATTATGGTGTTAACATGGGCCTAAGCGATGGTGAGATACCATCACCAACTCAATGGACATAAATATGAGCAAACTCCAGGAAACAGTGAGGACAGGGAAGCCTGGCGTGCTGCAGCCCATGGGGTCACAAAGAGTAGAACCGGACTTAGCAACTGAACAGCAACAAATGGGCCTGTGTTATCTCATGCGTAATTGTTGAGTGTTTCTCACGCATAATCCTCTCAGCAACTCCTGGGATAATCAGCATCTTTCTTCTCATTGGGTACAGGGATGCAGAAACTGAGGCAGGAGTAGCTTGTCCAGGTCATGCTGCTGGGTAGTGGCCCTGGATTGAAGGAGTCAGCACCCAGAGCTCCTGACAGTCACAGAGAGAGGTGAACTCACAGGCCCCTCTGGCCCTGCACACTGGCAGACGGACGTTTACATCAATACCCTCACTGCTTCTAGCCTCGCCAAGGGCCAGGCTCTAAAGAGCAAAGTCCCTTGAGGGAGGAGGAGACGCCACCTGATTGGCCGGCTCGGTTCTGTCCAGGGACGCCCAAGGTGGGCTGTGCCTGCTTCAGGCCTTACCTCCTGAAAACATTCTAACCAGGTTGGGCCATTGATGCCTGCCTGGCCAGCCAATTGATAGCCAGGCAAATGTTGAACGTTTCTTCTAGAAAGAGAAAAATCTGACCCTTGTCTGCCTCTCTGGTGTTGGAGAAGGAGGCCTTGTGTCTCCACACCTGGGCAGAGGCATCACAGTGCCCTGGGGACCTAGGTCAGCACGATGGAGGTATCTGGTTTAGACCAATGCTTGCTCCATCCTGCTGAGGAGTTAGAGACCTTTTTTCACTGATAAAAATGCGATATTAACTTCCTAGAGCTGCCATGACAAATGAGCAGAAACTGGATGGCTCAAGATGACAGCAATTCATTCTCTCATCATTGCAGAATACGGAAGTTCAAAATCAAGGTGAAGGCAGAGCCATGATCCTGCTCAAGGTGCTAGATGAGGATACTTCTTTGCCTCTTTCAGATGGGTAACTCCTGAGCTTATGATGGTTGCTGTCTAGTCACGCAGTCATGTCTGACTCTTTGGTGACCCCATGGACTATAACCCTCCAGGCTCCTCTGTCCATGGAATTCTCCAGGCAAGAATACTGGAGTGGGTTTCCATGATCTTCTTCAGGGGGTCTTCCCAACTCAGGGATCAAACTGGTATCTCCTGCATTGCAGGTGGATTCTTTACCACTGAGTCACCAGGGAAGCCCAACACAACTTTAATCTTTGTCTTTGCCTTCATATGGTCTTTGTCTCTGTGTGTATCTCTGTTTTCTCCTTTTGAGTGTCTTATAAGGGTCGCTAGGAGTCTGACACGACTGAGCGACTTCACTTTCACTTTTCACTTTCATGCATTGGAGAAGGAAATGGCAACCCACTCCAGTGTTCTTGCCTGGAGAATCCCAAGGACGGGGGAGCCTGGTGGGCTGCCATCCCTGGGGTCACACAACTGAAGTGACTTAGACACAACTGAAGTGACTTAGCAGCATAAAGGCATGTACGATGAGATTTAGGGTCCACCTGAATCTAGGATGCTCTTACTCCCAGACCCTTGCCTGAATCACATCTTCAAAGACCCTAATTCCAAATAAGGGAATATTCTAAGGTTCTGGGTGGACCTATCTTTTGAGGGACAGTTTTCAACTCACTGTAGATGCTTTACATATAAGGATTCAAAAATAAAAAACCACGTTTATGTAAAAGAGAAGTTTGCAGACATAACTCTTGGTTTCCCTGTTCTTATTCTCCCTCCAGCTAGGCCTAAAGATAGTTCCCAAATTTCCCTGGAGCAACTATCTCCACAGAAAACTCAAGACTAGCATTTTGTACATGCACCCTACCAGCAAACAATGCAGGAGACTACCTGCAGTGCAGGAGATCTGGGTTCGATCCCTGGGTGGGGAAGATCCCCTGGAGAAGGAAATGGCAACTCACCCCAGTATTCTTGCCTGGAGAATTCCATGGACAGAGGAGCCTGGTGGACTACAGTCCATGAGGTCTCAAGAGTCAGACATGACTTAGTGACTAAACCACCACCACCAGCAAACAATAGATTGAAAGAACAGTGAGCACACTAGGGAAAAAAATAAGCTGTTTGGTAGAATAATGGGATTTTGAGGGCAGGCTTTCACCCTTCAGGGGTTTCTCAAGTGGAGAAAAAGAGGAGAGATGCCAGTGGATTGTTTTTCCTTTGAGAGACTGGGCACCTGACCCGTTCTCGCTCATCTCACGCTTCTTTCTTTAAAGAGAGACAATCTCCTTCATCTCCTTGCAAAGGAGCTGACATTTGGACAGATTCTGATTCAGAGAGCTGGACGCCCTGCTGTGTAAAGGACGGGGCCTGTGATTTCTAAGGAGTCCTCTGGCGCTCACAGGCCTCTTCACGAGGGCAGACTTCCCAGGCCCTGGTCTGACTTCTGGGTGACACTAGGGTGACGGTGAGTAACAAGGTCTGCAGATGGATGTTTGGTGAGTCACAGGCCAGTTCCACTCTAAACCTGAGGCTGCGCGGTGTGGGCCGGAGCTTCCCAAGCTTGGTTGATCATCAGAATCACCTGGAAGCTTTTTTTTTTTTTTTTAATTCTTTATTTATTTTAGTTTGACTGTACTGGGTCTTAGTTGAGACAGGAGGGATGGAGCTCCCTGACCAGAGATGGAACCCAGGACCCCCGCATTGGGAGCATGGAGGCTTAACCACTGGACCACCAGGGAAGTCCCGCACCTGGGAACTTTGATATTTTGCTTTAGGTGACAGCTTCCCCCCAGCTCCCTCCCCAGACCTACAGAATCAGAATCTCCTTGTGGACTGAAGCGTGAGCTTTTCTGTTAGCCCTGGGGCCACACCTTGACTCTCCCCCAGTTCTCTGTGTGAGTTTGGACAAATCAGCCATGCTCCGATGTGTGTACCGAGGGCAGCAGCAGCTCCCCAGGTTGCCTGTGGGGGTCAGAGGCGATGCCTGTAAAAGTGCCACTTTTACAGTGGAAGCCATTTGACTCAAATAATCATTAATAAGGGACTTCCCTGGTTGTCCAGTGGCTAAGACTCCACACTACCAGTGCAGGGGATCTGGGTTCAATCCCTGGTCAGACAACTAGATCCCACATGCTGCAAGTAAGCATTCACGTGCTGCAACTAAAGATTCTTTGTGCCACAACTAAGAAAGATCCGGTGCAGCCAAATAAATAAAAATAAAATAAAATTCAAAAAATTTTAAAATGATAATAAATACTAGCAATTTAATCTGAGTTGTCTGAAAAGCCTTATTTTTATGTGGAGGAAGAAGTATTTGTTCTATTTATTAAAAAAAAAAAAAAGAAAAGCAGGGCAATCCAGCCGGCTTTGACTCCTATCTGATGGGAATGTAACTGCTCACAACATTTCCTAACTTTTCATTATGAAGCATATGTTTGGGGACAATAGCAGGAATTAAAGAACCTACATTTTCTGTGCCAGCATGTGCCCAGTTGAGAGCAAAAGGTTGTTATTCCTGGCCAGGCTCCACCTTGCAGAGAAAGGTTGGGATTGGTCTGTGCAAAGATGGTCCTTTTGCAAACCTTAGAAGCCATGTGGACTTCCCAGTGGCGCCAGTGGTAGAGAACTCGTCTGCCAATGCAGGAGACCTAAGAGACAAGGGTTCGATCCCTGGGTCAGAAAGATCCCCTGGAGTAGGAAATGGCAGTCCACTCCAGTATTCCTGCCTGGAGAATCCTATGGACAGAGGAGCCGGGTAGGCTACAGTCCACAGGCTTGCAAAGAGTCAGACACAACTGCGGTGACTTAGCAGGCACACACAGAAGCCGTGTGCTAATGAGGAGACCCCAGAGAGCCTTGACAGCCTTAGGAGGACTATGCCTATTTGACTTGATGGGAAGGGCTAGAGTCCCACCCACTTTTTAGTGCGTCTCCCAGTCAGGGGTTTACCTTTCACAGATGAAATCATCTATACAAAGTACTGAGTCCGGAGGCTCTCAAAGAACATCAGGTGCCGCCATCAGACCATCACCATTCATCTTCTTCTTAGACCATCTGGACTCACATACCCTCCAGTCTGGTTCTCAAGCTTTGCTTCTGAAAGCTAGGAGGCTCTGCCCTGCCTCGAGGCCTTCTGGAACATCCCAGGATGTTCTGGGAGGGCCCACAAGTAAAACACACTCAGGACAAAGCAGAAACAGTCTCTGCTTTGGAGGGAGGTTTTCCCAAGCCAACTTTTCTTTTTATCTGATGGGAAGGGTTGAGTTTACACGAAGCAGTGGTGGGGGACAGCACAAATAAATACAGAAAAACCTCTCCAGGGGCTGCTATTGTGCTTAGCACAATGACAGGCCCTGAAGAGGGTTTTTTAACCAGTTGAGATTGGAAACTGAAAGAAATGTGGTCAGATTACACCCTCCTCTGGAGCTGAGCCCTGACTTGCTACAGCCCTCCCCTGTGTGCTATAGGATAGAAGGGGCATTCCTTTAGTCAGAGTCCTGGCTGCTGTAGGGGAGAAGGGAATTTAGGTGTGGAGGCAGGTCTGCAAATTTGGGGCTGAGCTTTGGGCACTGGTCCTCTGACCATCCTGGGCTTTCTCAAAAGCTGTTAGCACAAGTTCCCACCCTTCCCAGGGCTTTCCGGCCAACAATGGGCTGTGTCCAGCAGGGCAGGGCTCGTGACACACCCAGGCAAGCCTGTTTGATCCTGAAGGGAGGTGGAGCGAGGCCCCCTTCCAGCAACGGGGTTGGGGGTGAGGGGTGGGGGCAGGAGTTAAGTAGGACTGGTGGCTTTCTCAAGCCCCAAGGAAATGTCCCCAGATACTGTAAGGACTGGCAGCTCAGCCTCTGCTGCCTTTGGTTGCTTTGAAGTGAGTCATACAATTGGAAATATCTTTCTGGAACCAAAGTCATCTTTCATGGCAATGAGTCTCAAGTCTTTTGCAGCTGGTGTTTCTATCCCTCGAGTAAGCTGGAAAAATCTACCCAGCTTTAAAACCCCTTGGGAAAAGCTGAGCCCTGCACCACCGCCCCCCTCCCCCGCCAACCCCCCCGCCCGGCCCCTGCAAGCTGGCACCTTATAATGCTTCCATTGTGGGTGGTTTGGCTCCTGCAGTACCTGTGGGGGCACCTGAGCCCTTCTCTGCATGATACTTGCTTACATTTTGAGCTTGGAACTGGGGAGATGGGGTCTGAATCCCATAGGCCAATCGTGTATAAAGCACTTGGTCCTTGGGTCTGTTTCATGGAAAGCAGAAGCAATATAAGGGGCTCCATGAAACAGTGCATGTAAGATGCTTAGCTCAGGATGGGCACACAGTGAGTCCTCACTACATGGCAGCAGCTTCATAAATAAAAGCTAATTTTTGTGACTTCCCTGGTGGTCCTGTGGTTAAGACTCCATGCTTCCACTGCAGAGGGCCCAGATCCCTGGTCAGGGAACCAGATCTCACATGTTGTAACTAAGAGCTTGAATACGCAACAAAGATCGAAGATTCCACATGCTGCAACTAAGACCCAGCACAGCCAAATTAATTAATTAATTAAAAAAAAAGAAGCTAATGTTTGAGTGAGTATTTCATATCATGCCCAGTCCTATTCTACTTGATTCTCACAACAGCTCTTTGAGGTACGTATTATTATTATTATTGTTGAAGGCAGGAGGGGATGACAGAAGATGAGATGGTTGGATGGCATCACTGCCTCAATGGACATGAGTTTGAGCAAGTCCATGAGATGGTGAAGGACAGGGAAGCCTGGAGTGCTGCAGTCCATAGGGTCACAAAGAATTGGACACGACTTAGTGACTGAACAACAGCAAATTGCTATGATTATTCCTATTTTATATAAATTAAAATTGAGGCTTAGAGAAGTTAGGCAAATTGTCACTAGTTACACAGCTAATTCGGAGAAGGAAATGGCACCCCACTCCAGTACTTTTGCCTGGCAAATCCCTTGGATGGAGGAGCCTGGTAGGCTGCAGTCCATGGGGTCACTGAGGGTTGGACACGACTAAGCGACTTCACTTTTACTTTTCACTTTCATGCATTGGAGAAGGAAATGGCAACCCACTCCAGAGTTCTTGCCTGGAGAATCCCAGGGACGGGGGAGCCCGGTGGGCTGCTGTCTGTGGGGTCGCACAGAGTCGGACACGACTGAAGCGACTTAGCAGCAGCAGCAGCACATCCTCAGGGGCTCTCAATCTTAAATGATTACTGGACAAAGAGAGTGCTGTTATTGAAGCATATAAGACACATTGTGAGCTTGTTTTAATGTTGGAGAATTCATATAAAGACCAGAGATGAAAAAAAGCCCAGAACAAAAACTAAAATTCTTGAATGATCAGACTACTTAAAGTAGTAGTAGAATGCTGGTAGGAACATAAATCGGTGCAGCTATCATGGGGAACAGTATGGAGGTTCCATAAGAAACTAAACATAGGTCTACCATATGATTCTACAGTCCCACTCCTGGGCATATATCTGGAGGAAACTATAATTCAAAAAGATAGGGACTTCCTGGAGCTCCAGCAGTTAAGACTCTGAGCTCCAATGCAGGGAGCTCTGGTTGATCCCTGATCGGAAATTAGATCCTGAATGCCCCAACTAAGAACCGACATGCCACAGTGAAGATCCCACGTGCCACAACTAAAACCCAGCGCAACCAAATTAGAAAAGAGATGCACGCACCGCAAAGTTCAGAGCAGCACTATTCACAGCAGCCAAGATACGAAAGCATCTTAAATGTCCATGGATGGACGAACGGATAAAGAAGTTGCAGTATAGGACTTCCCTGGTGGTCCAGTGGTCAGGAATTCACCTGCCAATGAAGGAGACATGAGGTCGGTCCTGGTCCGGGGAGATCCCACACACTGCGGGGCAACCAAGCCTGTATGCCACAACCGAGCCCAAGCTCTAGAGCCTGCGAGCCTCAACTACTAGAGACCACACTTCTAGAGCCTGTGCTCCACAACACGATAAACCACCACGGTGAGAAGCCTGCACATTGCAATGAAGAGTAGCCCCTGCTCGCTGCAACCAGAGAAAACCTGAGCAGCAACAAAGACCCAGCACAGCCAGTAAATAAATATTAAAATAAGAAATTGCGGGGTGTGTGTGTATACACACTGCAACTTTTAAAATATTTATTATATAAAATGGAATATTAGCCACAGAAATGAGTGAAATAATGCCATTTGCAGCAACATGGATGGACCTAGAGATCATCATACTAAGTAAGCCAAAGACAAATATTATGATACTGTTTATAATGTGGAATCTAAAAAAATGATGCAAATGAACTGATATACAAAATAGAAACAGACCCCCAGACACAGAAAACAAACTTATGGTTACCAAGGGGGAAAAGGGAGGAGGGATAAATTAGGAGTTTGGGATTAACATATAAATACTACTATATCTAAAATGGATAACCAGCAAAGACCTATTATACAGCACTCATGGCAGAGCCTGGTGGGCTGCCGTCTCTGGGGTCGCACAGAGTCGGACACGACTGAAGTGACTTAGCAGATAAGAGAAAATAATCTAAAAAAAAAGATACAAATGTACACATAACTGAATCACTTTACCGTACACCTGAAACTAGTAACATTGTCAAGTAAGCATACATCCATAGAAATAAAACAAAATAATAGCAGACCCGGTCCAAGTGCCAGAAACCCTCATTACACAATATCATCTGTAAACAGTACTTTCCTGTTTCTGAACATTCTACTTCATCTGGCTTCACAACCCCACAAGAGAAGCCAGAGAAGGTATTCATTCCTAATTTACTCATGAGGAAACTGCAGTTCAGGGAGCTTTGGGGATTCTTCAAGTCTAAGTGGCTAATTATCCTTAATAAAGATCACTCAAGCTTCCTGACCAATGACGACATGCTAGCGCCTGTGCTGTGCTCAACAGGTGTTAGGATTTAGCAACCATCTTTTTTTGTGAATTTATAACTTTCTTTAGTAAAAGCCAGAGACACAACTGACAAAACACTGCTCCTCTTCACTGTGAGAGACACGTTTTTATTATTTAGTGTAGCTGCTGCAACAACTCACTATTTTTACAAACACAGAAACCAAAAATAGATTGTTTACTTTTTAATTTCAGGTTAAGATTAGAATACAAGGCTCAATATTAGACACTAATTTCATGTACATGATACTTTTTAAAAGTTGAAGTGAATTTTCAGACTGATTTCAATGTCACTTCTGAAAAGTCTTTGAAATTGACACTACAGAATTAATAAAATTGTCATTTCCTTTTAGAAGTTGTCATGTTTAGCAAAGATCTTCTGATGGGTCTTATTATCAATTTTGCAGACGAGCAAACTGAGGCCTAAAGAGGTTCAATGACTGGCCCCGAGGCGCACAGCTAATTAGTACCCCCCAGAAAAGAAAAAAAGAATGCTTCGCTTCAGTCATGTCTGACTGTTTGTGACCCTATGGACTGTAGCCCACCCGGCTCCTCTGTCCATGGGATTCTCCAGGCAAGAATACTGGAGTGGTTGCCATTTTCTTCTCCGGGGAGGATCTTCCTGACCCAGGGATTGAACCCGCGACTCTTATGTCTCCTGCATTGGCAGGTGGGTTCTTTACCATTAGTGCCACCTGGGAAGCCCAAGCACTATGTATAAGTGTGCCTTGGTGAGAGTACTGAAGGGGACTGGCCAGTCTCACACTGAGAGGCTCCTCTGCATAGTGCACCCCCCAAAGATGTAGAACGTGGGGGACGTAGTCCTTGCTTTCAGAAAGTCACAGGTGGTGAGACACAAAAGCAGCACAGGATCCACAGTGGAACAGACCTGGAGAATCCCAGCTTTGCGGCTCCCTGAGTGATTGAAAGTGAAAGTGAAAGTGAGGTAGCTCAGTCGTGTCCGACTCTTTGCGACCCGTGGACTGTAGCCCACCAGGCTCGTCCGTCCATGGGATTTTCCAGGCAATAGTACTGGAGTGGATTGTCATTTCCTTCTCCAGGAAAGTGAAGTGAAAGTGAAGTCGCTCAGTCCGACTCTTTGCGACCCTGTGGACTGTAGCCCACCAGGCTCCTCCATCCATGGGATTCTCCAGGCAAGAATACTGGAGTGGGTTACCATTTCCTTCTCCAGGGGATCTTCCCAATCCAGGGCTCGAACCCGGGTCTCCCGCATTGTAAACAGATGCTTTACCGTCTGAGCATGTTTAATTAGCCTCGGAGCTTTGGTTTCCTCACCTGTTACAGAGGAGCTACAATCATCTGCTCCTAGGGCTGTCCTGAGGGATCCAGTTAAGGGGAGGCTAACACAAAGCACTCAACATGGAGACCATTTCCCTGCAGTTCAGCTGAAGAGCAGAAGCACAGGCAAAACTAGCAGTATTAGGCAACAGTTGAAAAGCACCAAACGTGATGTTCACCCATAGGCATGCAAAGAATTTACTGGGGCAGGTTGGGCTGGGCCATCAAGGCAGGCTCCGAGACAGGGTGTGAACTCGGGCTGGCCTTTGATTTAGGGCCAATGGAGCCCATGGGAAACTCACACGGTAACCCCAAAGAGCTGTGGGCAACTAATTTCAGATAGTCAACACTGACATTACCTTCTGTCCGTGGGGCCAGGTCCTCACATCTCTCCACCGCCTAGAAGAGCTGGACCTCGTACAGAAGACATACCCTTGGCAAAGCTGCAGAGGCGGAGAGGGCATGGTGCGTTCAGGGAACTCACAGTGTTTTTGGAAGAGTTGGAGGGCGAGATTCAAGGAGGGAGGGGTGGCCGAGCAGTGGGCGGGGCGTCGTGGGCAGGACATTGTGGGCAGGGCGGCCGCACAGTGGCCAGGGAACTGTGGGCGGGGCGACCCGCAGTGGGCGGGGCCAGGGCCAGTCAGGAAAAGCCTAGGATTTCCAGCACCAGCTTGAGCTCCGCTGTGGGCAGGCAAGGGGGACCCATCAGTGAGTCAACTTCTGATGCAGCGCTGATCCATGGCGGCCCATGCCACAGGGCACTCAAGATCATCTCGACTCAAGATTGACACTGGCTGTGTGAACCACGACCCAACCCGAGTGGTGATGCTGGTGTGGGCTGCGGCAATAGTGAGCAGAACACAGACCTTGAGCCCAGGCCTCCTGACCCGTGTTCCACAGTAGCCAACTAACCTGCCAACCGCCTTGAGAATAACCCATTTCCAGCTTCCAGGTGAGGATCCACATGAATGCTAGGGCAACGGGCCCCTGGGCCTGTGTTACAGACTGGGGACTGCATGTTTGTGTGCTCCCCAAATCCTTAGATTGAAGTCCTAACACCCAAGGGAATGGTATTAGGAGGCAGGGCCTTTGGGAGGTAATTCCATCACAAGGGTGGAGCCACCTGGTGGAATTAGTTCTCTTATAAGAAGAGATGTCAGAGAGATTGCTTCCTGTCTGCTCCTTACCATGTGAAGATGCAACTAAAGGATGGCTGTTTACAAAACCAAGAGGGTCCTGGCACAACCCTGGATCAGCCACCACCTTGATCTTGGACTTCCAGATTCTACAACGGTGAGATATAACTGCTGTTCAAGCCACCCTGTGTCTTGTGGTCTGTTACAGCAGCTGACGTGGAGTAAGACACCAGGCTTGTTAGACACATAGGAGGGAGGCTATAGTTGGAGAGGCCGTTGTGAGTATACATATATCCTTATGTTTTCCGGCAAGCCCCAAATCTTGGCAGTGAAGATAACTATCGAAATCCTGAAGATTTTCTTGGATAATGCAGTGGCGGTCAAAGATGTTTTGAACAATGTTTCCTTCCCACTGCACTCTAACTTCTTAGCAATGTGGTCAATTCCTAGAGGAACGTAAGCGCTTGTCCTCCAACCTCAAATCCCCAGCCTTTCTTCAGTGATGAGACCACTGCTGCTCTGTGTCTCAAGCAAAACTAAACAACAGCTAGACCAGCACAGAGCAGCAGCTCTATTACCTTCTTTTTTTCCTTTAGTTGACATGGTCAATATGGTCTGGGTTATTGGGCAAACATTCCTGTAACATACCACTGCTACTTCATGCATTTTCCCCTCTAACCTGCCTGCCTAGATGATAAAATTGCACTCCCAGGACTTTGATTCTGATTTTGTTTTGGTTTTGAGAAGTTGGAATGGCACTTTAAAAAAAAATTTTCTTGGTCAAAGGATATTAATTTTTGTTTATTTATGGCTGCACAACTTAGACGCTGCACTAGCTTTCTCTAGTTGCAGCAAGCAGGGGCTGCTTTCCAGCTGTGGTGTGAGGGATTCCCACTGCGGTGGCTTCTCTTGTTGCAGAGCATGGGCTTAGTTGTCTTGGCATGTCAGATCTTCCCGGACCAGGGACTGAACCCATGTCCCCTGCACCGGCACATGGATTCCTAACCAGTGGGTCACCAGGGAAGTCCTTTGGCACTTTCTCAAATGGGACAGACCTTTAAAGGGAGCAAGGGAACCAGAAAGGAAACATGGCGTGGAGGCAGTTACGAATAAAGCACACACTTTATTCACTGAGTTGTGAGGATAACAGTGAGGCCAGACAGCGGCAGGGGAGGCAGGTGCTGATTTCAACAGGAGCGCGGAGCAGGTCAGCATCACAAGCATAGCAGCTCGGGCCCAGGGCCACCCCCGCCTCTGTGCACTGGCGCGCGGCACTCAGGACACCGACAGACACCCACACACTTTCACGGGGGACACGATACATCTTTTAAACAGCAGTTCTTCCAAATATTTGCTTTCATATTTCTGGAAGGGGAGGGGAGGCAGGAAGAACAGTATGCCTTCCAACACTTGAAAAAAAACTCCATTAAACCCAACTTCAAAATGAAAGAACTGCAAAAGCTTCAATGCAGGATTGTCGGCAACTCACAGAAACCACACGTTTATTACTGGACAGGTCTGTACAGAACATCCCAAACGAACACCAACCCCTTGGACACTCCTCTTCTGTAGAGTAAAGAAACATACACGTATACGATCACTAAGTAGCTCCCTGCCTTTCTGAATGTTAGTGGATGCGGGCTTCTCCTCTACCTTTGCCAAAGGGGCTCGGAGAGCGACTCGGGGCTTGGGAGAGACTCTTTGGGGAAGAATTTTATTTAATGAGAGCAATTGCCACTCCATTACACTAAGCATCAGAAAAGATTGGCTTTAATTTTGCTGTGTACAAGCAGATTGTTTAGAGAGCTTTCCAGCTTAAACCGACCACTTCCCCCTTTCGAGTCTGTCATAAATGAAACTTGTCCCAAATGAAAAACACAAAGATTCACATGCAAAGTGTGTCAGTCACCATCTCCCCACTGCTTCTTGGCAGCAAACAGAAAGTGATTTTTTTTTTTTTTTAATACCAAAGTTTCTCTTTCTTTCATTAAAACATAATTGGGAGGGGTATCCGGGAGGGAGGAGACATGGTTGTACCTATGGCTAGTTCTTGTTGATGTATGACAGAAAACCACAAAATTCTGAAAAGCAATTATCCTTTAAAAAAAAAAAAGCATAATTGGGTAGTGCCCTTAATGCACGTCAGCACTATAAGGTGTCATTGCAAATCTCAAGCCTGAAATAATCTGGTGTTTTTTTTTTTATAGAACGTACTTCAAAAGGGAGTACTAATGAGTAAGTTTTAGGGTATCCTGACAAACACTTGTTTTATCAAAGGGAAATAATCTTAATAAGTCAGATAAAATCAAGTCTGGCCTAGGAAGTACAGATTAAACAGTGACTGGAAATACAGACAAGATGATTTGTAAAAACTGAGCTTCCTGCAGAGGACACAGAAGGGCTAATGGCACAAAGTTCATCTTCCTTCCACCGTCTTTCCCGGCGGTCAGAAAGAAGGCTCTGGGAGCCTACAGACAGGAGGGTCCCCTGCCCCTCAACACACAGGAGAACGCTAACACCAAGTTTGCCTTAAAGAGTTTTTAGAAAGACCTATCTAGTCAAAAGTGAATTTGAATTTTTAAACTTGCAAAAGCATATATATTTTATATAATCATCTGAGAAGCAGTTCTTTAGAAAAAGGTGTTTGCTTTAAAGTGTAAAGAAATTAGGTGAAAGTTTAAGAAACATTTCCAGCAAGACTTTTCCTAGTGGAGCTGATTGACATCACAGATGGAGGGGATGGAAGTTGAAAAAGGCATAGTTCTAGCCTCACCCTGGAAGAGGAAACTCAGCTTGGACACAACAGAACTGGAAGAAGAGGGGAGACTGAGGACTCGACAGGGAGAAGTTTTTTTTTTCTTTGCACCTTATTACCCACTGACGCTAGCTTTTCTGTTCAAGGTTTCTGAGAACAGGCAGTTTCTCTTTAGTGATTAAAGAAGTCACATTAAGAACATTTAGTAATGAACCCAAACCAAGAGATAGATGCCCAGCAAGATGGACAAATTTCCAAATGCTCTTTGTGTCTCGACATAAATCACACCCAAAGACTAAATGGTAACCTGGCTTTTCTGGAAGAAACTCTAAAGGAAGCGCTGACTTTCATGTAACTATAGAGGCCTCTTCATGCAATCAGCCTATGCTTCAAGAATCACTAGTCAGTCCAATGCTCAAAAATGTAGCCCTTTCTGTATGTACTAGGGAAGCTTGCCATGCATATACTTCCTTTTCCTAGAGTAAACAATTCTCATTAATTTGACAGTGTTAAGAACTGGAATTTTTTATGCAGGGCGGGATTCAGGCAGAGAACACTGATTTCCTGTGCAGTGACCTGGACGTTCTGGGGACAAGCATGCTGAGCTCAGTTCAACGAAACAGATAGGATGTTGTAGCCCCCTGATTTGATTTGATTCGGCAGTTGGGAGAACCCGGTTGTGCTGTGACCCATCACTCTGCCTGGAGCTTTCTGCTGGGGAGCGGGGCTGGGGAGCCCCCACTTCAGAAAGCAGCACTTCTCTGCTTACAGACAGGAAGCCATTGGCATTTCTGGCAAGGCAGTTTTTTGCATGGTATAGTTTAAATTAGCTAATACATTTGATATGGAAAGAAGCATTCCCCTTACCCAAGGAGGATGCTGAACTGAATTCAAAAGTAAGAAGAAAAGTAAAGTTTCATTAGTGGGGGCAAACTTAGGGCTCAGTTCTTTAACTATCATTGGGGTTTTTCTTCCACTGACATTTGATCTGCAAGTATGTGGGTTTTAACTCATTTGCCAGTGAAAAACACTGAGGGCCCTTCTTATCTCCACCATGAAAATCTCTCTCCTCCAGCTGAGCCCTGGGATCCATTCGGCCATCTGTGTCTTTGGTCAAGGCAGGGAAACACTGGGCCTACGCTGTGGTCTCCCCACTCATACTTTGCCAAAGTGAAGCGAGGATCAGGACACACAGGTGCTGAGGGCTGCCCATGCAGGAGAGGTTAGAGAGAAGATGGGCCAGTGGATGTACTGAATGAAGCAAAAGGCAACAAACCAAACAGATGAAGGGACAGAACTGAAGGAGCCATGGTCTGCCTTCAGTCCAAGGAGGAGCTGGTTTCCTCACATCAACCTCATCAGAACCATTTGCTAAATACATTAGTAGGTCCAGCACATGTTCACACACACACACAGTCCTTAAACATTCAGTGTCTAGCAAAGGTCAGGAAGAGCCCAGAATGCAATAATTAAGCAACTGTCATGTTCATTAAGACACCCAGTCTCTAGAGTGTGTCACAAGTTAGCTCTTCAGCACAAGGTCAGAAAGAATATTCTTGCTTTTTGCCACTGGTATCAGCTACTAACTCATTCTAATATTTGGCGCCAGCAGGAAGAACTTCTAAGCTTTTATAATTAGTGGCATATACAGGTTCTCTCCTTTGGCTTTAAAATCGAGTTTACAAATTCTGAAACAGAGCCCTCAAAGCATGAGGATTTATGTGACAACCTCCTATGCTTTCTCCTTTGGCTTTAAATAAGAGTTTAAATTCTTAAACAGCTCTCCAAAGCATGCAAATAAATGTGACAACCTCCTACGTGTATCTGACATCACCTTCAAGTCTCAGCCAGAGGCTTTCAGGAACCATGGTGGCGTCTTAAATGCAAGTTTGGGTGTAATCCTTGGCCCCAATGTGAATCTTGTGTTGCTGAGTTTGAGGACTCTGGTGGGATGTTCTGCTGTTGTCTCCTCCCAGCCTGATCCAAAGCCTCGGTCTTCAGTCTGATGCTGACTTGAGCTACATCTGTCATGGAATATGTTGGCTTCTAACCACCAGCATCTTTCCATGAGGGACCTGATGACCAGGATGCAGTTAGCCTCACTCTTGACCTTTGAGTCACATGCACCTGTGCAAATGTCCCCTAGAAACTGCAGCTGAGTAGGACAAACCTTCAAGCAGGAGTGAAATTTAAAAGCACATGCAGACTCCCCCAACTGTCATGGGTGAGTGAAAACACGAACGAACACACACACACACGTATCAGGAAGTCAACAGAGCTAGGCAAGAAAGCTGAAAAGACCAAACTAAATCAGTTGGGGGCCGTCGCCCTTGAGTTTCAGAGCTTTCAAAGAGAAAAACATGCCTTTCCTTAGCCTACTACTGAAAAGACCTTAAAGAACTCAAAATCATCGAGGGCTTGGTGTGATATATAGGATGCTGGATAGAAAGAAGAGGAAGCTGGGCTGGGAAACTTGCATTGGGAAGACACAGAATTTTTTTTTTTTGGTCAAGAGGGCTATGGCCTTTGGACCAAACTCATCTAACAGTATCCAACTGGGCCAATCAGGAGACAATCTTTCCCTTTCCTTTCTTTGTGAGAGTGGAGGGCTGGGGGCTGAGACAGCTCTTGTCCTTGGTGGGGAGGAACATACTTCCTGAAGTAGAAAAGGGTTCAAGGAGAATTTTCATCCATTCCTTTTTCCTCTTAATTTTTTTTTTTTTTTTTTTAGCAACAGCTAAGTAACTTGCCAAGTTGGGTCCTAGCAAACAGTAGGGAATAAGGAGCTTGTTAAAAATGCCTTTGGTGGCTACTGAAACAGAGCTCCTGGGGAGCCTGACCCTGCTGTCCATCCCGCGGAGGACCAGGCAGCACTGCAGGAGGCCAGTGAGGAAAGAGGCAAAGGCTGCTGCCACGTGGACCTGTCCCCGGGCTCTTGCTTCTCAGCCAAGGCGCTACAAGATAAATATATTCATACTTTGGAATTATTACAACTGCTTGCCCATGCGGCATCTTAAGGGCACTTGCTGGCTCTTATTCATACAGACGCACTACTGTTGGATAACAGTTGAAAGAAAATGAAAGAAGTAGCTCCTGTTGTGGACACAAGGTGATGGAAAAAGGTCACAGGTGAACGCTAATGTCGAGCGTGGAAACACAGACATTTCTACCCCACTGCTTCTGGGCGAGTGTGGCCATGGGCTGGCCCCATATTTGGCTCATGGGTGTTTTAATCAGATTTTTCCCTTTCGGCTGTTGCTGAGGGACTATAGTTTGCAAATGCTCCAATCAAGTTTGGGCCTTAATTCAACATCTTATGTGTCCCCGCCGTGGTCAGTCCTTCTCCTAATGGCTGTCTACGTGTGGGACTCAGAAGAGTTTTGCTTTTTTCTTCATGTCGTTGCGTCTCCAAAGAGGTAACTTGTCAAACTCCTGGATGGACATTCCAAAGATTTCCCGAAACACTTCTGGGGCTAAGTGGCGCTGTGATGGGAGAAAAGAACAGTGGTCAGTCCTGCTGGCCACCTGGGTGGCCTCAAGAGCTGTTCTTCAGTTAACAAGTAATTGTTTTGAAGAGCAAGGCAGAGTGATGGAAGAGGAGTTTATCTCTGAGGCCTCCTAGCGGGCACTGGACCCAGCAGTTCTTACCTGGATGGGTCAGGTGAGGCACCCCTCCTACCAAAAAGAAGAGCTAGTGGAGTACTACTGATGATTATCATAACACTGAAAGCTGATGGGGCACGGAAAGCTAATTCATTATGCTGGAGGCGACTCTGTTTCAGGTCAGTGGAATGCTGAGTAGATGTGGAGAAAATGGACCAGAGCAATAAGAAAGTCAGAGAGAGACAGCCAGGGTGGTCCTTTGGGAGCCCTGGGGCTTTTTCCTGACTCAGCAACAGGAGTTCATGTGGATGCTTGGTCAACTGATAATGAAGATGTGTGTCTTCTGTCACGTCTGACTCTTTGTGACACCATGGGATTGTAACCCGCGAGACACTTCTGTCCATGGGGTTTTCCAGGCAAGAATACTGGAGTGGGTAGCCATTTCCTTCTCCAGGGGAATCTTCCCGACCCAGGGATCAAACCCATGGCCCCTGCTGCATCTCCTGCATTGCAGGCGGATTCTTTACCACTGAGCCACCGGGGAAGCCCTGGTTTATGGACTTCAATCTCTTGTGCCGTCTAGAAAAGTTCTCTTGGGATAGTGGATCCAGCCTTTCTCCTCTGTGCTAGCCTGAGCTCACATACAAAGGTACAACCTTTTGTCAGGGAAAATTAACGATACTTTATGAGACTGGCAGCCAGAGTTTTTCTTAAAAACCATTCAGATGGAAAAGTACAAAGATCAGTCTCCCATATCTAAGGAGGGCGGCTTAGGTATGTGTACCCTGCTTAGCCTTCATCCAGGAATGTGGAAACAGTCAAGATAGACACTTGTCTAGTACACATCTCTGTATCAAATGCTCCCTCCCTAATCTCAGCACTCAACTCAGGCTCAGGGAAAGATAAGGATTTGGGGGTATCTGAAATGTGGTGGAGACGCCATTCTACACCACCCACTAAATTCTGGCAACATTACATTTCTAAGGAAAGCGAACATGAAAGTCGCTCAGTCGTGTCCAACTCTTTGCAACCCCATGGACTATATACAGTCCATGGAATTCTCCAGGCCAGAATACTGGAGTGGGTAGCCTTTTCCTTCTCCAGGGGATCTTCCCAACCCAAGGATCAAACCCAGGTCTCCCGCACTGAAGGTGGATTCTTTACAGCTGAGCCACCAGGGAAGCCCACATTTCTAAGCAAAATGACTAAAATCATATTGCATTTCTTGGGCTGTTTTTCTGTATTTTACCATTTTTATGCTGATCTCCTAAATACAAATCTGGGTTTTCATCCAAAGTTAGTTTTACCTAGGTTGATCCTTTCTCATTTTTGCCTTAACTGGAACAATTCTTAGCAGAGAGTCACAGGAAATGCACAGGAATATACAGTTGGGACAAGTTTTGTTTTTTACCTCCAGCCTGGTTCTGTCCACATCTCTTAGGATTTTGTTGCGCCCCCTGTTGGTCACCATCAGCATTTCATATGGGAATATCTGCAAAGAAAAACACCTCTTCTAGAACACAGCTGTCTCTTTTATTAACAAGCAGAAGCTACCTAAAACCTAGGACTCCCTAAGCAGAGCTTCTGAGACACTATGATTAGAGCATTGGAGTGATGGGTGTTCCTTGCTTGAGTTTCCAGTGGACAGGGACAGGTTCTTACACATTCCCAATCCCCACCAGTGTCTCTGTGGCATTGGGCCTCTGGAGGGCGTGGTTGAGTGAAAGGACCCCACTTTCTATATACTGGGTATGAAGGTAGAGATTAGAAGAGAATTGAAATGACAGGTACACGTTTGTATATGGCAGGACACCTTTGCTGGGCTCAACAATCTTGTTCCATGACCAGCTCGTGAAACCAGGGAGCCATGCAGCCCCAGCAGCGGTGATTTAGTGGGTGACATACTGAAATAACTCCCAGTTATGGTCACCAGGGGGCACAGCCCTTGGACACCTCTAGAGTCACAGAATGTTCTAGAGCTGGGGCGACCAATGATCCCAGTTTGCTGGGGATTGTGGAGGATCCCAGGATGCAAGACTTTCGGTGCTATAACCAGGAGAGTCCTGGGCAAGTTGGGACATGCTGGTCATCTTATCTGGGGTGGGCTGCAGCTGCTCCACGTGGTACTGGGCAGGCTTTGCTGTGCTCGTGGCAGGGGCTGAGTGAGTACCAAGGTCACAGGAGGGAAGTGCTGGCACCTCACTGTGAACATAGCACCAAACCCAGGGAGGGTTTAACCCTGCTGGCTTGGTGAGACAAAACCAAGGGGACAGAAGGATGCTTTATGATACAGCTTGACTAATGGACAAGGCTGGAGCCAGGCGGGTCTCAGCACTGAAAAAGATAGAAAATCAAGTCTTTCGGGGGTTTCGTATCAGTTTCATCTCCAGGTGAGAGGAAAGAGAAGAAGAGCCACGCTTGCCTTTGGTTCCAACATGTTGGGCATGGAAACCCCCCGGTCCATCCTCATTCCAGGCATGTGGCCATCTGGGAGGGTCTGCAACAGAGAAGCAGGTTTCAGGAGGAGCCCATGGCAGTGTGGGGAGCTGGGGGAGAGCTCGGCGGGCTCCCAGACCTCCCTGTCTGGGTCTCAAATCCTCACCGCCATTTTACAGCTGTGTCATCTTAATTACCATGGAGTTTTCCAAATGAGCTCCTTGCTGAACAAAAACAAGGATACTGGGAATACTGCCCTCTTATACTCCAGTTGATGAAAGATCCTGGCTTAATAACTATTCACTAATCCCTGAATGTAGACTGCATGCATGAAAGTATATGGTACATCAAAGAATTGCCAAGTCTATGACTATTTTTTTTTTTTTAGTTTTAGTTTTCTTTGCACTTTTCCCCTTTTCTCACACTCCATCATCATTTTAGGTTTAGGTTCTAAGGGAAAACTACACACAGCAGCTCTTTCCTATTGGCCAAGACAGGGGTTTCATTTGTGACCACAAAGAGGAGGAGAGGGCCTCAAGGAGTGAGTGGTTATGATTAAAAGAAAAAACAGCTGTACATGTGTGAACCCTTGATGCTGGGCCACTTCCACCCTGGAGAAGACTCTCCAAGGCAGAGTGAGAGAGTCCTCAACATCTGGCCTGGTTCATGCCCTGTCCGCAAAGCCTGCAGGACTGGCTTGATGTGGGTGCCAGGCATGCCTGCTGCTCATGGCTCCTCACATCTGTGGACTAATGATGAGATGGATCAACCAAAAATCAGGGTCTTCTCAAAAGAAACTCTTCTCTGGAGTAGCAGAAGAGCACGTCTGGATGGGAAAAAGGCTGTTTTGCCCATGTAGCCAACTTGAGAAACACAGGGGTCCATACCTGGTAGTCTGGAAAGGAAAGACAAAGAAAATCTCAGAAGGGGCAGAACCACAGAAAAATACAGAAACATAAACAGAGATTACATCCGATTGCAATTCTCCAAACATGCCCCCATGAGCCATGCTCTCCCCGGGCTCTGGGTCTCTGCCCATACTGCCCGGTTGCTCCCTAAAGCCAGGAAATGCCTGTCCCAGTTTTAGCTATCAGTTTAAATACCCTTTCTCATGGAAGCTGACACCCTGAAGATGTGGCTCCCTTTTCTTTGCATGTCCAATCATAGCATCTATCTCAGAGTTTCTCTTTCTCTCTCTGTCTCTGCAACATGCATTCTGAAGACAGACCCACGGCTTGCCTATCACTTTACTTCCAGTGCTCAGCACATAGTAGGGCCAGTGAATTCCTTCCTACACACTTGCTTCGTGTCGTCTCATGTCTGTAGAGATACTGACATGTTGGCTCACGAACAGACGTGGTCTGACTGCAGGATGTCACCCAGTCCAGCCCGTGCGCTGCGACAGCACGGCCCACCCCACCGGGGCGTGGTCAGCGGCACCCGCGCTGGGGCCTCACCTCGCGCTCCCCCGCTGACGTCCCCGTAGCTGTTGTACTGAGCGAAGTCTGTAGAAACGGGCTGAAAGGAGGGGAAACACACCATGAGAAAACCCGCTTCACAGTCCTCATTTTGGGGTCAGGTGGAAGGGAAGAAAGGATTTACAAAATCCTAAGAATTCCTTCCAAGCTGAGTTGCTGGACTGCCATTACTTTCCCTACATATTTCTTCTATGAAATCCTTGGGCTCTGTTGTGTATGTTCAATGCTACTGCTCAGACCCTCAGTAAGCAAGTATCTCTTGCTGATAAATAAAAACACATTTCTCCGCATCAGAGCTACACAATTTACACTTGTTCTATGCTTTGTGGGGAGCGAGGCTGAGACAAACTTTCCTGTATCATTTTATAGCAGAGATGGGGGCTCCAGTATATAATTACTTTTTACTTGATTGTAGAAATTTGCCACACAATCCAGTTTTCCCACAAGCTTCTATAGGCTATTTTAAAAAATTTTTAATATATTTTCCTGAAACCAAGGCTTCCAAAATATTATCATTCTAACATGCAATCAATATAAAAACTATTGGTGAGATTTACTTGTAAGAAGGTTTCTGTACTTCTGATATGTTTTGTCCTTACAGCATATCTTAATTCAGATGTTAAATTGTCATGGGATATACTTATCTCATAAAATACAAAGTTAAAAACATAGATTCACATGCATAAGTTGTTCCAAACATACTTAAAATTGGTGCCAATAACTTAACAAACCATCAAAAAGAATAATTTGTATAGCCTATTGTTTTATCTAAAGTCAATCTCCCTTTCTCTCAAAAGAAATATTTTATTTTGCCTGTAACTCAAAGTGATTTACCAGGAGACCAGAGAGATTACAATTTTCATTATATTCCAACGCTGAGATCATATTGTCAGATATATTCAGACAGTACGTCAACATTTCAACCAGAACTGAAGAGGGAAGAAACTCAGAAACGAGTCATTGAGAAATCTTACCCGGTGAAGCCCATTTCTTCCATAGCCAGGGAGAGATGCGGTTTTGGACGATAGAACATGTGAAGCTGAATAAGAGAAAGATTTAAAAAAGCAATTGTTAGGAACTGAAACTGTAATTCTTTCATGAAATTGCCAGTGTGTCTTCTACTCTGCAGAACAGAAGATTTAGACAAGGAAAAAAAAACAAAGACCCTCATCTCTTCTGTCTCTGCATCAGCAGGTGGGTTCTTTAACCCTACCACCACCTGAGAAGCCTCATATTGGGCTCAAATGTTGGCAAACCACCACCAGATTTGGGTGATACAGGGAATGGGCGGGCAGTGACATTATTAAGGAGGGGTTGGGAAGAAAGACATGCTTGGCACGCTTTATCTCTGACTCCTCAACACAATCCTAATAATGCTGATATTATTTCCATTTTACAGGAGAAGAAATAGGGACCAAGAGAAGTTAAGTACTTGCCTGAGATTGCTCAGCTTGTAAAGATCTGAGCAATGATTTGAACCCAGGGCTACTGGGATGCATAGACCCAAGCCCTGGCTGGTATGACAGTGAAAACTGATCTGGAGGCCAACATGTAAGTTACCAGGATCTACTGGGCAGCCACTGCTAGACACCTGGAAGGCCTGTGAAAAAAGGTGTCCCACCGATCAGCAGCATGGATGCCTCATACTGCTGGGTTTTGGAGGGAGCGGACCTGGGCTTGAATTCTGGCTCTGTGACTTAACACCACTGCATCTTCGGGCCTGGTATTCCATCTTTTAAGGTCTTCACTGCTTGACCCATGTAGATGCAGTGCTATTTACTCTTAGAGAACAGATCTGCAGAATTGGAAGGATTTACTCTAAAGATTAGAAAGCTACCTAATCTAAGATCAATACCAGTCAGCATCTATGAGAGGTAGGAGGGCATTCCAGCTAAGAGTGTGGGCTCTGGGGTTATAACACTTGGACTCCTAATCTTAGTTTTGTAGTTATCAGCAATGTGACACTGAGTAAGTAACTAAAACTTCCTGAATTTGTTTCCTGATCTACAAATTGGGGATGATAATATCATGTACTTCTTGGTATGTTGTGACAATTACATGAAGTAATGTTTAGCAGAAGTATTTGCATAGGAAAATACTAAACACATGTTTAAAGGAATCCTCAGGAGAGAAAATTACGCACTAGTTTAGAACATGAGAGAAGAAATTTTACAGCTTGAAAGAGATTTGGCTTATGATAAGTGTAAGCATGGGAAAATTACTGATAGACTATTTCAGCCCAGCAGATGAGTAATCTCTTTCAAAAGTATCAAAAAATCACTGTTAGCCCTCAGCTCTTACACTGAATATATTAGAAAATATAGAAAATATTTAGAAAATAGTGTTCATGCTCTCTACAGTTAGAAAGCACTCTGTGCTCAGACTTCTCTGGGACTCCAGTGGTTGAGACTCTGCACTCCCAAGGCAGGAGACATGGGTTTGATCCCTGGTCAGGGAATTAAAATCCTGCATGTTGCAGAGTGTGGACAAAAACATTGGGGAAAAAAAAAAAAAGAATTCTGTTCTCTAAGAACTTCCTTTTGGCCACTTCCCTCTGAGATGGATTGAGATGTATGTTCTAGAAGGTAGACTCAGCACAAGGAACCTGACCCCTCCTGGTTCGTGACACCCTCCAAGGGTTCCTCCCCAAAGGACTGTCATGCTTCCTTTGCTGGAGCAGCGCTGGAACAGTCAAGATAGGTTCCCCACAGGCAGGTGGCCGGCTCCCAGCTCAGGGAAGGCAGTGGGTCTGCTGCTCACCTGAGTTGATGGGGGAATCATAGCGACTGGCGGCCAGGGAGGCCCTCTCCCGGCTCTCCCTCTCCTTCTCCATCTCTTCTTTCAGGATCAACTGGCCAAGGCCCGAGTTGAGCTATTCATGGAGAAAAAAAAATGAAAGTGGAGCCTGCAGTCACTTTCAGGGAGATGTAGTTTCTTTTTAGTGGATCCTGCAAGAAGGTCCTGACTCTAAAGAGGCCTGAAGCATAGTGTCCCCAAGCCTGGGGGTTCCCCCAAAAGTCAGCCAGGTTTTGGACCTTGAACCCCACTTGGCGTCTTCAATGTCAAGGCTTGGTTGTCCTCAGCCAGGCTCCACATCAGAAGAGTGTTCTCGTTTCTCTGCACCCTCCCCTTACCCCCAAAGTGCCATCAGGGAAACTCAAGAGGCAGTGTGCGAGGGTGTACATATTTTTGACGTGGGAAGGGAAGCTTAGGGATAGCAGCCTTTAAAAAGAAATTATACTGATTTGTTTTAAAAATAGGGGAAAAATAATGCATGCTCATTGTACAGATTCTAGAAAATCTGGAAGGAAAAAAGAACAGGCCATAATCCACCAGGGATAACCACTATTGCCATTTTGACCTACCCCATGCAATCTTTTTCTATGCACATAACATACAAAACAGGGATCACATAATACATGCAACTTTGTATCCCCATACAACTAGTATATGTGCTTTCCCCAGATGATTAAGTATCTTTGGAAAATAATCTTTGTTGGTAGGAGTTTACAATTTCTCAGCTCCCCCAACCCCCGGCTACAACTGACTACCCTTCCTTTGGTCTTCTGGGATGCTGCAGGCCTATGCTAGAGACAGAGGCTATCATGAGGGTGCTTTGGTGAGAGTCCACTTTATCTCTCTCTCCTGGCCCAGATACACACACAAGGTCCTATGAGTCCAAAGAAAGACTTGGAGAAATGCTCTGTTCCAAGGGAATTCCTTCAGCACAGCTTGCGTGAGGGAAGGAAGGTTTTGTACTGCCTTGAAGCACACTTGGGCTGTGCCTGGCCTTTTAGCATCCTTTCAACACAGGTACCATACCCACACACCCCACACAGAGTCTCGTTCTCCTTGAAGAAGCACTAATATGTATTCCATGCCCATCTGACCTCCAACCTCCACATGCTCTCTTCCAGAACCCACTAAATGTTCTGCCTTAAAGTCACTACGTGCCCATCTCGTCTCTCCTACCGGACAGCAAGAGGTCTGGGACTACCTCTTGCTCATCTTGGTGGCTCGCCCACAGTCATCATTCCGTAACAAGGATCCGCAGAACCGAAGGCTTCAGCAAAGTCGTTTAAGGGACAAACCTTCATTAACTGCTCCTCTTGAAGCTGCCGGCGTCTCAGAAGCTCTTCATCCTCTTCCTCTCGGCCACTAGATCTGCGTCTGGTGTCAGCTCCTAGTTCCACAGCAAACACAACTTCTCACGTTAGCCCCAGGGACGGGGGGTTGGGTCTCAAGGGATTAGGGCACCTGTGCTCAACTTGTCAGGTGAGCAAAGTCAGCAGTGGTCGTCAGCATTCGTGAACAACACGAGGGAAAAAAAAAAAAAAAAAAGAGCCTGCCACCAATTCAGCACCCCTGCCTGGCTTCTTGAGACAGGGAGCCCTATTTGACAAGCCAGTGCAATGTGTGATTCAGTAAGGTGCGAATTTTGGCCTGGAACAAATCCGATCTGCTCACTTAGAACCTGGTTTGCGATTATGATTGGGTCTAAGTCATCCCATTGGCCAACGGCCAGAGTGTCCATAATAGGTGGGAGGGACATCGACAGTTATTATTTTGATGTCCCTGGGGTCCGTGTTCAAACACAGAGGAATCCAAATTCATCTAGCTACCATCAAATAGGTAAGATACTCACTTTCTTGTGAGGAGTTTGACAATCTTACAGTTTTCCCTTTTTCTGAATATTTACATTTGTCACCACACTATCACCCTGCCCTCTACTTTCAATAAATTTATTAAAAAGCATGCTTTATTTTTTCTTTTAAGGGATGGGTCTCTAATGTTTCCTTGCCTTCTATCTCTTAGAAAATGGTCCAAAAAAGTTTTATAAGAATGGATCCATAAAAAGGGTTACTGCAGCTATGAAGTTACTTATTTCAGTATAATATAGCAGATAATGTACAAATTTTAAGCTTCCTGGAAAGAAGGAGCTGGGGTAGAAAGGAGGAATCTGTCTGAATGGTTGGAAAAGTAAGATAATTACTGTTTTCCTACGTTGCCTGGATTAATCTGGCTGTGGGAGGAAACAGGAAAGCTTGCTAATCTAATCAAAATAAACTTTAATAGTTTGTCTTCATCCTTTTGATTAATGGACCAGAAGTTTTCTTCATTTTGGAAACCCAAAGAGCTTTAAACTATTTACTGATGACAGTTGATAACAATAAAATGTTAATTCTTCCCCAAAGTTTAGCTGTTTAATGTCCCCACTAAGCAACGTGACTGAACCAGGAATCTCAGTAGCCCTAAGAACTGCCTGAAGGATGTGGACTAGCAGAAAAAAGCTGATGATCGTTTTAGTTTTTAAATGGCAATGTGAATTTTCTCTCTTTCATCTACACTAGTAAAAGTCAGCAAGAACTAGCAATAGAGACACCTTAAGCCAACATAATGTATAAAATACATGTGAATAATGAACCAAGGAGGTAGATTTTTCCTTCAACCATTTCTATAACTATCAATTGCTTTAAAGTCCACTTATATTGCTTGTAAAAGTTATTCTAAAAATAACTTGATAACAAAATAGGATGAGGAAAATTTGGGAGTTTTGGAAAATTGAAGGCCTTTAGGTTGTCAACAGAAATATGATAATACAGTCATATCTTTGTAAAGTTGACTCACTAAATTTTCAGTAGCAGCTTATGAGTTTGCCGACACCATTTTTTAGGGTCAAGTGATGTAACTAATGACAAAACAGTAAAGACAGAGACACAACTTTAAAGCATAAATGTGCGGTTCAAAGCAAAGAATGAAACAGCTCAAATGTGACATTAGCACAGAAGTCATGGAAATGACAGATGTGAAATCATGTCACTTTGCACGAGCAATATTCCAGAACACCTGCTACTCCGTAACAGCCCTTCTTAGTAATGGAGAACGTGATCAGGCAAGAAAAATGAAAGTGCTTCAGTGTTACGACTGGTTGTTAAGAACTTTAATTACAACCCAGAAATCGTCTAAAACAAATTTAATTCAAAGAAGTCATGCTTCTGTGGACACTCAGTAAATTCACTCACTATAACTATAGAGAATAAAGTTCAAGGCAGGAGGCTTTGATTCAGCTACATTCAAAAGAGTTACTGATTTTACAACAACCACTGAGAGTCCACACAAAACACCTGTTTTAGACCAGTTCTGCCCCTTGCTGGGTTTGGTTAGCGTAAGGCTCTGGTGGTTGGGTTTTTGTAACTTGGAAGTATTCTGCACACATCTTAATACTACATTAGTTGTTTTCACTCTTCTACCTCTTGGTCATACTTTTCTTAAAATCTTTACACATTTCCCTGCATACTTTTTAAGCATTTCATTTTGAAATCTCCTAGCAATCCGTCCATTTGGCTTAGCTGCAACAGTGGCATACCTACGGCAGCAAGTGAGGGGGGACCAGGCCAGTGGTCCGTCTCAATCTTTGGAATCTCGCTGGGGTCTGGAGCCTGGGCTGCTGGGAACTTGGAAAACTTGATGATGTCTTCCGAAGATTTGCTCTGGGCTGCCAAGGCAGCTGCATCTGGATGGGAATCAGGGGCAGCTTAGCTCTCAGTCTGCAAGGCCACAGTGGTACAACCCTCTGACATTGCTTTTTTGTGCTCTGGCCAAAGTGTCAACTCCAGATAGCTGCTTATCACCATTATCAATCGCCCAGTCACTAACAGTGCCTAGGTGACAACTGATCTTCCTTGTGTTCTGCCAGAAGCAAAGCGTCACTCCACATCTATTCTACATCTGAGAAAACCTTGTTCTAGAGCTGTGCTGTCCAATACTAGCTTGAGCTACGTGTGGCTATTTACATTTAAATTAATGCAATTAAATAAACCAAATGATTCATAAAATTAAAATTCAGTTCCTCAGCTACACTAGCAACATTTTATGTGATCAACCTGTGATTAGTGGCCACTGTATTGGACAGCAAAATTAAAGAACATTTCCCATCATCACAGAATGTTCCATTGGACAGTACTCTTCTAGAGCAATTAGAAACTTGAATTAGTAATTTGAAATTAAAGAGGTAAGTAAAATGCCTGACACTGTCATTTGACTGTAGGTGTTGATTGTAAGAGAGTTGGTTTTGGATCTTTGTGGCTTCTTAGCCATAAAAAAATTGATCCGGTTCATTTTAATCCTTGCATATTATATATGTGTCCTTGAGTACCAGGTGAAATGGCAGCAGGAAGTTCACTATCAGTTTGCAGGAATTAGCCTTGAGACCTAGGTTTGCCATACCCATTTGGTCATTCTGTTCAAGGGTCTGCATATACAAGTGAGTCATCCAACTTTAAAACAACAAAGTCAGACTAGGAGCACCATTGGTTCACAGTGTGCTTAATGGCTGTGCTTACAGGACGGGTCACTGGCTTAGAGCCCCAAATGTAATCGCAGAAACAAGCCAGGCTAAATGGTCAGTCTCTGACTCTGGCTAATTTTGCAAACTGATCTGGGATGTTACTAAACATTTCTAAATGTATTAATAATATGTATTTATATACCATAGATACAACTGGGCCCCCTCCCGGAGCTTAAAGGTTTTTAAATCTGGAAGTAACTTTTTAAATTTTCAGCTCCAATTGGTCATTTTTAAAGTAACCTCTGAGTCTCATTTTGGTTAAGTAACTTGATCGAGGTTGCCATATATTAAAACGGGGTAAATTCTCAGTCAGGGATGGAACAGTATTTTTCTTAATCTCTAATCTTATGAGGAAAAAAAATAAAATCAGCTTGGAAAACACTACCTTGTATATCCTCTTCTTAAAGAAGGATAATAGGTGTTAGCGTGTTAAAGAATGAGAAGTGTGACTTTATTTAAATCTAGCATTTTCGAAATGCACAGAGCACAGACATCAGCTTTTGGTGTGGTATGACATCTTTTTCTATCACACAGAACTGCTCTCTTGCAGAAAGTCCTTTGGATGTACCCCTCTGCTTGTGTTACTCTTAATTCCAATAGACTGATAGAAAGTAAAGCATAAAGTCAATGTCACAAAAAGAAGTCAATTCCTTCCAAATAAATAACCTAACATTATCCAATCTCTTTAAATCTTATTTGATTATTTTTGTCTGGAGAGGCAGGGTCTTAGAGATTTTAGTATTTAAAGAAAAAATCTCTAAATAAATGAAGTTTCTGATAAATCAAACTGGGAATCTTATTCTTAAATTAAAAAAAAAAAAAAAAAAAAAACCCAGACTTCAAACAGTACTTACGCATTAGAATTGGTGAAGTCAGTAAACATTCACATGTTAATGAGTGGGTGAGAAGACATTAAACCATAAAAAAGCAAACAAAAACAATGTTAACAAACTTAAAAAAGCAAGCACAAGGTGTAAACTCCTAAAAAAGAAAAACACAGATGAAGAAAAAAAAACCTAGTCCTAGAGTCATTACAATACCTATTTTCTCTTTTTTCCCCTATAATGCTGCCCTGAATTTTTTTTCCTCTTTGCATTTCAACTTTATTTGCTTTTCATGTCATCCTAAACCTTCAGGATACATTAATGTCAACTGGATTCTAAAGGCAGCCTTCAAATTTCCAGGCACAATTTGGGTACAATTTTCTGAAATCACCCAAAGTCTTGGCTTTCTACCTATTCATGAAGATTTACAGCAGCGGAATCCATAGAGACCTAAAAATGGTCGAGGGAATAGTGACTTGCAAAGGGTAATACTATTTCCTGGGTTTAAAAATTCTATATTCCCAGAAAAGGGAAACACAGTTCTAGATCCACGTCTGTGGTTCTTAGTTTGCAAGAATTTCAGAGACAAGCTGGCCTCATGCACTGGCTTTTGCAGATGAGGAGACTGAGGGACAGAAATTTCATCTGTGATATCTCGGAACGGTTTACATGACGAGCTGGGACCAAGGCCAGGGCCTGTGTCTCAGCGTGAGGCCGGTCCACTCTACCACAGGGTGCAGATGTCTGCATGCCCTATCAGAAACTGGGGAACTGGACAGTCAGGCTGATGGGGGCTTGGTCAAATTAATTAATTCATTTTCTCTCTCTCTTTTTTTTTTTTTTGGCTGTGAAGCTTGTGGGATCTTAGTTCCCCGACCAGGGACTGAGTCCATGCCCCCTGGAGCAGAAGCGTGGAATCCTAACCACTGGAACACCAGGGAGTTCCCTTGGTCAAATGAATTTTTTACATAGCTAGTGTTCACTAATTTTAATTAGTTAAACTGCAAGCTCATCAAAATTATCAGAGAGGTTGGTTAAGCTCTTTGATCCCCCACTCCCCCCAAAAAAGTCTTGTGAGGGTGTTTGTGAATGACTGTGTGACCATCCTTCCCCTCCTATATGAGTGAAATGATACATGTTGATGGGCTCAGAAAAAGGCTGTGTTTTCTGTCTAGGAAAACCAACTTTACAGTATTTGCATCTTAGCAGACCGTAAAAGCATAACATGCTGGACACCCCAATTTGATTCTCAAAAGCAACAGCAGATGAGCGTTTCAGAGGACAGCAAAGAGTTGAGCCGACGTTGCTACTTAAAAGCTACGTGGAGGAAAGTGGGTTTTACCATGCTGTTTGTAGATGGGTGGTTTTCGGTAAATGTTGATCCCTTGATCTGTGGAAATGAAAAGCAAAGGTGAGTGATTATGGGAACCTGTTCAGTGATGGGAAAAACAGATCAACCCAGAGGCAAACCGAACTGAAGACTCTTGAACAAAAATAACCCAGAAGGTTGACTTTTGTATTACAAAGATTGAGGTTACCAAAGAAGAAATTACAGAAATGAGTGAATTACTATAGGCATGTGACATGGAATCCTTTGTAATACATCTTAGGATACAGAGAGATGTCACTCACTCATGAGCCATTTATTTCAAATACACACTTCAGTAAAAGTGGAGTTAAAATGGGGAGAAATGCAAGCAGCGGAGATACTGTGATGGTGAGGAAGACATAACCAGTTTGGGGAAAATCCCCAAATTGCTACTGTCTAGAAATTGAGCTCCCAGTAGAGACTAGCAGCTCAATTTACTTTTCAACTAATGAGTGGAACAGTGGAAAGCGATGAAGTAAAATTAAGAGTACCTTTTTGTAAAACACAGAAACAGTTTTTACGTGCAAGGCTAATCTGATGTATTGACAAGATGTTGGACAAAATCCTAACGTGCACAGGCCAAATTTAAAAAAAAAAAGAAAGGAAAAGAGATGCCATATATTATTCACATTTTTATACAGAGCCACATTTGATTATACAACCATTTCACTTTGACTGCAAATACTTGGGAGGTTTCAAAAGGTTTCCCCAGGACCTTGGGTACTGGATTCTTGTGAAAAAGCCACAAATGTACAACACTGATTTTCAAGGTTTGATGAAGCTTTTTCTTTTTTAAAAAGGCAGTCGTATCTCAGTGGTATGAATCCTATTGAACTTTGTTTATTAAGTTTTTAAGTTTATTAAGTTTTTCTCAAAAGAGAAAAACTAATACGGATTTCAAATATGTATGCTAACATTAACATAGCGGTCATTTATTAGACTACTTTCAGTAGCTAAAAGAAGCAAAACAATATACTTGGGATGGAAAAATAATAACATGACCTCTGATGGCCAATCTTGCCTTCACAAATTGAGCTGACCCGAAACATGAAGATATTGATATGGGTTCTAACTTTTCCAGTTCCTGGTGGCAAATTACTGTTTGCATCATGACACTAAAGCTGAGTGCCAAGCCTAAATTGCAAGATCTCTCTGCGGGCTATGGAGGGTTAGTTAATTATACATTGCAGAAAGACCCTCCAAATGACTCAATTGTACAGCTCTCTGAAAAGCCCATAGAAAGAATCTTCACACTGAAGACAAACAGATAAAATAAAAGTACTTTCAAGAACGCTGTGGTTCAATGTTTACAATGAGAAGATAACCAGATTGCCATCGTGATAGTCAATGACAGTGAGCCACAGAGTGGTAGCTTAGAAGGTTCCAATATAAGGGTAAAATTAACATTTTAGTCACAACAAAATAAAGCGATTCAACCCTCCTTCCTTTACCTTCTGCCTCCCACCCTACTTTACAAATTTTAGAGAAAACTGAAACTTTCAATACAATCCTGGCATTTCCCATACACAGCTCCTGAAAGGCCCTCTAGGTCAGACACTGCAATTTAGCGGTTATCAGCTGTGTGCATCTCAATGAACAGAGCATGAGAGATGGAGACGAGACAGAAGCGACAAGGCTACATTCTACACCGTGACAGGACACCAAGACACAGACCGTGTCAGCTCCTACCTGGAACATGGAAATGTTTAGGGGCCTGAGCGTAAGTTGGAGTGAGAGGGCGGCTGTCTGGCCGGTAAGGGAGTGGGGAGTTCCGGCCGCTGGACGGCTCATTGCCTCCAATGAGAAGAATGGAGAGAACAACATGAGAGAAGGGAGAGCAAGAAAGAAAACAAAGCAAGCATAATAAAAATTCAAAACAACAAACCGGAAGGAGGTTCATCAAAAAGGAGAAATCAAAGCAACAAACTCAATTCATCAATTTGGCTCGCAAAGGTGACTGGAATAAGGTTGAATTTGTCCAAAAGAGAGACTCGAGTTCAAGTGGAACTAGGTTAAAAGCAGCTAGCAGTCAGATGCATCATTCCAATGGCATGCGGTTGAAGGCTGTGAGCTGGCAGCGAACCGATTAGATGGAAAGTACATTGAGGGGGATGGAGAGTCAATTGCTAATGATTTAGGGTCAGTATCAGATGGTTGCATCCCAAGCATGTAAAGGTGTGGGATATGCGAACCCAAATACAATCACTTCCAGGCATGATGGCAGAGGCTGGCAATCGGAATCTATTTCTTTGAAGGGAAGGCTGAGACTGGGAACCTGTGTAGTCACCCGGTCCTTTCCCTGAGCAACACAAAGTGCCTTTACTGCAGCCCACATTTCTGTTGCCTCACTTTGAAATGTACATGATACAGTCAGATCCCTTTCTTCCAGGTACTTTGGGACCACTTTCCCCACCTTTCTCTTAAAGACAAAGCTTCACCCAGTCTAACAGTTCAATCGGTAAGACATTTACTGAGCACCTACTGTGGCTGGGCAATGAGCTTCAGCTGAAGCTAAGGAGGTGAAGGAGATGTGGTGTCTGGCCGTAAGGGGCTCAGGGTCTACCTAAGGAGACAGACTTACAACAAACGAGAATATGTAACGCCATATAGGTGCTGACTCAGGGGTATACGAAAAATTCAAGGCACTCAGATGAAGGTGACATTGATTTTTCAGAAAGGCTGTGGAAAGACGCTAGAATTGAGATGGTCTCTCTAGGTGGGTGGGTGGCTAGAGGGGTGAGAAGGGCAGAATCTAGGGAGCTGGAACATCGTGGGGAAGGAAGGGCTGCGGAGCATGGGAGCAAGAGGACAGGCCCCTGCGGCTGGGCAGCACAGGGTTCTTGGAGGAGGAGGCTGGAAGGGGTTGCTGGGCATGGCTGCAAAAGCCTAGAGACCCAGTCCCATAGCCCCCACCGCTCTCTCTGATGAGAGCTGCAGGGGTGAACTGAGACTTGTGCAAAATCAGAAAGAGGTCAGCTCTTACCCTACTGTCTTCCTTCCACACGGCTGAGCAAACATCCATCCCAAGAAAACACCAAAAAATGTAGGACTATCAAAAGTCAATGAACCAGTAACATAATTACCAAGTGTTAGTTGCTCAGTCGTATCCTACTTGGTGACCTCAATAAACTGTAACCCACCAGGAGCCTCTGTCCATGGGGATTCTCCAGGCAAGAATACTGGAGTGTACTGCCATTTCCTCCTCTAAGGGATCTTCCCAACTTAGGGACTGAACCCAGGTCTCCCATGTTGCAGGCAGATTCTTTACCATCTGAGCCACCAGGGAAGCCCCATAATTATTGGGTTGGCCAAAAAGTTCATTTCGGTTTTTCCCATAAGATTTTATGGAAAAACCCCAAAATGAACTTTTTGGCCAATACAACACTTTTATGATTGAGTTGTAAGGGTTCTTCACATATTCTGGATGCAAGTCTCTTATCAGATACACAATTTGCAAATGTTTTCTTCCATTCTGTGGTTGTCTTTTAGTCTCTTGATAGTGTCCTTTGAAGCACAAAAGTTTTAAATTTTGATAAAGTCCAATTTATCTATCAATTAAGGCTAACAATTTTAAATAAATCACAGATCTTCAGAAAATAGAGCAGGAATAAATTTCTTTTTTTTTTTATCTTAAATTTTTAAGACTGAGATATAACTGACATATAACAGTATATTAGTTTTAGATGTACAAGAACCAATACTTCAAGTAAGTTAAACGGTTTTAAATCTGGCCAGCAACACATGAGAGATGTCAACTGCTGCAGTTTCAGAATAATATGTTTAATAGACTTTTTAGTTTTTCAAAATGTGTAGTTTTAGATAACCAGAGTACAGATCTGTACCAAATGGGCAGTAAGATATTCCAAATGTGAGATCTGAATTTGTTACTTGCTCTAATTTAGATTCCAGGTTTTTGATTACCATGTTCTAAAACTTTTGCCCCCCTCCCCTTTTTTCACCAAGAGTCAGTTGACCATCTAGTTCCCAGTATATTATATGCTGTCTTTACTAAAGTCAGATATTAGCTTTTGAAAATTAGGAAGCTTCACCCCAAATTACCAATATAGTAAAAAGTTCATTTAAAGAAAATGTTATCTCATTTACTATCACTCTCCTAAGGAGAAATAACCATGTCTGAAAAAAATGAGTATGGAAAACTCAGGTAGAGACAAGCAAAGGAAGGAAGGATACATACATTTAGTGGGAAATCTGGCTTCAAACCTGAGGCTGAATCAGAACAAGGTCTCTTTCATATTTGTGTGTTCAGCACAATGCCTGGCCAAGACTAAGCGCTGAATAAACGTCTGCGAATAATGACTGAAGTAGACCAACTAAATAATTCTATAGCAACGAATGACCTAATGTAGTGAGTACCACTCCAGGGTCAACCCCATCTTTCTGTCAATTAAAGGCAGCCAGATGCTAGGGCACAACGGGATCACAATAGCATCTTTTTTTTTTTAAATAGGTTTCCCTAGGGTTGATCCTCAATAACCCCAACTGAATTGTGCCACTTCAGAAGAATCTTTTACTCTTACACACATTAGAAATTACTCACAAGAATAATCCCTAACTGAAAAACAGAATAATTATTTGGGCTGTTCTCAAAGGAAGATGTAGAGAGACTCAACTTCCTTGCTTTGAGTGTTTTTTTGTTTTTTTGAAGACTCTGCATATCCGGAACACTGATGCTACTGCTCTAAATCTACATTGCTCTCTGCCCTTAATCCTGCACCTCTAACCTTCCTGTACCTGTAGAATATCAAATTTTCTGGTGGATATGTTCTCACAGGTTTTGGTTATGATATCCAAACAGATGAAACTCGATTAAGTTTGTTCTGATAGTTAATAGCCAGAGTCATTCACACACAAAAACAGATGCATCTACAGGACATCAAGATTTAAAGTCATTAGAATTGGCATTTTGCCCATGAATTAAGTCTTTCTATTATTAAGATGCTCTGGCCCATAACTTCTATGGCTGATGGCTCTCAAAGTCTACAGGGTGTGTGTGTGTGCTCAGTCATGTCGCTCTTTCGCAGCCCTTGGACTGTGGCTGACCAGGCTTCCCTGACCATGGAATTTTCCAGGCAAGGATACTAGAGTGAGTTGTTTTTTCCTTCTCCACGGGATCTTCTCGACCCAGGGATCAGACTCATGTCTCTTGCGTCTCCTGCATTGGCAGGTGGATTCTTTACCACTGTGCCACCTGGGAAGCCCTCAAGAGCGATGGTTTGACTGTCCAAATTCCCTGAATTTAGACAGCTGAATGCTGTCTCCAGTTGGGCAGAGGTTTTTCTGGCAGCGTATCTTCAGCAACCATTGCCCTTTCTAGTCGATAGAAAAAAAAAAAAAAAAACAACACTACTCTGTTGAAGTCTCTGTAAGTAGATTTAACTTTATAATCATGTAAAGCCTGCCATAATGACATCTTAACACACTAGGCAAACAGACACTCGGCAACACAGCCACCTAAGTGCTCCTGAACAATATGATTTCTACATGTCACATGGCTTTTTGGGAATAAGGTCTTAGAATATATAACATTGCGAGGTACCAAATTCTTAGTCCTTAAAAGATGAAAGGCATTACAATTTTTGGCATTTTTAAAAGAAAGATATTCTCAAGATGAGGCCTTTTCTAAATCAAACACTCTATCTGTAAGTGATAAAACATTTCACTCTCTCCTGAATGGAAATACATGGTGAAGGCCCCAAAAGGTTATTTTTGTGTGCACTTCATTACTCAGGCATAAGGGATATATGGGGCATCAGATGAAATAATCATATATGGAAGGCATCATCATCAACATCAATCAGCCTGCAGTTAACGCTGTTTAAAAACAATAGTATATATATATCATACTCAGCCATTTTGTTCTTTAAATAAGTCCTTATATTGGTTAAGTTGTTAGTGATCTTAGCTACTGGGATGAGGCGCTACCATGTATATAGATTTATATTTTCCTGGTCTTCACTTTTAGCTCTTTCCATGTCAGCTTAATGTGTCAATTTTTCAGTCCTTGAGAGATCATTCTTTGGCAGGATTCCCACCGTGCTTAACAAATTCAAATGCTCTGTCCTACTTCCACTCTTCTTTCTGGAACACTGAGAGTCTCAGTGACAAATCCTAAGACAAGTCAATCTAAACGGCAATGCTTGTGTCTGCTGTGGGAGTCTGCTGGCCTACCACTTAGCTTCCAAACTCTAAGTGCTTATGTCCTAAAATATAAATGCCAAGGGGACCTTAAAAATTGGCAGCTTCTAGAATTTCATGACAGAATTTAAAGATTACTGGTTCTTGTCTAAAGCTTCAGGAAGTGTGAGCGTTTCCTTCAGCAAGTGTCAAATACATATTTGCATCATAGCAACTCATATCTATGGCAAAACAGGGAAGATTCCTTTAAATGAGATTTAATATATGTAGCTCTCCTGTTTGCAAGCCTGATTCACAGACACAGAAAGTAATGTCTAATAGTATTTCAAAGAGAAAGGAAGAGAAACTCTGCAAACAGTATAAAGCCTAAGTGAAAGTGAAAGTCGCTCAGTCGTATCCGACTCTTTGCCACCCCATGAACTATACAGTCCATGGAATTCTCCAGGCCAGAATACTTGAGTGGGTAGCCTTTCCCTTTTCCAGGGCATCTTCCCAACTCAGGGATTAAACGCAGGTCTCTAGCATTGCAGGCAGATTGTTTACCAGCTGAGCCACAGGGGAAGCCCACAAAGCCCCAAACAAGGTGAAAACAGTTTCTCCAAATAGGCAAGCACTTGTCCAGATGGCCCAACAATGACATACTGATATAAAATGAAACTGCAAGGAAGGTCAGAGAACAGAAATAAAAACACAATGAGAAACAAGAAGGGCATTACGGAAAGTAGATGGGGAAGCCAATGAGAGAGAGAGACAGCTGGTGATGTGCATCTAGGCTCTACACCCATGCAGGCGTCCTCAGCTCAGTGGACCCTGGGGGCCTGGGCCACTTAAGTCTGAAATAAGGGCTAAGAATTAAACTAGGGCAGTGGAACGAGGGCTTATGGCTGCCAGAGTGGCAAGAGGACTCCTGCTTTCAGCTACATCTTCCTGAGATGGACATCCTACCCTAGAGTCCTCAAGTGCCTTGGTTTGTATTTGTTTTAAAAATAATTTCCTGGAGATTACAGAACAAACTCCAAGATACAGAGTGAATGTTCAAATGAAGAGCCATGGAAAACGCTGGGAGATTTTGCTCCTTTAAAGATATCTTAGATGTGTTTCTCCATGGTCATAAGTTCCTCTGTGCTGGAGAGGACTTCCATGTAGATACATGTGTTTCAGAATAAGAAAGATATAATTCCTTAGAGAATCTGCATTTAGCTATTCAACTAGACTAAACTTTAAAGCAATATCTTTAATATACAAATTCTGCACGATTGGTTTTGCAGTATAGCAAAAAGCTTTTATAACTAAGCATATACTGTTAGGTACTTCATATTTTATATCTGAAATACATAAACTATTTCACCTGAACAAACTGTAGACATATATCCAGTTTAAAGAAAATGGGAAAGAAACTATCAGATATTTTTAAAGTATAAGTATGAGACAAGCCAAGGCTTTTTAGGATTTAAACCTATACTATTTGACTGTATACTTTGAATTCAGACTGAAAACAGAAAAGAATGCATATCTGTATTTTTAATAAGGCACCATTTAAGTACATTGAAGTACTATAATTTTAATAACTATTTAGTGTTTCTATTGAAAAGCACACATTGTTAATTTTGTAATTTAAATGACTCAAATAACTGTTTTAGCCTCCATAAGAATGAAATTGCAGCATGAAATTAAAAGATGTTTACTCCTTGGAAGAAAAGTTAAGACCAACCTAGACAGCATATTAAAAAGCAGAGACATTACTTTGTCAACAAAGGTCCATCTAGTCAAGGCTATGGTTTTTCCAGTGGTCATGTATGGATGTAAGAGTTGGACTATAAAGAAAGCTGAGCGCAGAAGAATTGATGCTTTTGAACTGTGGTGTTGGAGAAGACTCTTGAGAGTCCCTTGGACTGCAAGGAGATCCAACCAGTCCATCCTAAAGGAGATCTCCTGGGTGTTCATTGGAAGGACTGATGTTGAAGCTGAAACTCCAATACTTTGGCAACCTGATGTGAAGAGCTGACTCATTGGAAAAGACCTTGATGTTGGGAAAGATTGAGGGCAGGAGGAGAAGGGGATGACATAGGATGAGATGGTCAGATGGCATCACCAACTTAATGGACATGGGTTTGGGTGGACTCCGGGAGTTGGTGATGGACCTGGCGTGCTGCAGGTCATGGGGTCGCAAAGAGTCAGATACGACTGAGTGACTGAACTGCACTGAACTGGAGGATGAAATTTTCTAGTTAAAAAGGGATGGAAAGTAAAAATTTGCTTTAAAAATTATTCAAGTATATTTATACTGAAACACCCCTCTAATAGGAATGAAGGTTGAGAAGGTTGGGGGTCTCTCTAGTCCTGGTGCTGCTGCTTCCGAGCTGCGAGTCCTTGGCCGGGTCACTTAACCACGGCCGCAGCTGTTCATCTACCCCTAAGCCTCCCACCTGCTACTTTAATCACAGGATACTGTGAGGAGTGATGTAACCGGAAGTGTTCAAAGAGCATCATGCTGAGAGGGAAATCACAGATGCACAGAGCAGAGTACTCATTATGAGGAGGCGTGCGTGCTCATTCACGACCAACTCTTTGTGACCACATGGACTGTAGCCCACCAGGCTCCTCTGTCCATGGGATTTTTCAGGTGAGAATACTGGAATAGGTTGCCTTTTCCTTCTCCAAGGGATCTTCCTGACCCAGGGATTGAGCTCGCGTCTCCTGCATTGGCAGGCAAATGTTTTACCACCGTGCCACCTAGGAAGCCCGCCTATAATACACCAGGGCATTTCACCTTGCCAACTACAAACTGGCACTTGCCATCTACCTCTACAAGGATTAAACCATGAGCTGCTGCAGCTGCTGACCTTCAACACCCCCTGAATGGAGCTCAGGGTGGAGAACAGGAATGAGGCCCTCTGTGCTCTGGGAAAAACTGGCACAAATAACCTGTCAAGAATTTTAGAAAGTGCTGTGACTGCTGAAAAAGACAGATGTCTTTGCTAAAGGCAAGTGGTGTGTGTCTTCAATAGGCATATCAGCAATATTATTTTCACAGCCTAGAAAATACAAAAAAATAGCATGTTCACAAAGTAACTACTTACTGATAAGGGCAGGAAATTTATATTTTAGGACTCAACTGAGTTAGACTCAATTCAATTGATGCTTTTGAACTGTGGTGTTGGAGAAGACTCTTGAGAGTCCCTTGCACTGCAAGGAGATCAAACCAGACAATCCTAAAGGAAATCAGTCCTGAGTATTCATTGGAAGGACTGATGCTGAAGCTCAAACTCCAATACTTTGGCCATCTGATGCAAAGAACTGACTCATTTGAAAAGACTCTGATGCTGGGAAAGACTGAAGGCAGGAAGAGAAGGGGACGACAGAGGATGAGATGGTTGGATGGCATCACCCGACTTGGTGGACATGAGTTTGAGCAAACTCCTGGAGCTGGTGATGACAGGGAAGCCTGGCGTGCTGCAGTCCATGGAGTTGCAGAGTTGGACATGACTGAGCGACTGAACTGAACTGACTGAACAACTGAGTCCTAAAAATCCAGATGAGTAAAAAGGTTGGGTAGACTGCAAACAAAATTCAGTCAAAGAGCACAACGCTTAGGCTGTTCAAGAACGTGTTAGTGATGTGAGATCTTGGAGCTCAGGGTTAGAATCCTTCAGGTTTGTCTTAAGATCCATGACAACATCTGTGCTTGCCTGCAACTCTCTCCTTCAGCTCTTGGGTTGGTCAAAAAATTTGTTTGGGTTTTTCCATAACCGTTTATGAAAAATCCAAATGGACTTTTTGGCTAACTCAATATTCTCTTCAGTCACTTTGGTTAAAATCAAGGCTATGGAAGAAGTCAGCATCCTTTTGGGAGCTCCAAAGTATTTTAAATTATGGCCCCTTGGTGATCCCTCTGTGGCTCCTGGCTCCCCCACCAAGTAAGGAGAACTGAGAACTCCGATTGAGGACTGCTACCGAAGCACAATGAGAACAATGGGAACGACACAGAGGGAAGGGCAGAGATGGGCAGGAACAGAAAACAGAAGGCAAAGCCCCTCTTCTCCATCATGCAGACATTAGGACAAGTCAAAGGAAGATCACCCTAAGAGTTGGCTCAAAGAGAGAAATTTCAGTTACGTGGGCCTAGGTCTTTCGTACTGTCCAAACATCTAAGTGGTTACGTGGCTTATCATCATGAAGACAACTTTGGAATCCTTGTTGCTGAATACCGTTGGGTTTTGCTGAGCCATATCACATATCAAAACCAGGAAAATTCCCCAGATATATATTATATTTTGCTTCTAACACAGAGAAAAGCAAAATGATAATATATATTTTTTCCTAAGCAGGAGAGAAGCAATCTTAAGGTCTCCAACGTACTTCCTGTTACTTCATCTAGAGCCCTTAGAAATGACATATTTCTCCCAAGGAGAGATGCTATGCCAGTTCTAAGACATGGCCGGGTGTGAAGTCATGACGCACGCAGGCATGCTGAGAGGTCCAAAGCTGGGGGCTGACTCTTGGAGATGCACCTTATTAGCCTTCCCAGGGCGCTAATAAATCTCCGCTTTGCAGGGTGCTGCCTGGAGAAGCCTGCCTCCTTACCTTTCACATGGGGAAGGAAGTGGTGTCGGAATGGGGAGTTGGGGCGGGAGTCGCTGTGGGCGGAGCTGAGGCTGCTGGTGCGCAGGAAGGACCTCTGCACACCAGGAGACAGCAGCTCTGTGCAGCAAGGACCGGGGGCAGGGCAGGGTGGAGACAGAAAAGAAGAGCAGAAATTAACACAGGAGCAGGGACGCCGCCATCGTTCCAAGGGAGGGAAAAGGAAAAAAAAAACAAAATAAAGAACATTAATCAGGAGTCTGAAAACGGAGGAAGGAAAAAGGGTTAAGAAGGCGCCTGCGAGGGGTTAGGCACAGTGGGGAGAGTCTGCCAACGGGTCCAGGTTAGTCCAGGGTCACTCTCCGAGGATAAATGGCTTTAGTGGAAGGGAACGGCCACCAGGACATTCTGGCAGGATGACACCCGCGACCGCTGAGTCGGGACCAGGCTTGCCACTTAGAGTCAACCATGGCTGTTTTTAAAAAGGCACCTAACAAAACAGAATCCTCTGACGTGTATGTTTAAAAGTTTCAAGAACCTTGCAAAGAACTATTGGGCTGGCCAAAAAAGTTCATTTGGGTTTTACACTAAGATGACAAACTCAAATGAACTTTTTGGCTAACCCAATACCAATATGTCAGGGTCAGATTCTCTTTTTTTTCTGTTTAAGTGGTAAACTTCTACTAGAAGTTTAATTTTACTTTGTCCTTGTCTGTGTCCCCTAGGTGGCAAAGAGCTGCCTATGATGCTGAGAACTGGCCAGTGGAGGCACTGATGAGCTGGAAACTTAGTTACGGACCTTTAAGCTAAACCAGACCGAGGGACGTGCATGACTCTCTGGCAACTAGAACTTATGGACTGGACACTTCAAGGTGCTCTGTGTTGACCATGACTGTGCTAGCAGAGCCCCCACCTTGAAAAAATAATCTTAATAACTGGCATCACACAGGTCCAAAACGTATCATGGAAGGGGAGGAGAAGTGCTTAGGATGCACAAAATGTTCTGAAGGTTCTTGGAATCAGAACTATGACGGGAACACAGGAACACTTTCTACTGCCCCATGAGGACATGGCCTTTTTGGGAAACCAAGTCGCTCACTGACCACTCCCTGGCTATCCAGTGGTCTCTCGGACAGTTTCCCGGCAACCCCATGTCATTCTGACAAGGTCATGGCTGCAGCCTCAGTGACCTTAGGGTATGCCCACACGTAGGGATGGTGGTATAAAGGATTTCTCGTCACCCAGGCAGATAAGGGCTTAAATCCAAACCCAGGAATAAAATGGATATAAATGTATATGACAAATAAAAGGAATTCCTTTCCTGAAAATTTTCCTTTAATGGAATTCAACAAATACTGAGTAAATGTTTAGGAGCCTAGAGAAAACTATATATTATTGAAGGATCTAAGAGTAAAAATTTAATCCTCTACAAGCACTAAATTTCTGGCTTTAAAGAGAAGATTGTAGCCTTTTTACATTCAGTTCATCCCTTTGGTTTTATTTTATAAAATAAGTTCCCATATGAATGGGCTTATGAGCCTGCACAAAAGCAAGAGGCTTAAAATGAAGTCTTTGTAGACATGCATTATCACCAAGTTTGTTTAAAAAGCCAAAATCTTCCTTGGTGAATGTATTTCTTCTGTGAATTTATTTATCTGTCTTCTGTGATAAGATTCTTCTTTTTGTATTCCACATAGGAGACACCCTCTAATATGAAAAAGGACTACATTTTGCAGAGATAAAGGTTGAATGAAGATCATTACTCTTAATAGTCTCCATCATAGCTCGTCTCCAGTGCTTGTATGTTTTCCAAGTCTGATTCAAACTTTTAGGTGGGAAGGCACCTTAAAATTGACCAAATACAGCCCATGCTTACATATGAGACTTCCTTCTAGTGGGTTCTTAACCAAGCACCCACAGTAATACCATGTGCCTGGATGGGGGAACATAACAAACCCATCCATAAATGACTGACACTGCATTTTAGATGATACTGGTAAGCCTAAAAGGCACATCACCATATTTTCTTTCAGAGATCTCCATTTTAAGTCTCAACATGCTGAGATTATCTTCAAGTCTTAAAAAAATAAATTCCTTTACTTTTTGTTGTCCACTGTCAAAATGTAACGATTCAGTAAATCACAATAAACATAATCATAAAATGCGTCTTATTTTAAGAAAAGAAATAACACAAACTGTAATGGGATAGGAGTTTTTGATTTTTCTTTTTTCCTGGGAGAAGGGAAGGTAGATTTGGCAGGCAGCCAGATTTTTAAACACACTACCAGTGGTGGGGGAAACGATCACACAGAAACACAGAGGTTTATCCGGAGTGCATCCAGGGAATAGGTGCCCTTACCGGGTCTGTGAAAATGCTGAGGAGAGCGGGATGTGGTTGGAGTGTAGCTGTGACGGCTGTACACCGGGGAGCTGATGGAGCCCTGGCTTGTGGACCGGCGGATCATCCGGTCCCGCCCATCCTGGTACCCCTGGAAGAAAGCGTGAGACGGCGGGTGCACGACACACGGTCAGGCTGTTGTCAGGCTCAAGTGAAGTCAAGCTGCACCCAAGTCCCCCAGGAACTATCCCGGCGACCCGCTCCTGTATACATTTTAGGGGCACGTTCCTTAAGCAGGTACGCAAACGAACACTCCAGGGGTAACGCCTTTTGTTCAAAACCTGTAGTCCTTGCCTTTACCAAGATTTTAAGATGTTAAAGTGATAAACTCCAGTGTTGACAGAGGTCTGGGAAAAGAGGGAATAATCCAACGACCATGTTTATACGATGCTTTTCAGTTTTACAAAGTGCGTTCGCATAGGTTGTATCATTAGACCTGCATCAGAAGGAAGGTAGACCATGTGGTGTTCCCTCCCTTCTCCACAAATGCGGGATGTTCCAGAAGGTTCCAGGAAGCTGAGACCTGTGGGCAGGTGTGTAGCTCGTACAGTGGAACCTGTTTCAGAAACAGCCTCCTGACTCTAATCTCACCCCTGGATCCAACCACCTACTCATACCATCTATGCATGTTGATCTGGGGACATTCTAAGTTGATTTTCCCAGAGAATAAGCTTGTGGTGGCCTCAAATCCAATAATTCTATCTCTAAAGGGCAAACCTAAAAATACTTTTTAAAATGATCTTTAAATGGAAAAATTTCCTCAGATATTTATAATGTCACCATTTATAAAGACAAAGTTTTGCATTATGTGCTCAACAAATGGAGGGCACACTTAAGCTATGGCATATCAATTTAATGGAATACAGTAGCATCACACCATGTCCAAATCTAAAGAATACTGTACATATAAAGTTCAAAAAAAAATCATACACACAACCATAACTTAAAACTGTAAAAGAATTAGACGAGTACAGGGAATGTTTCACACTTTAGGAGTTTGCTGTCCTATGAAGTTTTTACTAGCACAATAAAAATAAAAGTTTGAAAAAATGCACAAAAATGATTTAAATTAAAATCTCAATTACCATGGGTATGTGAAATGCAAGAGCAAGAGGCAAAAAAGCTTTGGTTTGATCCTAGTTGGCTCTAACAATAAATTGAAACAACAACAAAACAAAATTCCTGCAAGAGTGTGCCTCAGTCTTGCAAGTGGTCAATTATAGAATGACTGCTTCATAATTTGTTATAAATGCCCATAGAAATTATTCATAGCGCTCAGTATAAACCATCACAATACTACAGAGATTGTACCATCTCAAATTACAGTGATTACCTAAGGTCAGTCCAGTTCTATATAGACTAGCCAGAAAGTTACTTGACTTTAAGACAAGACTACTGATTTTATTTATTATTATTATTATTCGTAGATGGGGATAGACCTAACCCCTGAGGAGTTTGCTCACTGGATGCATAAAGAAACGCAGAAGAAGAAGAAGCATGCTGGAACAAACAATCCCTTTGTTATTATCTGTAACAGCTTACGTGAAAGAAAGTGCTGGGCTGGACCTGGGTGCTGGAGCATGCTCAGATTTGAGTGGGTCTGAGCTTAGGCTGCTCGTTTCAAAGCTACCCTCCAAGAGAAAAATTACACAGGAACAACAGGAAGTACTTCTAAGGCTTCTGGTCACCATGTAGGTAAGTCAATGTGGATGAGGGCAAAACCAAGAATTTCTGGGACCAGGGCTATAGTGTGAAGGTGTTGTTCCATTTTGTAAATCAATATCACCACCTTCCTGAAGAAAGTTTAATAAAATGGGTTGGGAGTATAAATCATTTGGGAGCTGTGTCTTTGGTGTTGGATGCTACAGAAGGGAAGAGTATGTTTGGGTTGACATGGGACCCATAGCTTACTATGGAACAATCACTGACCGCTCTATGTAATCCAGACACTCAGGAGGTTATTCCCAAGGGAACAGACAGGCTGGTGGACTTGAAAAAAGCCACTATACGGTCTGTCTACCTGAGAAGGGAGACAAGACTATTGATTTTAGACTAAGAAGGCTGGTCTTCCATGAAGATGGCTCTGCTGATAGAAACACCATGGCCACGGTTGGCCATTTCAGATAATCTAGTAGGTTGGGAATCAGATCAATTAATTATGGTTGATGAGAAAGAGCCCAACATAGGGACAAATGGCTCTACTCCCTGCAAACACTTTCCTACTATTCAGAGGTGCAAGGTACAACTGGTTTTATTTCCTTGTCTCCATTTAAAAAGAAATGTGCTTCTGTGTCTTAGAGACATATCTTACACTAAGGAGTCCTACATTCATCATAATCCTGTGCAGTTTTTCTGTTCGTTTAATGTCCTTTTGCAAAAATGTGAGTCTAGGAAAGGTCCAAGAAATTCTCCAATTCCACCCATTTAAATTTTCAAAAATGGCACTTACTTCCGCTGATGGAGTAGGAGACAGAGTCCTTGGAGACTGGAAGAATAAGAGAGAAAGTCACAATGTTAACTCGCTTTAATTAGAGTTTCTTATCAGAATCATCTGGAAACACTATTCAAACCACACATGCCAACACCCTTGCCTGTCCTCCACCTTCTGATTTAGAAGATGAGAGTGGGGCTCAGACAGGTACACAATGACAAAGCCCTTGGGGGACTGGGGCGCACGTGTCTGCCTGATAACCATGGGTTTTGACAAATATGCTGTAATGCTTTTAGGTAATTAAGTTAGAGAAATTGGAACTATTTCCTGTCTATATTCATGGTTTACCACAATGAGTTACAGTGTCTACTGAAACACAGAATTTGGTAAGCACAGTTGCTGACTAAGTTATAACCACAGTAATTAATCACGTAATATGTTATGGTGACCGCCTCGGTGGCATCTTCCCCAGGAGGCCTTGTCGACCTCATCACCATTCACCTTCCGGCTTCCATCTTTCTAGGATTCCTCGAGGCCGTCAGCCGACCAAGCCCTCTCCCACCTCAGGGCCTTTGCACGTGCTGTGTCCTCTGCCAGCAGTGCTTTCCACTCCGACACCTGCAGGGCGCACTCCCCATCTTTAGTGAGGCCTCTGCTCAAATGTATTACCACCCAGTCCCTTCTGTGATCCTCCCAGTTAAGGCAGCAACCCAGCACCCCGGACCCCCGTGTACTTTCTCCTTACTCTGTTTCACTTTCTGTCAAAGCAATATCACCCTGTAATATTATGTTCTGTATCTGTCTATTATATGTCTCCCTTTCCACTGCAAGCTCCATGAGGGCAAGAAATCCATTCATTTACAACTAAGTGTTCCCAGCAACTGGAGCAGCTCCTGGCACATATTAGGTACCCAATGAATATTTCCTAAATGAATGAATGAAATGTTCACAATTAAAAGTGCAAAAAAGCTTTCAAATAGAAATGAAATGCAAATGAAGTGTTCTGAAGAACACGGCCAGTGGCGGATTTCTCAGCTTCAGAATCTGCCCTTCTTTCCCAAGTGTACAAGAAGTTGCTGGCTGTCTGTACTCCAGACTTCCTCGAGCCCCGTGGTCTGTCTGATCTGTTTTCTGGAGGCACAGATGGCTACACAGAACTTCAAGCTTACTTCTCCAGTGTTTCTAAAACGGCAGTATATGGATTCTTTGGAAGTGCTAATGATCGAAAGGATAACGAAACAGCTTGCAAACTTGTCTAAGCTGCAAGCTTCATGGGTTGGAGACGGGTTCATGAACACATCTGATTTCTGACTGGAGGGCATCCACCTAGTCCAGACGCTGTGCTCAGAGAAACCTGTAGGCCATCATTCTAGGCTACTGTTGAGTGCTTATGTGCCAGAATCTAAATACTTCACTTAATCCTTACACAAAACACCTACGGTAGGTGTCCCTATTATCTTGAGTTTACAGATAAGGAAATGGAAATACGCAATTTTTCCAAAGTCATATGGAAAGTAAATATCAGATTCTGGTTCCAAACACAGAAATGTTCACTTCAAAGCTCAAACATCTGGGGCCATAACACCATAAAGCTCATAACACCATAAAGCAACTCGCCTCCTCTTGCTTGTACGGCTTGAACATTAGGCAATTCTCATTCACTTCCTGTAGGACCAGCTTCTGTGCATTCTGTTCAGGAACCTTCCTTTGCCCCTTATCCTCTGTGAAACTCTGCCCCGCAAAGGCAACTGAACCACCCAAGCCAATCGATCAATCAACCTGCACTTCAAAGACTGCAGATGCAGTTACAGCTATGTGACCACTAGGTGGCACTACATGTAAACGGACACCACTGACCACCCAAGGGATCATTTCAACCAGGAGCTATGCTCTGGAATACAAACCCAGACTGGAAAAATAAAAAAAATTAAAGATAGATACATATATATATAAATATATACGCACATATGTAGGTATATACATAGATTTTGTCATTATCTGCTTTACAGACAAAGAAGTTAGGATTATAAAGGGTGTCTCATGGTCAAAGCCACATAACTAGTGAGTGGAGTCCCTGGGTTAAGCCCAGGTAACTCGATTCCAGAAGCCCATCTCATACCACTGTGCTGTACTGTGGCCCTATGCATTCTTTTCTTGCATATACTAATTACCTTACGATGCTGGAAGACACAGTTGTCAAAATTTAGGGGGTGTGCTCTCTTTCCTCACGATCCCCATGAATATATTTCAGCTCGCCCCAAGGCTACCCCCTCACCCCAGAGGACCCTTCCCCCGATCCCCTCTGCTCACAGACTCTCCCCGGTTTCGGCTCCCTTCCCAGCAAGTCAGCTCCTCTACCCTCCGGCTTGGTCCTGATACTCACTCCTCCTGCACTGTTGTTTCCTATGGTTGGTCTGCTTCCCCACCTCTCCACACCTGCCACGGGGAGGGGATGGTGCAATAGGCTTCTGACTACCTCAATGCACCTGCTACAGAAGCCTGCGAACAGTGAGCAATGAGAAGGACTCTCTGACTCATCTTGACTCTGATCAGTAGTTTTTATACAGGTGGCAAAAAAGAAAGAAGTGCCATTCACGACTTCTGGGAATGTATTACCTCTCCCAGGCTCTGCCTCTCCTGCTTGTCATCATAGCCCGAAGAGTAGAAAGGCTCATAGGTAATAAGATCTGGACGTTCAATGTCATAAATTGCCTTGACCTTGGGAATGGCTGCTAAATCCTTGTAATCCAGGATTTCATTGTCCACTTTTGCCTGCCAAAGTTAAACAGAAAGAAAAATCATTCTGCCATCTTATCTTTGGGGAACTGTGGTTAGTGCATCTCATGTCTTATTTAAGACTGAAAATCTTAAAAATAAACAAATCCCAAAATACTTTGCTTAGCATGGTCACACTGTTTATAAAGTTGCCTGTTTAAGACTCACAGACATGGAGAACAGAATTGTGATTGCCTAGAGGGAGGGAGATTGGGGTGGGAAGAATTAGGAGTTTGAGACTAACAGATGCAAAATTTCTTATGTAGAATGGATAAACAAGAAGGTCTTACTGTACAGTATAGGAAACTATATTCAATATCCTATGAAATAATGGCAAAGAATATGAAAAGTGATATGTGTACATATGTACAACTAAATTATTTTACTATACAGTAGAAATAGATACATTGTACATCAACTATATGTTAATAAAATAAATTTAAAAAATAAAGTTGCCCATTTATACCAGATATTCATATTTTCAAAAAAAGTCACCAAAAGCTTGGGAAAAAGTCTAAGTAGAATTCATCAAATAGAGAAGAATGCAAACCTTCAGGATTTCCTAAATTTATGACAGAGAAGGGAAAGCTCAAACAGATGGTCAAAAAATCTTCCCAGATGGCTAAAAACAAGAACTGCATATTTAATAAACTAAATATTTAAAGACCTTTGTGGCAGAATTTAAGGACACTCAGTACTGGAATTATAAAACATATAATTAATCTCCAAATATCTATATGTAAGTTAGGTGCAATAATTTTTCAAGTCCTGTATCACATAACTGCATTTTATAGGGTTATCTGCTCAATCACTCTATACTGATGGTCACATCCACAGAAACATTCGATCGCCTGGAGGAAAATGGGATTGAGATGGCTGATCTACAAGAATGAAAATTGGATCTCATAACAGAAATATAAAGCATTCTGAATTATTCCCTTTCAGATTATCCAGTCCACACTTACCATCTGCTACCTTACCTGGCCTGGAAGTATCTCTTCCAGAAGCGGATACTTACATAGATAGTATGACCCGGGGAGCCAGGGATGCTGGAGCCTGGTCGAGAGTAAATGCTTTCAGAGGAAGTCCTGGTAGGCTGTAAAAGAAAGAATGTCATGTAAGATTTCAGACCGTGGCTTCCGAATCACGACTGGCTGAAGTCCCTATACTTGCCTAAAGACTTAAGCTGATTAAAAAGAGAAAGACTTGTAACTTTTCTGAATAAGGGAAAATATAACCGAGGAAGAAAGGTCAACGAGAACGAACTGTGCCGTCAGCCTTGAAAGTGCACCTGGGGGCTTCTTTTTCCTCCTTGTCCCCGACAACACTATCGAGCACATTCCATCTCCACGGCCACCACCCTAGCAACATCCAGTCACCACCCGTGCTCGCCTGGACTCCTGCCGTGGCCTCACCTTTGGGTTTCCTGCCTTCGACCTGCCTTCCTTCGACCATCTTCAAATCCACTGGGCACCCAGTGGCCACAGAGATCTGTGAAGAATACAGTCTGAATGGTCACTACCCTTCTTTTGGCGTCAGCATCTGCAAAGAATGGAGTCACCGCTCCCAGGGCCTCGGGATCTCGTCCCTGCCTGCCTTTCCTGCATCACTTACTGTCCGCCGTCACTCACAGGACAGGAACATGTCACTGCCTCAGGATCCTTGTCCTTGCTGCTTCCTTGACCTGAGAAGCGTGCCCTCATCCCCCGTTTCATTTTTCTTCCCTCCTTCAGTCTTGGCTTAAATATCACCTCCTCAAAGAAGTCTTGCCTGTTCTCTTCCTCCAGAGTTGGTGACTTTCTGTTTTCTCTCCTGGCATTAATCCTGCTTTCTCCTTCACGAATAAAATGAAAAATGCCGTACTTGTTGGTTTCATCATCATGTCGATCTCGCTCATTACCTTTAGTTATGGCCTCTGCCGTCAGAGGGCTTCTTTTTTTACCACATACAGTGCCCACCGTTTTGCACAGGTACAGAGTAGGCATAAATATTTGTTGTGGGAATGAGAATTTATTATTTGCAAGCAACTACTCAGTTTGTGGATACTTGACTCATGTTAATTACATGATTTGAGCTTAACCACATGGAAGGTCACTGAGTTAAGGTCCGTGGTCTGCCACCAGGGAAAGTATAAAGTGGACTTTGTAACACAGACTGAGAGAACCCTGAGAGGGAGGGATGGTGATGGAAGATGGGGGAAATGCATGAACTGGGATTAATGGCCCCCCAACCCCTCCTTGGTATGTTCTGGAAAGCTCTGCAAAGACACCAAAGGCCTGGTCTTAGAAGGCTTCTTCCTTCCATGCTGCTATTTCTTAGAGAAGATGATTTATAGATCTGTGTTAGGAATACTGTTTCTGCTGATATTTCGGGATCCTGATGTGAGTATAACTGAGTCCCTAAAACCCCCTCTAAAAACAAGGATATTGTATCACTATGGACCTCACATCTGAAACAAGGAAAGCAAGCCCACCTGGTCACCTTGAGGCAGGCAGTGCTTGGACCTGCTTTGACAGTAAGAATCCACTGGAGGGGTGGGATCAGTCGTTCTCACCAGGGTCCCTGACATCTCTGAGACATATGGGTGGCAGGGGGTGGAGAAAATGCACAGGGCACAGCGGAGGCGAGCAGGCTTGACCCTTCTGGCCCTCCCTCCTTGTACAAGCACTTTCCTCCTCGAGTGACAATTTTCCAATCACAGGAGTATCTCAAGATGATAGAATCCCCACATCTGAATATATTACCAAAGAAAGGATTCATGTAATAACAGGACTCCCAAAATCCAACTCCTGGATCAATCTGCCAATCAAAATGTACAAGGGACACCACCAAAGTGCAGCCTTCCTATAAAGAAAGATGCGACCGCTTCAGAAAGCTGAGCCAGTAACCCTCTCTGTGGGATAACTGGGCTTTCCTGGTGGCTCAGTGGTAATGAATCTGCCTGCAATGCAGGAGACCCAGGTTCAATCCCTGGGTTGGGAAGACCCCCTGGAGAAGAAAACGGCAACCCACTCCAGTATTCTTGCCTGGAGAATTCCATGGACAGAGAAGACAATCATTTACTACAGGCAGTCCTTCAGCTTCAAGTTGCCAGGACCTAACATTTGCCAAACTCGATATAGTAAGGCAGCCTCTTAGGCAACAACATGAGATTAGCAGTACTGAGCATTTCTTACTCACTTACTCTGTGGCAGGCCCTGTGCTGAGCACTCCCCAAGTATGCTCTCGTTTAATCTTTCCAATAACCCCAGGAAGGAGATTCTGCCAACACCCCTGTTTTCTAAATGACGGGAAAGTTGCACAGGTGGGCAAGGGTCAGGATTTGAAACCAGACACTTTAAAGGCAGAGCTTGAGCTCTTGATCTCCGTGCTAAATTTTCTGCGCACATTGGAGGGCAAGGGTAGCCATGTACTTTTCATCACCATGGCTTTGGGACAAATGAGGTGAAAGTAAAAGAAAAATAAGGAGACGAACTAGCAGGAGAGAGTGCATGCTAACTGAAAGTGTTTTGACTGCCACTTGGAAGCTTCTAAGAAGCCTGTAATAGCTCGCTGTTGGGGTGGGGTGGGAGAGGGTGTTCCCCAGGAGAGTCAGATGTTTTGGGTTGCTGGTGTTGCTATGGCAACGGCTTGTTTTCATTAACAAGCCTCATGGTGTGAATAGCCAAAGTGCACGCCGAGCTTCGGGGTCTCTCCCACGTTCCTCATCCTTATTTCTGCCAAAATGTGGGTCAGGTACCCTTTGTGTGTTTCCTGTTAACAATGGACCTGGGGGTGGCTCTGAAGTGTTTCTTTCTCTGATGTACTGTGCACCCTGATAGGAATACAGCTGGGGAAGAAGCCGTGCAGGGATCAGGAAAGGGCCCTGAGTGCTCCCTTCCGGAAATGGAGAAATACTCGGCTGGAAAAGATCTCTTGGCTGAACCAGCCTGTCCCCAGCTCAGTCTCTCTCTCTTCATTCTTCACAGGATTGAGCATCCTGTGAGTGACACAGGCTTTCTCTGAAGCATTTATCTTACTCATTTACTGTCTTAATATTGTTGGGCTAAAGGTATTAACATCCAAAAATTCTTCTCAAGTTCCATTGTTTTCAGATTGAAGTCACCTCCAATTTGCATCCAACTGCCCTGGCTTCTCTGATTGCAAAATAAAGATTTGAGAGTCTCATAGTCAATTTTTGAAGTCAAGCCAACGTTTAACAAATCCTCTCTGGCTCTTTTTTGAGATCACCGTGCCCAGTGTATCTTCAGACCACTTGGTGTATTTCAGAAACAGTGACAACGTGTTGGAGGCTCAGAACCTGCTGTCTTTCACTGCATTCGCCCCTGTTTGTTTTAGCTTCATTCTGGCCTCCTAACCTTACCGTCAATTTTACTTCCACAGACATCTTCTTATGGGTTGAGTTACGCCCTTGCTTGCCTATTTTCTCATAGTGGTCCTAAGTTGTTTTCCTGTTTAAAATGAAATAATGGAATAAAATACAGCTCTGTATAGCATAATCTAGGGGGGTTCAAAGGCTGGCTTTGGAGTCTAATACCTTGACGCATATATTGGCTCTATTGATTGTATGACACTTCACGAGTGTCTTTTTTTCCCTTTCCTTCCCTTTCTCACTCTTTCATTGTTTCCCTTTAACTTCCTTAGGCTTCAGTTTATCTATGTATAGAATGGAGGAGAGGGTACATACAACACCTCCTTCCTAGCGAGAAATGAAACAAAACATACAAAGCTTCAAGCACCTTGCCCCGCACATGACGAAGACCCAGCATTTTCCGGACAACTGATGTGAGACTGGAGTTCTTTGCCAGCATCTCAAATAATGAAGGGCAGGACTCACTCTGTTCTGCTCCTCATGACTGGACGCTCATTTTGGATGTGAGCTCCAATGACCAGACTTCCCTCGAGTTCTCACCCTTGGAGACCTTCCCATCAGAACTCAGGTAAGTTAACTGTCTCAATAGTTAACTACTGTGGATGGGGCAGTGGTCCCACCAAGAGCTGACAAATGTCCTTCCCTTTCTTGAGAACTCCATGGAACGAATCTGTACCCTCCCAAGATAACTTCTCCAGCTGGCATCTAGGCTCTAGTTACTATCACCCTTCCATGATGGATGGCAGAGAGCTTGCTCAAGCCTGTCTGATCTGCCAGGATAATTCCTATCTGCTCCCTTGTGAACTGTGCTCCAAGTTAAATGGTACACAGGGATGGCCCACTTACACCACAGCCCCTAACGGCTCCCCATGCTGGTGTGTTTGCTCAACCAGCAGAGGTTAGCGGTCTCTCTTCTGAAGATAAAAACTCTTACTCCTTAAAGTGGAACTATTATTTCTGAGTTTGAATCTTAAATATTTAGAATTTTACATTTCAATTCTAAACATCTAGCTTTCTAAACATGTTGCATTTCATTTTCTTTTTTTAAAAAGTGTTAATTTAAAAAGAGCCAATTCCTAATATTACATCATATGACAAAAGAAACCCAAACGGTTTAAGACCTAAAGGCAAATGTAATTTGAGAGTAGTTTAAAACAAGAAAGAAAAGAGACATGCTGAATTTTAAATGAACGTCTTATTTATCACTGAAGCCCCCCTTTTCTTCTTCTAGCTGTGTTTGCCCCCTAATTAATATACAACTTGCTAATAGTGTTTGATGGCCTTCAACATCAAAAAGCACAGAGCTGTCTTCTGACATGACAGCTCATATCCACACACTCAGAATTAAGGCTCATCTTAACCTCAAAAGCAACAGCTTCCTGACATGTTTTCCCTCTTTCAAATCCCACTGACAGTTTCTTCCTTATCATTAACTTAATTCTAAGTGTCACCTCTTCGGGTGGTAACAAAGTTACAGATAATCCATATTTCTACAGATGATCTTTACGTGCAATTATTTCATCTAAATTACTGTTTCATCCCATTCAGATAACCAAGTTCACAACAGTGATTCACCAAATTAAATCAAGAACCCAAATGAGTCAACAGGCTTTGTCTGTGGAATTCTCTCTGAGAGCTGTGATAGACACAATTACCTTCTTGCCTATATTATAAATGAAGATAATTCCAAATATTTATCCCCAAAGGTCTTCCCACTTCTGTTCTACAGAGGGAAAAAAAACCAAACCTATAGAGCTGTGATGAAGCTGTTAAAGCAGATACAATCTACTTGTTCTCACTTTTTCCTTCATGCCTTACAGAAAAAAACAACTTGAAAGCTCAGTGGGAAAAATTCAGTTTTTTCTTTTGATGCCATCTTTGGGGGGCGGGGAAGGTAGAGGAAAGCATGGGAAAAGCAAGGTAGATATAAGAAGGATTATAAACAGTCTGTGATCTTTCAAAGGACTTTGCCAACAAGATTAGCCTTTAATCCTCATTTTGGCAACAAGAGAAAAGGATCCTTCAGTAAGAACCTTCTAGTTGTATGTGGCTCATGCAAGAAAAGCACTTTCATAAAGAAAGTGTCTAAATTTACATTTATTTCTCCAGCACACCTTCACATACCTACTTTCAGTTTCAAAAAGGCTTTTTATTTTTCCTCGAAGGAAAGAAAGAAATCAACAAAGAGAGGTCTCACCAGACTAGTAGTTCATTTCAACAAGAAAGAGAAAAAAATGACATTGGATTGCTAATAGTAGATGCTTGAAAAATGCACATCTTTTTGTTTTCTGTACAAAGCTTAAAAAACCTCTCTAACTATATTTCACTTGCTATTTCCCTTACCCCTTGACTTTGTCCACCTGTTCTACACTTCAGAAGGCACAATCACAGGATGAAAATTACACTGAAGAAATTCCCCAGTTCTCAAACATCTTTAAATGTTTACCATTAAAAACACTTACCGGAGCTTTGCCTGGAAATTAACCAGAGAAATGACATTTTCGCTTATTTCCAATTGTGGGCCGCCCCACACACGTGGTCCCTTCTTAGAAGCAGAGAGCTGGAGAGCCCTCTTGCCCCAGACCTCCCCTCACCCCACAGGAGCTGGGGAGTAACAGCTATGTTCATCTAGTCTGCATTCATCCTAAGCCATGCTCTAAGAAGGGAGAGAACTACAGGCAACTGGATCCCAGATCAGAGAGGTCGTATGAGGGCCTACGGGACCTCTACTCATATAAGGTAGTTGACACCTTATACGAAGTGCTACTAAGGTTGACAGTACCTGCCTTGGTTTTTTGTCGAAGTTCACCAGACAAGGAGGTGATAACAGCTGCAGAAGAAGGAATACTTTAAAAAATCTTAACACATATTAAATATTCACTGCTAAGTCAAAAGAGGAAATCCTTTCAGTTTTTTTGTTTGTTTTTGCTTTTATTTTTGGTTTAGTTTTGGCTGCACCACCAGCTTGCAGGATCTTAGTTCCCCGATCAGGGATCGAACCTGTGCCCTGAGTAGTGAAGGCACAGTATCTTCTCCAGAACCATGTGTACAACCACCATTAGCCTTTACTATGGCCAAGAGTCCTCACTGTGCAGGATAAATCTTAACACCTGTACATTCTGATACACCAAAAAGAATAAAATATCTGAACACAGAGAAAGCTGGGAACACAGTGGTATGTCTGGTGGCAACATTAATAAAACAGTAACCAATAGCATAATTTCCTTATTCTAGGTATACTTACAGCCTCTAATTAGCTCCTTTGCAGAAATAGACACACAGTATTTGTTTGGTATATTATGGGTCTGCAAGTGCATACGTTATAATACAGTGTGTGTTAGTTTCAGAAGAGAAAAAAAACTCATGCCCACTTTGGATGGCAGCCATTCATGCTTTAGCCTCCAAAGGCACAGCCCAGAAGCCCCTTTTTAGAACAAAAGCAAGTGATCCACTCCAGATTACTACAAACTTGGTCCGGGGAATATGGTGTGGTTTGTTTATAATGAATTACCGACCTTTCCCTGTAGACAAAATTTGCTTTTCTTATAGAACTCTTCCAAGTAAGTGAAACCAGAATATATTTTTCTTAGGTCATTCTATTGGGCTGGCCAAAAACTTTGTTTGGGTTTTTTCCCATAACATCTTGCAGAAAAACTTGAATGAACTTTTTGGCCAAATTAGTAATTTTTTTCCTCACCATTTTCTTTTACCTGTAATTCAGCAAGAGGAAATAAGAGGAGATTTCAGAAAATAAAAAATAAAATGACCTTCCTCCACAATAAAACCAGGCTTATTTCCAGGGCATGAAGTGCTGAAAGTCCCTGCAAGGGGTACAGTTTATCTAACACTAAAGGTACTTGATACTAATCTGGTGAAATGAACTGCTGTGTAGTCAACAGTATTTAAAAGGCCAAAATATCTGGGTGGCTTGAGAATTGCTTTGGCATTTTCAGGCTTCTCAAAGGTTTTGATAAGCCATGATGGCCAATGGGTGAAGCAAGAGCTTGTCAAATGGCTCATTTTCTCTGCCGGGTCCCAAGTGATTTATACCTTTCTGTGACAGGGTTACAGTTAACTTTACTGATATTTAAGGTTCGACAATGGGAATTAGATACCCATGCTTAACAACAGGGTAGGAAGAGAGAAGGTTTTCCAAAATAGACCTCTTTCTCTCTTTTCTTCTTTTTTCTATCTCTTCTCCAGCCGACCACATCTCTTAAATGTAAGGGTCTGGAGAAGACCAAAAAATTTCACAGTTGATGGTATTTTTCTTAAAGTCATGAAAGTGAATCACTTGGCAATAGCCTTAGGCTAACAAAATAAAACACTATTTGAGTTATAAAGCATACTTTCGGGAAAAAACCAAAAGCTATTGAAAAAGCAATTTCTTGCCAAGTAGGTACTAATTCTAAGAACTCACTTGCAATGGGAATAATTTCTGGCTGTTCCTCTGGATTTATGACACTGTATGTTAACTGTATGTTAAACTCTGCTGTTGGAGCCAAAGGTTTAAGATAGATGAAGATTATATGACAAATATAAGTTGAATGTAACCCAGCTTCACGGGTGAATGCAATACACTCAGGGCCTGGAATCTACAGATAAGTGTTGCTCCTTTTGACCTGCAACACCTTGGACTGACTTCACTCTGTAGGTGGAGAAACTTCAGGGGTTGATGTCTAAAAGGTTTCTTTCCCCTCTGAAACTCTGTACTTCTAACTATCTTTCAAATCATTTAAAGAAGGCAGGTACAGCTTTAATGAAAGTAGACCCAAACCCAAACTCTCCTGGGCCATTGTGCAGTTCTGGCAGGCAGAGAAAACAGGCACAGGCATCAAGCCCAGACAAAGAGTTGTGTCGCAACCCTGAGTGACAACAGAGCTACAGAATGGGTTTCATCTGGACAGAGCTGGGGCCCTGAAAGTCACTTGTACCTTAACGGGCCAAGGTTTCAACTGATTCTAAGAAACCCCGAAAGAAGGTCAAGCGTGTGCAGGGAACACAGTCTCCTGCCTCGCTGCTCATCTGGAGAGCTGGCTGAGGACTCTCCCAGGTTCCAGAGGATGCTCTGGAAAGATGGTGCCGCCCTTACAAACTGTCTCTTCCTTGGGCACCATCAGACTTTGCCAGTATTTCATGCTCTCCTCTTTGTGTCTTCCCAGGTCTCTCTCTCACTCTCACTCTCCCCTTGTAGGACAGTGGAAAGAACATGAGTTACCGGCTCCAATCTCAGCTCTTCCACTTACCGCTGGGAGAACTCTGGGGAAGTTAGTTCACTATGATGGTCTCAGTCTTTCCATCTCTAAGATGGGAATCAGGACAGCTACTTGGCAGGGATTCTTAAGGAGAGCCATTGAGAGAGTATGTCAGTTTCTCGCCTCTGCAGAGCTGTAGCTAGTCTTATTTGTTCTCTTTTCCACGTTGCCACTCCTTCCTCGAGCCAAACCTCTCCTTCCCCAAGTACTGCATTTCCCCAGCTCCACACTTCTGTTGCTCTTTTTGTCAGGCCCACCCCTTTCTCATCATCTCTATGTGTTCAAATCCCATCCATCCTCCAAAACTCAACTCAGAGACCACTTCTCCCAGGAAGTGCCCCTTGAGCCCCTTTCCCTCACCTGACCTGCCTTGATGTTTACGATCCATATGCTGTGATATGTTTCAGTACCTTTTAATAATTAGGTACCTGTCTTTTCTTCCTTACTGTACCTGGGTACTTGGCAAATATTTGTTCAGTGAACAAATGTGTGGGTACAGGACCGAAACAGTGGTGTCCAATGAGCTCGCTGTCCTGAAGACAATGCTTTAGCCACCACTCTAAATGAAAACATTGTCTAGAGCAGGAAACAGCCGGAATCAGAATGTGAGATGCACTCCGTGGGGTGAGAAAAAGCATCTGCCTCTATGGGAGCCCAGAAGTTATGTGGGGAAAGCAGCAAGGGGAGGAAAAGCGACAGAAGCCTGGGGCCCCTAGCACAGCGGCCCCGAGCCTCAGCTCAGACACGGTGCCAACCTGCAGACACGGGGACCGTCCTGTGCGTCGAATCAGACTTTTGGGATAAAAGAAATCAGACGGAGATCGACGGATGTTTGGGGGCTGTCGTGAAACATGAAAAAGGGAAGAGTGAAGAAAGAAATAGCCTCAATTCAGACACACTATCAACAAAAAAACCTTTAGGAAAACTAATTTGATAAGTGATAAGTGACATCAGGTTTTCCCTGGTGGCTCAGTGGCAAAGAACCCACCTGCCAATGCAGGAGACTGGGTCGGGAAGGTCCCCTGGGAAGAGAAAATGGCAACCCACTCCAGTATTCTTGCCTGGAAAATCCCATGGACAGAGGAGCCTGGTGGGCTAGTGCTTGGGGTCACAAAGAGTTGCACATGACTGAGCAACTAAACAACAGCAACGATGTGGAATCACTTTAGTCGGGGGGGGGGGGTGTGTGTGTGTGTATTTTTAAGGTCCATGTTGAAAGCATAGTAACTGGTCTTCATTTTCTTTCTCTTTTGGCCACCCCACGTGGCTTATGGGATCTTAGTTCTCCAATCTGTGATTGAATCCATGCCTTCGGCAGTAAAAGTGCCAAGTCCTAACAATGAGACTTCCAGGGAATTCCCTAACTGGTCTTTACGTTACAGTATATTTACCTATGTTCCAACCTTCCCCACTCCCCATCATTCCTTTCCATTTATTTTGGCTGAAATATTCTTACATATGAAGAGTTAGAAGCCAATGAAGCCATTGACAGATGTTCTTGAGAGTCTGTTATTACAAACACCCCACAAGTTCTTGAAATCTGGAGAATGTGGATTACTCAGTGGGGTTGTTGAAAGATCCTTAAAACATTTTCATTTTGCTATGGTAACTGAACTGATGTGATACCGGGAAAAAGGCCTGAAAATCCTGGCTCAACGCTGTCCTCCATAGACACACCCTTAAGAGAGCACAAGAGTTGCTCCTTCTTCAAAATCTAGCCTCTTTTTTAAATCCCATCAGCATCAAAATGTGCCCCACTTGGGGTGCGTCAGAACCTCATCTCCTTAGAGGTACATCACCCATACTACCGGGTGAGTGAGCTGGGGGCCGGCCCGACCTCCCAAGTGGTAAATGCTGGCTTTAGGAGAAAAAAGTTTCACTAAAGGGAGAAAAAACTACAGCTCCTCTTGGCCAGAATGAGTGGAAGTATCTCACTAGTTGTTTTCATAATCTTATCCAAAGAGTTCCATCAAGATGCGATCAAGAGGGTTGATTTTTTTGAAACCATTTTAGTAGGACAATCTGCAAACTCAAGCAGTCCTTACAGAGAAAGGACACATTCCATTCAGTCTGGCCTCGTTAGCATTCCTCTCTTTGTCTCCCAGAAGACTTCATCAGGGATGGAATAAAAATGATTATTCAACCACCAAGGGCAACACTGTAAAGACAGTGCAGACCACTAGCTACTAGGCTGGTTTGGGGAGAGCATCTACAAGTTACACAGTGAATTCTGCATTCCTGTGATTAAAGTGACAGTAAGTACTATCTTTAAGGTGCCAGCATTTTATAACGATAACCCACTTCAAAGCATCCATGAGTCATCAAAAAGCCCAGAGTCTGGCAACTTCCAGTGTGCACCTGTCTGACTGACAGATGAGAGGGCTAGGTACACACGCTCAAGCTGAAGTTCTATGTTGAAACAGGGATCAAATCATCCTGCTGCTGCTGCTAAGTCACTTCAGTCATGTCTAACTCTGTGTGACCCCATAGATGGCAGCCCACCAGGCTACCCCATTCCTGGGATTAGCCAGGCAAGAACACTGGAGTGGGTTGCCATTTCCTTCTCCAATGCATGAAAGTGAAAAATGAAAGTGAGGTCGCTCAGTCGTGTCCGACTCTTAGCGACCCCATGGACTGCAGCCCACCAGGCTCCTCCGTCCATGGGATTTTCCAGGCAAAAGTACTGGAGGGGGTGCCATCGCCTTCTCTGCAAATCATCCTAATATTGGTGAACAAGTTCCTCTCCAGTTTGTCTGGTCTTTACTCCATTATTTTGAGAAAAAGTGATTTTTTTCCCCCTCCACTTAAAGTCTGCTCATGTTAACTGAATTTTAAGACATCCGTTTTTATTCAGGGTCACAGGCAAGGGACAAGTTTCTAAATTATGCAAATGACAAAATATCTCCATCTGATCTTACAGATGCCAGTTGAAAAAACAAAAGCAGAGGAAATAGAGCTTCTAGGCAGACAAGAGCTTCACTGAGAATAAAGAAAAGATATTGAAAAATGAAAATAAGAGCTGTCATTCCCAGGGGTGGCAGGCCAAAAAAAAATGGGGGGGGTTCTGATAATCATTTCTCTGAAGCCAAGTCACTCCTTCACAAACGACACGTTAGTAATCAGGGCAAAATGATGTAGCAGCTGTGTGACTGCTGGGGATCACATATATAGCTTCTTGCAACTGCTAACAAGCAGATCAAGAAGAAATGATTCCACATTCTAGAATATTGCTGTTCAGTTGCTAAGTTGTGTCCGACTCTTTGTGACCCCATGAATTGCAGCACACCAGGCTTCCCTGTCTTTCACTATCTCCTGCAGCTTGCTCAAACTCATGTCCATTGAGTTGGTCATGCTACCTAACCATCTCATCTATAGCATGGCTTTAAAAAATAAATTTGGTCCATTCTTTTCCCTGAAACACCAGGTGGTGTAGTCCAGCTGTTTCAAAGGGAACCACTAAGGTAGTTAAATGGAGGGACTGTGGACTGGGGTCTAGTCTGATTACTGCTCTGAAAAATACTTCACAGCCCAAGTGAAAGACTAAGGGCATCTGAGTAAGAAACAGATTATGATCACGGCCTTGCAGCTGTGTACAGCTCTTTGCTTCTGAATCAGGTAGAATATTGTCTCCTGGTGGTGATCTGAGAACAGAGTAAGATCAAGAGAAGGCTTTAGAATTGAGAGAAATGCTAAAAAACCAAAGGAAAGAAAGGAAAAACAGGTGAGAGATAGAGTCTATCCTCCGTGTGATCCATGTTCCAGGGAGTTTTGAAAATATTTTGATGCTACCTAAGGTTTCAGTTACAAAACCAATCAAGGACACTTGTTCCCACTGACTCGTCTGAGCTCATCATGATTTTCCCCAAAGGTTTTTTATCTAACAAATCATCAGCTTTTGGAGATGGAGGCTACTTGGTGAACTTGGATTTGAGAGGCCAATCAAATGCAGCAAGAGCTGAGCAATGGCTGCAGAGTTTGGATTGAGTGATGTGATGGATGAAGTACAAAAAACATCCTCCTCTGGTGAGGAAGTCACCAGATATTGGACCTAGAACTTGACTTTGCCCCTTGAATGCTTTCCTAAGAACCTGATTCATGAAGCGAGGGTTATTTTGTCTAACACAAGCACTTGAAACAAGAATCACCATCAATGGACGGTAGGAGGAAACCTCTTTTTCTGGCCAAATGGCCTTTCTACTTGGTCTGTGACAGAAGGGGAAAAAAAAGTCCTAAGAAGCAACTTCACCCAAACTGCAGTCCCAAGAATCAGTGACCACAGACACGATGGACAGCAAGTACCTCTGCGGTCACAGTGCCAAAGCCTTCCTTACCCGCAGCTTTTCCTCAGTCTTGGTTGATTGCTTACAGTCGGGATGCCAAACGGTAGAACCTGGAAAGACAATGCACATCTAAGAGTCAAGGAAATGGAAAGCAGCCACAGTCCTATTATATAGAACTTCTGAGAGAGGCCCTGTGCCCAAGTGAACTATGATAGCTCAAATTCCAGGTGAGTTTTCTGCATCTAGTCTGAGCTTGTTCTATAACAGTTATAATCCTAGCCCACAGAGGCCCCTCATTTGGCACAAGAGTGTCTTGATGAAAGAGACATTTAGTTCTCAACTGGGCAGTGTTTTTTTTTTTTTCTAAATGTTATCATTGTCCTTTGGGGACTTCCCTGGTGGCTCAGATGGTAAAGAATCTGCCTGCAATGTGGGAGACCAGGGTTCAATCCCTGGGTTGGGAAGATCCCCTGGAGAAGGTCAGGCTACCCACTCCAGTACCTGGAGAATTCCACGGGCAGAGGAGCCTGGCAGGTACAGTCCATGGGGTCACAAAGAGTCCGTATTGAGCAACTAAGTTTCATTTTTCATTTTCATTATTCTTTAAAAGTAATGTCTGTGTACTTCCCAATATCTACTTTTAATTTCAGAAATATAAGCCATAAGCCATGTTTATATAACATCAAAACAACCAAGCAATTTAGATGAGGGCAATAAAGTCAAACCAGATCATCTATATCCAGAAGCAAAACGCACCAAATTTTTTTTGTTGCTTCAATTATACAGTTACCTACACAGACACAGGAAATCAATGCAACTAGCAGAAAGTTTGAAACTTACATTACAAATCCACAAGTTTTCCTTTAACTTTTTAACCTTTTAGTTAACTTTAAAAGGTCTTTACTTTTAAACTAGTGAAGTTACTACTTAAGTGTTGTTTTCTGGTCCTGGGTCAATGCCTCACTTTATAGGAATTTAAGGTGCTTTCTTAGATGGTACCAGTATCACAGAACTAAGCAAAACACTTATATCCAATAGAAAGCTCTTTTCTTATAAGAATTCAATGCCTGCCTATGCAATTTTTTTTTTTTGCCTAGGTATACAATGTATGTAATTCATGGCTAAGGTCTATATGTAAGTTCATGCAAGAATATATTCAAATGTGGGAATGGTGGAAGAATTTGAAGAGGGACTTAAAAAGACTTCAGCAAATAGTTACTAAGTTGAAAGCAGTTTTTTTGCCTAAATTTGTAAATTTATTCTGGCTACATTTAAATTGTTAAAAGAGTCATGAGGTTGTCTGTGCAGGACAATGTCAATGATATAAACTTAATATGAGTCTCTGTATGAATATTTTATGTTTTACATTTCACTGTTGAACTCTTTCTCTCCTGAAAAGCTATCAAATTAAAATAACTCTTGAATTATTTTACACCACTGAGCTAAAAATACTATTAAATTGATGACAGTGTAAATACATTTTATATCAGAATAATACTTTAATCCCTATTTAGCAGTCATTTCTATCTCGCTTAACCCAGGGCCAAAAAATCAAACCAAAGCCAGACAGACACATAGTCCATTCAGCACTGGCTTTTACTCTGAGGCTGGCTTCAAAGCACGGAAATCCTCTTAATGTGGAGAGCCGGGGGGAGGTAGGGTGGGCACAGGGCTGGAAGTGGAGCAGGGTGCACAGCAGAGGTTCTACTGAGTGGACATCCTAGCCCAGAACCCTGGGGGTGCACAAGGCATTGAACTGTCCTCCAGAGGTCCCACACACAGGGAATGCAAGCCAGAGAGAACATGAGATGCTGGGGAAGATGAAGCTGCTCATTGTTCAAGGATGTGCCGAGAGCACAGGCAAAGAACACCAGAGCCCAGCTCCAGCAAAGATTCACGATGCTCCAATGCGGAACATAGCCCAAATTCCCAGGGTTGTTTATCTATAGTATGAATGTGCTGTACTTGTGTACAGCCTGAAATCACCCTCTTTACTCAGCTTGCAGAACTCCGTGAACATACAGAGGTGCACCCAGAGCCCTGAGTCTCAGTTCTTAGCAGACACTCTTGGGATGATGTACACTCTTGGGTCTTTGATGGTGAGTGCGGTGACTGACACATTAGGATCTAAAACAGAGCCTGGAGACCAACTGAAGAATAAATCTGCTCCATGCTGAACATGTAAAGTGACACCTGTCTATTGCTCCCAAGGATTCACAGTTTGTCCTGGGGGGAAACGTGTCATATAAAGCCCATATGAGACCACAGATTTGGGGCTTGTCACTTGCCTTCATCAGGCCCTTTAAAATTCAGTGAGATTTTCCACTGTAATTTTTTCAGAGAAATCATTCTAAAGCTAAAAAGGATGTCTGGGTTGTCAATTTCTCATACAGCTAGCGTTCTTTAAGGGGAGAGCAGCCAAAGCTTTGATCTAATACTCAAGAATTGTTTCTGGAGACTTTTCTTAATTTCGTAAAAACAAAAATCAAGAGCAAAGCAAACCATTCATTAAAACTACACATAGTGTTATGTGCAGAGATGAAGAAATGACATGCAAAGGCCAATGAGAACCAGTAATTAGCAAACTGAACAAGCAATAGCTCTTATATTCTTGCTAATTTTACTGATCAGCCCTTGTCTATTTAATGACTCTTTCCAGCTAAAAATAGTAAAATGCTTGCACAGATGGTGCTGTTTGACTGGAGGAGAATCCTTCCCTAAAACTCTCTGAAAAGCTTCAGAATTTTAGAGGAGATAAAAGCTAATCATAGCTGTACATAGGGAAAATTTCTCAAAATTATTTTCATTAAAAAAAAAATTGAATGGCCCTCTGGTAATGAGCATTTCCTTGGCATCAGAAACCTCTCAACTTCGCTGTCAGGAACTTTGGGTGTGTTCTCTCTCTCTCTGTCCTTCTCTCTTTCACTATGACAGCGATCTCATCTTCATGGGATGAAGAACATCTGTGATGTAATTCGCCAAATGTGAGATTTTCTTCTTCCTAAAAGCCTGGATAAGAGCATACTGGGAGGCCCCCCAAAATCCTTCTCCCAGGATAGTAAAGTGAGAAAAACCAAGTATTATAACCATCCAGTATGTAACATTTCTAGACATTCATTTCCTCTTTTGATCTTTTGTTTCCCAAGCATATTCCTGGGGGTTGGGGGTTCCTGAGGCCTAGCTGATCTCTCCTCTTGCCTTATCTCCATGGCATCAAGTTCAGTCCATTCATCCATAAGCAATCCACTCGTTTGTTAACAGCCTCAGGGGCTCACCGCCAGCATGTCAATTGCTTGGCTGATTAATACTAACTGATGAGGTCACATTTGGCTACATTCATTTGGGATCTGGGTAGCCTTGCAGCTAATGAAATGCCTCCTTCTCTTCAAAACAAACAAACATAGCCCAGTTTTCTCTCCCCCCTCCAGACCACCTTACCTTGCAGATACATTTCCTCTCCTTCTGTGAACATCTGGTTGCATCTGCTGCATCGTGCACAACTCGGGTGGTAATGTTTGTCACCCGCCTGCAAGAGAAGAGGTAGCAAATGTTCAGTCTATCGCTGGGCACTGTCCCAGCCTCTTCTCTGCACATGGCAATTTGAGGAAAAGAGAAAAAAGCTAAGGTGGGAAAGACAATTGTCTGACTGACCAAACTTCTCATACCAACAGCCCTAGCAGCTGAAGCCGATGGCACTGGCCCCACGAGGGGCTCAAAGATCAGTGCTCGTGTCTGCCACATGGGGCTGCCTTGCCTCTTGGGGTTTCTGGCATGCAGGTGTCTCTTGGCTTAGGCTCTCCTGGATAGTTGCCAATTTCATACCACGTGCCTGACATGAGTCTACTCCATCTCCCCAAAAAGTTCACCTTGAAAACATTAACATCCAAATTGACGTTGGAGACCAATGTTGGTTTGTACTGCTGCTGCTGCTGCTGCTAAGTTGCTTCAGTCATGTTCGACTCTGTGGGACTCCACAGATGGCAGCCCACCAGGCTCCCCCGTCCCTGGGATTCTCCAGGCAAGAACACTGGAGTGGGCTGCCATTTCCTTCTCCAATGCATGAAAAGTGAAAGTGAAGTCACTCAGTGGTGTCCGACTCTTAGCGACCCCATGGACTGCAGCCTACCAGGCTCCTCCATCCATGGGAGTTTCCAGGCAAGAGTACTGGAGTGGGGTGCCATTGCCTTCTCTGTGGTTTGTACTAAAGCAATAGAAAGAAAGGATCCTATTTAGTAGGTCCTTTTCTAGCTAAGCTGGTTTTAGAAAAGGCAGAGGAACCAGAGATCAAATTGCCAACATTCGCTGGATCATGGAAAAAGCAGGAGAGTTCCAGAAAGGCATCTATTTCTGCTTTATTGACTATGCCAAAGCCTTTGTGTGGATCACAATAAACTGTGGAAAATTCTGAAAGAGATGGGAATACCAGACCACCTGATCTGCCTCTTGAGAAATGTGTATGCAGGTCAGGAAGCAACAGTTAGAACTGGACATGGAACAACAGATTGGTTCCAAATAGGAAAAGGAGTTCATCAAGGCTGTATATTGTCACCCTGTTTATTTAACTTATAAATGCAGAGTACATCATGAGAAACGCTAGACTGGAAGAAACACAAGCTGGAATCAAGATTGCCGGGAGAAATATCAATAACCTCAGATATGCAGATGACACAACCCTTATGGCAGAAAGTGAAGAGGAACTCAAAAGCCTCTTGATGAAAGTGAAAGTGGAGAGTGAAAAAGTGGGCTTAAAGCTCAACATTCAGAAAACGAAGATCATGGCATCCGGTCCCATCACTTCATGGGAAATAGATGGGGAAACAGTGGAAACAGTGTCAGACTTTATTTTTCTGGGCTCCAAAATCACTACAGATGGTGACTGCAGCCATGAAATTAAAAGACACTTACTCCTTGGAAGGAAAGTTATGACCAACCTAGATAGCATATTCAAAAGCAGAGACATTACTTTGCCAACAAAGGTTCATCTAGTCAAGGCTATGGTTTTTCCTGTGGTCATGTATGGATGTGAGAGTTGAACTGTGAAGAAGGCTGAGTGCCGAAGAATTGATGCTTTTGAACTGTGGTGTTGGAGAAGACTCTTGAGAGTCCCTTGGACTGCAAGGAGATCCAACCAGTCCATTCTGAAGGAGATCAGCCCTGGGATTTCTCTGGAAGGAATGATGCTGAAGCTGAAACTCCAGTACTTTGGCCACCTCATGCGAAGAGTTGACTCATTGGAAAAGACCCTGATGCTGGGAGGGATTGGGGGCAGGAGGAGAAGGAGACAACAGAGGATGAGATGGCTGGATGGCATCACTGACTCGATGGACATGAGTTTGAGTGAACTCCAGGAGTTGGTGATGGACAGGGAGGCCTGGCGTGCTGCGATTCATGGGGTCGCAAAGAGTTGGACACGACTGAGCGATTGATCTGATCTGATCTTTCTAGCTAAAGCAGGCTTCCCTGGTGGCTCAGACAGTAAAGCGTCTGCCCGCAATGCGGGAGACTTGGGTTTGACCCCTGGGTCAGGAAGATCCTCTGGAGAAGAAAATGGCAACCCACTCCAGTACTCTTACCTGAAAAACTCCATGGACTGAGGAGCCTGGTAGGCTACAGTCCACAGGGTCACAAAGAGTCGGACATGATTGAGCGAATTCACTTCACTTTCTAGCTAAACAGTATGAAAATAATGTAATCTGCCTAGCTTACTTCAAGATGAGAAAACCATAGTAAAAGATATCATCCACTGCTTTTTAATTTTGGAAAGAGCCCTAACTTGCCTCTCTGCTGCTTATAATAATCTTCTGCCAATGTCTCATTTTAATTGTTTTCTGAAGAAGGCATTTTATTGAGGCAGCTCTGCATTATTCATGGGCATGTCACTTTCTTAAATATGACAGATGCCACCATAGCAGGTGTTGACTTCCCCAAAGCGAAATGTCACTGGACCCAGGGACAATTCTCTAGACAGGTGCCAAGTCACATTAGAGTCATGCTCCAAATACATGCCTGACAAAATGAAATCCTTTCGTTCATAGTTCAGCAGAAAGTCTCACCACCTAAAAATTATCAAATGTACTCTGCAATTAAATCATGTCATCAGTCAACCGTGAAAACACTTCTTTTGCATTAGCTGTGCGCAAGGCAGTGCTGAGAGCCTAGAGTTAGAAGTGGCTTCACCCTGTGACTGCGTGAAATCTCCACAGGAAGTCAGAGGTCAGGTGGTGATTTCTTTCTCACACCCTCCTGTACAAACTATGAAACCACTTGGCCACTAGAGTGTGAAATGGTGGTCAGCTACTCAAGATAACCCAGTGGGGAAAAAAAGTTGAAGTTATTTAAAACTAGAAGCCAGGAATGAATTCTTTTCAGTGGTGCCTGCCAGAAAATTCCAGACGTGGAATTTTGTTCTTCTCCATACAGCATTATTTATTTATCTGGGTAGGGGAGAGGTATAGGATATGTTAACACAAAGTGGCTCTTTGCCTTAGGCCAGCCAGGGTCCAATGTGAGTGAAGGGAGGAAGACAGCAAATATTACTCAGTGTTCAACGCTGTTGAGTCAGCTGGGAGATTAATGCTGGGAGGTCCCAGGCAGCGAGGACAATCTCTGAATTCTCAAGGAAAATGTAGAGGAAACAGTTAAGGCCCCTTGACAGGAGTCTGGTGTAGTCTGCAGTGAAAGGCACACCCCTCACTAAGCTAGCAATAGAAGTTTCTGCTCGCTGATAAAATGGGTCCACCATACTTAATGCTGCAATGTTACAGACATTCTCATTAAAGACAGGAAGCAGGCAGAGAGGTACACTTTCACCAGTGTTTTCTTTACTGATTTTCCTAGCCAATGTGATAGATCAAGAGCAAGAAATAAGTACAAAGGTCAAGAGTTCAGTCGAGTAGCTAGATAAAAATTTAACACACATGTAAAAACCAATAGTTTTTCTATTCATTAGCAATACAAATTAAGCCTAGGTGATGAGAAAACAGGTCCCCATTTGTAAATAAATATTTCAATGCAAGATCTACACAAGGAAAACAGTTGAATTTAACTGATGGGCATGAAAGACTTAAATAAAGACATATGGTATTTATGGAAGGAAAAAGTAAATATCATGAAGTTGCCAAATTATGTAAAATGAGCCTATGAATGCAACAAATTCTCAATCAAAATATGAACAGGAGTTTCTTTTATGTAAACTGACAAGCCAATTTTATAAGTTTACATGGAAGACAAAAATGCAGAAAAATATAAAAGATTATTATCCAAAATATACAACAAGCATCTACAATGAAAACTAAATGGCAATATAGGCAAAAGGCAATTTCTGGAGGAAATATAGATTACCCTGAAAATAAAGAATTCGCTCAACCCCATCAGGAATCATGGAAACACAATTTAGAAAAAGAGTATTTTTCTTCAACAAATTGGCAAAGATAAAAAGAAGACTAAGGTGAGGGACTTCACTGGTGGTCCAGTGGTTAAGAATCCACCTGCCAATGCAGGGGACACGGGTTCAATCCCTGGTCTGAGAAGATTCCACATGCTATGGGGCAACCAAGCCTGTGCGCTGGAACTACTGAAATCCACGCGCTCTAGAGCCTGCTCTGCAACAAGGGAAGCCACCGCGATGAAAAGCCTGTGCACCCCAACTAGAGAGCAGCCCACACTCGCTGCAACTACAGAAAGTGCCCATAGCAACAAACCCCCAGTGTAGCCAAAAATAAATAAATAATTCAATTTAAAAAGGACTAATGTGAAACAGGCCTTCTCACATACTGTCAGTGAGCAAAATTCTTTTTGGAAAGCAATACTTAAATTTAATGTGTGCACACTACTCCCTGATGAACAATTCCACTTGTAAAAGCCACTCTACAGAAATTCTCACACCTGTGTCCAAAAGTATTAAGGATATTTGGTGTTGGGTTATTTATAACGGCAAAGAACAAGGAAACAGAAGCCTAGATAAGAAAGTGGTGAAACAAAATAGTGACTCATATGTAGCCATTAAAAGGATGAAGCAAAGCTACATATACTTACATGGAAAGAGTTCAAACTAATAAGAGAAAAAACTCAAACAGAAAAACAATACCTATGATATAGCCACATATAGCTGTGGTCAAAAGTGTGGAGATACTGGGTAAGTCTGGCTGGATTGAAATCCAGTTTCAGCACTATGTGGTCCTATGAAGGTGACAATCTCTCTAACCTTCACTTCCACACCTGTAAAATGGGTAGAATAGTAGCATTTATCTCATGGAGCCGATGAGAGAGGACTAGTGTATTTCCTGGCATGCCCCACTCTCGCCAACACTGACCACCAGTCCTGTAAGTCAGGCACAGTTACTATTGTTTAAGCCTAAGAAGACACACACACACACACACACACACACACACACACTTATATTGATTTTATGTGTGTGTCCTGCCCAGAGAGAAGGTGGGGAGAAGGCACACCAATTAGTTTTCTGTGGTTCCTTGTGGAGAAAGAGGAAAGAGTACAGGTGGGAACCTAACAACTTCCTTTATATGTTTCTATATTGCTTTGATCTTTTACAAGAATTCATTTTTATGGTACTGTGTAATAAGGAAATAAAAACGAAGAAGAAAAAAGTCCATTGTCTCTTGGAGTCATTACGTGATCTTGGGCAAACCACAGACTCTTGGAAAATCTGCTGGAGAGATGATGGAGTTGATAGCGGCAGCGACAGTGAAAGGGAACATTTTTATTGCGATGATTCGGTGTCAGTCGCTGTTCTCCATGCTTCATCAACAGTCAGGCGTTCGTTTCACAAGAACCTACTGAGGTTATTACTCCCCACTCTCCAGATAAGGAAGCTGAGGCTTGGAGAGCTTTAGTAAACCTGTCCCTGGTCACACAACTACAAAGTGGTAGGGCCAGGGTGCGAACCCAGGTGGTCTGACTCTGGAGCGCGAGTCCCTAAGTAGAATCACAGCTAATCGCCATAGAGTACCTCACGGCTGTATCCACCTCACAGGGATGCTAGGGTGACCGATCGGATGACATTGACAATGCCGTGATTCACTGCATACAACAATAATAGGAAGACAACGTAATGAGCTTCTGAACAGAGGTGGTTCTAGGACCATCCACATAAAGAAGGCTTGCTAGTGTGGTCTGGGATGCTGATAAAAGGCTCTCTGGATGCCACCCTTGCCCAAGGACAGGCACGGGGGAGTAGCTATTACATGAACTGTCACACAAGATGGGTGCAAGGTTCGGCCAGGGCCCCCGTGGCAAGGCTCTGCTCTGCAAATCATTAGTAAAAGCCCTGCTGAGAAACACTGCCAGTTTAACTCCAGGGGCGTCGGTCTAGACCTGTGTACCTGCTTCATCCCAAGATGCTGAACACGTCAGGAAATACAGTGAGCCAGATTCGAAGGGCAGTTGCACAGCTGTTCGAAAGTCTGTCTGTGCCACAGTGCAGGCCTGGGGGGGCAGGGGGAGGGCACAGGGTCGAGGGCTTGAGATAAGGGAGCCCCCCACCCCCGCACATGTTTCACTTCTTACATGACAGCTCTCAGACAAGCCCTGTGTGCAGGGCCAGGGAAAGTACCAGAGCTGAACACAGACAGGGTTATATGCAAACTAACCAGAGGGAAAAAAAAAAAAACGGATGTAGCTGAATCCAAGGCATTTAAATTACAGTCATTTTTAGAAGAAGGAAAAGAATTTCAGATAATGAGCAAAATGAAACTAAACAGCACCCATGGAAGAATGAAGAGGAACACACGATTCATGTGGACAGGAGGCTGTTGATTGCAAACTTTTAAAGCACTATGGGCTTTGTTGTGACAGGTGACTCCATAAATGATGGTTACCAAGTACCTGCCCCCAGACACATCCTGCAACTCCAGCTCTGCCCCAGCCTGACAGACCAGATGTGTCCTTGGGACTTCCTACAGTCCTGTGGTGAATGGTGACTTTTCATCCATCTTTGTACCCTGCTACTTAAAAAACGACAACCTTATTTATTGTCACACATTCAAAATGCCTACGTTAAAAAGTCCACATTCGGACTGGCACTTATCTCTAGTTGAGTTTCATTAAAGCACCTGCATATACAAAGTGCTAGAAATTGCTTGCCTTTAATAGCACTGATGAAGTCACGCTTCTGCAGTTATTATTTCTGTTTAGTTGATCTCTAAATTGAAGTATAAACTTTATCACACAGGCGAGAATTCCATCTGGGGAAACACCATCTGCTACAAGGCAGAATTTGGTGCAAGGGACCAAATTTGTGAAACTTACTATCCGGAAGAGGAGAAAGGAGCTCTGAGCTCCTTGTGGACACTGGGTGCAGGAAAAGGGCTACAAGATTCAGAATTAGGAGACTGGGGTATCATTTCTTTATTTCTTATTCATGAGACCTCCATTATGTCACTATTTACCGTCTCCAAGGCCCTGGTTCTTCCTTTGTAGAAAGTGAAGGGCTGCTGCTGCTAAGTCGCTTCAGTCGTGTCTGACTCTGTGCGACCCTGGACTAGACAATTTCAAGTCCCAGCCTGCTGTAAGATTCTATGCTTCTGTGTAAAATCCCACCCCTCTCCAAGCTTACACGGCAGTGTTAACAAAAAAGCAATTTGGGTAGAGAAAGGACATTCTTGCTGGCAGAGATTGGAAATGAACCAAAGACCCCATGGTGTGTGAAAGCCAGGAGGAGTTCTGGTACCCTAAGCCCTGTGCTGGGAGGACAGACCACTGTGAGGAGAACAGAGCACTGCGAGTACAGACCCCATCCTTGGACAGGTAATTCTCGTAGCTCCGGGGTGGCTAACTGTCCTTTTCAGTTTCTCTCCCCCATTCTCCCCTCCACCCTTTCTCTTGTAGTACTTTACTCCTGATACAGCTCAGGAGATATGGAACAGGGTCCTTGAAGTCAGCCTTCAGCCATTTATAGCTCAGACCACACCTCCTTCCCCAGAGGACTTCCGGATGCTTATCGGAGAAGGCTGTGATCTGAAAACAATGAAACAAAAGCCTCAGAGGAAAAGAAAAATCAAAAGGTTTCACTCTCAGGCCAACATGTTTGCCATGATGCGAGCTTCTCAGTAGATGAGGACAAAAGAGAAAATGGGCCACTTTGGTCTCACTGGGTTAAAAAATGGCCACATACAATTGTCACTAGAAAGGCAAGGTTTCCTGATGCTAAATTAGTCACAGGCTGTGAACCTCAACCATGTGCTGAGGTTCCATATGGGCTTGCTCTGTTTCAGGCGTGGTTCCCAGGGCTCTGAGTGACAGGTCTCACACAGCCCTGTGAGGGACGTGTTCTTTTACAACCGTGTTCCTCAAACAATGAAACGCTCAGAGAAATGAAAACTCAGAGCAAACAATTTCTCCAAAGCTCCCAGTGCTTCCACAAAGCAGTCCTAATTGCCTGACTCCAGGCCTCCTCTTGCATAAACTGCCTCCAAAAAGCCCCAAAGGAATTTTCACAGGGGGAACCTCAGTTCTGGAGCAGCTAACCAACTTCCACACTGATTTCACTAATGGCTGGAAACATCCAAGTAGTTTTTCTTCTATAAAGCCTTGAGAAAAATGGAGGGTGTAGACCAAAGGCCACTGAATGAAGTCATTTTCATAGGGGAAGTTAAACTATCAAGGTCTAGGGTGGTAGACCTTTTTAAAAAAGATCTACCTTGATTCAGAGATGGTGTTCAGAATACCCCAAAAAAGAAACAAAGTGCTTTTCTGTCCCTGCATGCTAAGTCACTTCAGTTTTGCCTAACTCTTTGTGACCCTATGGACTGTAGCCTACCAGGCTCCTCTGTCCACGGGATTCTCCAGGCAAGAATCCTGGAGTGAGTTGCCATTTCCTCCTCCAGGGGATCTTCCTGACCCAGGGATCAAACCTGTGTCTCTTGTAGCTCCTGCAGTGGCAGGCAGGTTACCACCAGCGCCACTTGGGAAGCCCCTGAGACTGATGCAAACATGGCTCTGGTTGATGCTGCTTTCAGGTTTAAGGACACACAAGCATTTGGAGGCCAGTGTGTTGGCCTAGATCAGGGGTTTTCTAACTTTACTGCACATAAGCAACACCCGAGAGACTTTTAAAAATGGATTCGATGGCCCTAGGGCGGGGCACAGAGATCAGCTGCTTCTTTTATTTTGTAAGCACTGACATAAGTCTATGCAGATCACCATGAACTGGGGAAACCTGATGGTAGATGAGGAAGCCAAAGGCAGTAACAAGGAGGTTGCTTCCCTGGCAGGTGTATGGGTGGGGAGAGAGGCAGAACCACACTAGCTCCTGGTATTGCTCCTAAGAAAGGCAAGGTGGGGCTAACTCAGCCTTCTTTGCATTTGCTGCGGTTTCCCTTGAAGTGGGAGAGGTTTCCGATGCAACCGGACTAGCTTGATCTCGAAGTTGCCACTCACCTGTTCCGGAAGGTTGTTTTTCCTGATTCAGCATTCTGATTGAGCAGGATAATGAGGGTGTGCCTTGGCCCAAAGTTTGGATCCTGGGCAAAGATGAATAAATCAGTCTGCCCAGGCAGCTTGCACGAAGCCCAGAGGGCTCTCCATAAGTCTGCAAAGCCAGTATGCACAGAGACTAGCATGCTGCTGCCCCACTCCCTCACCAACTACAACCCCAACAGTGGCCCCTGCTCCAAATATCAGGGAGAGGGTTCCCCAGAAAAGATGCACAAAATGGTGTGAAGAGATATCCACAAGTGCACTCCAATGCTCTGGGTTCCCTTTGACCAGCTCAAAATATAAAAGGATAAAAAAGGCTGCAATATTCCAGTGGAAACGCATATTGGCCTTTGCAAGTGATTGCTGCTGTCTTTATCTCCTTCTAGATATCTCCTTCAAGGATCTTATCTCCTTCAAGGAGATAAAACCAGTCAATCCTAAAGGAAATCAATCCTGAATATTCATTGGAAGGACTGATACTGAAGCTGAATCTCCAATACTTTGGCCACCTGATGCCAAGAACTGACTCATTGGAAAAGATCTTGTTGCTGGGTAAGATTGAAGGCAGGAGGAGAAGTGGACGACCAAGGATGACATGGTTGGATGGCATCACTGATTCGATGGATATGAGTTTGAGTAAGCTCTGGGAGCTGGATGGACAGAGAAGCCTGGTATACTGCGGTCTATGGGATTGCAAAGAGTAGAACACAACCAAGTGACTGAACTGAACTGAACTATCTCCTTCTAAGGAACTCAGTACAAAAATTTCTAAGTAGTCTTTGCAGTTTAACAGTACAAGATAAATGTTATCTTTAGATGTGTATATTCCTGTAAGACCTAACCAGTCTCTTTAAATTGATCAACAGGTTCAGTGTAATCGCTGCCAAAATCCCAGCCAGATTATTTGTACTTTGGGAAGCTGATCCTAAAATGTACATGGCAATGCAAAGGACCTTGGAGAGTTAACAATGTTGGAAAAAGAACAGGATAATGGTAGAGGACTTAAACTACCTGATTTCAAAACTTATAAAGCTACAAGTAATCAAAATGGCATGGTATCAGCACTGAGACAGACATGAAAGTCAATGCAATGGGAGAGACAATCCAAAATAAACTCACACATTTATGGTCAACTGATTTCCAATAAAATATCATCAGATCCTTACCTTACACAATACACAAAAATTAACTTCTACTAGATTACAGACCTATATATAAAAGCTAAAACTATAAAACTACTAGACAAAAACATAAAATCTTTGTGACTGCGGGTCAGGCAAAGATTTCTTAGACATACAATAGCATAATTATAAATCAGATGTTGTCAAGATTAAAACCTTTTTCTCTTCAAAAGACATCAAGAAAATGGAAAGACTTGCCACAGACTGGAAGAAATTTCTGCAAATCATATTTCTAAAAAAGCAACAGCATCCAGAATATATAAAGAACTACTAGAGTGCAATAATAAGAGGCTGCACAACTCCGTTAAAAAGTGGGCAAAAGATTTAAATAACACTTCACCAAAGAAGATATATGAGTGTGACACATGAAAATATTTTAAACATCATCAGTCAAGCTAATAAAAGTAAAGCTTCAATGAGATACTACAATGCAATGAGCCAACTACAAAGCAATGACTATAATGAAAAGACTTTTCCATAGCACACGTTAGGAGAACATGAAGAAAGCGGAATCCTCATCGATGGAGGTGAGAGTGAAAAGCGGTGCAGCTACTCTGCAAACCTCTTCAGCAGTTTCTCAAACAGCTGAACATAAATCTACCAAGTGATCCAGAACTTCCACTCCTAGGTTTCCAACTAAAAGAAATGGTAACTTAGGCCCACGCAAATTCTTATATGAGAAAGTTCACAGCAGTGTTCTTCATAACAATCCCAAACTGGAAATAATCCAAATGACTCTCAGCTAAACAGATAAACAAAACGTGGAAATTCACAAAAGAGAATACTGCAAAGCTACTGCTTTTAATTAAAAGAAACAAACTGCTGATACATACAACATAGATGACCCTCAGTAACATAATGTTCAGTGAAAGACGCCAGACATGGAAGACTACAGATTGCATGATTCCATTTTCTATGAAATTTCCAGAAAAGGCAAAAAGAAAGAGACATAAAGTAGATTGGTGGTTGCTGGGAAGGAGGATGGAATAAGACAGAGCAAGGTTAACTGTAAAGTCAAACTGAGGTGATGAAAAAGTTGTAAAACTGCATTGTGGTGAGGGCTGCACAAGTGCTTAGATGTAATAAAAATAAACTGTATACTCACAATGGGTCAATTTTATGGTATGTAAACTATTCTTTAATAAAGAATAAAGAGACAGGACAATTAAAAAACAAGAAAACATTGATGGGTTGGGGAAAGACCTAATGGGAAGACCCACTATTCACATCAAGGCGTGAGTGCACTCATTCCTTTGGTGGGGGCACAGATTCCTTTGGAGAGTTATTGAAAAATAAAGATTTTTTTTTTTTTTTTGCAGAGCAAAATACACCTGCATATGTGTGCAGTATTGAACTAAGAGCAGTTGTCCAAAGACTTGAACATTTTCAAAAGGATAAGAAAACAATTGTCTAATCTGCTAATCAAATCATTTCTCTTTCTTCAGAGGGATCACTATTATTCTGTATAAGAAGACAGAACCGCAGAGAGACTGAGTAACTTGCCCAGGACCTCACGAGCAGTCAGGATAAAAACCTGGGCTATGACATTAACCTTAAGTGTCGCTACTGGCTGGCTCTTTGGCTATGTGCTTTTATGCACAGTATTTAATTGCTGTTTTCTCTGAACTTTTGAAGTAGGGGACATCGTTCTTGTTTTATAGCGATGAAACCTAGGCTCAGAGGCCAAACGACTTGCTGTGCCAAAACCAAGGTCACACAGCTAAGTGTCAGAACTAGGAAATATCCCAGGTCCTTGGACACAAGTTCAGTTCTCTTGTACCAATATCGCCACATCACAGATACACTGCTTCTCTTGTTTCAGAAATCCTAGGCAACTAGAAAAATAACTCATGTATGACACAAAAAGTTGGTCAAGATGATTGAGAATGTTTTGTTAACACGTGTTGTAGAAATTTTGCCAAATTTCAAGGCAGAGCAAATAACACTGGACGCAAAACATAAATCGGAAACGCAAGGATCTCCACATTTGAAACTGACCTCTTCTCCCTGGTATTCCTGCAGCCCTGGGCTTGGACTTTCCCACGTTTTTAACTTTGCCTCCCGTTGTTATGACGGGGCTGGCTACCCCATCCCACTGCCCACTATGGAGTGGAAGGAGATGGGCTCTGGAGCCCAGAGAACCCAGGGTCTGCATTCCAATTTTGCAAACGGTGTGGCCTTGGGCTCTTTTGGGGATTTATTTCTCCATCTGTAAAAACTGGTATAAGAAAACCTGCCATGGAGGATTGTTATGAAAATTAAATGTGTGTATGTACTAAGTCACTTCAGTTGTGTCCGATTCTTTGTGACCCCATGGCCTGTAGCCTGCCAGGCTCCTGTGTCCACGGGAATTTCCAGGCAAGAATACTGGAGTGGGCGGTCAGGCCCTGTTCCAGGGGATCTTTCCGCCCCAGGGATCAAACCCACATCTCCTGCGGCTCCTGCATTGTAGACCCATTCTTTACCACTGAGCCACTGGGGAAGCCCAAAGGCAAGTTCAGTTCATACCAAAGGGAGTATCTGGTAGTCAGTGCAGGGGAGCTTGCTGCTTCTCTTTCACATTAGATTCTACATCCTTTTACAGATGTGGTCTACACCCGTGTCATGAGAACTCTAGGATCTCTCTTGCTTTCCGCAGAGCAAGTTCTCTAGGAATGTCAGGTGAATTAACAGGCCAACAGAAGCCCTTACCCCCAAACCTCTAGATGGGTGAACAACTGTTTCCTGAATGATTATGGCCAAAAGAGAATTAGGTGGTGAACTTCTGTGCCCCAGCTCTCATGTCGGTATTTACTTGTTTCCAGACACTATGCTAAGCAAACCACATCCCACCTGACTCTCCCTGCAATCCTGTGAGGGAGGTATTACGTCCATTTAACAGATGAAGTTAAAGCTTCGGAAGATCAATTACCCGAGGTTACTCAGTTGGCAAGGGCTGGAATCGTAATCTGAACTCTGGTCTGTCCAAGCCCAGACTGCACTCAACCCCACCAGGCCCTCCAGCCTCCCCCGCTTAGCAGCTCCATTCATGAGAGGAGACCCTCACTGAGATCAACCCTAAAGAGGCGTATTTCCTATGACTGTAAGGCCTCATCTTTCAGCTTTTTCTTTTTTTAAAGAATACAAATAAAGACTTACTGCACCAAATCAAAGTCTTCATATTTTACTGTTTGCTAAGGCTTAAGGAAGACTATACCATGTAAGATCTTAACAAAAATGTTACTTTCACGATCCCTTCCACCTCCAACTATTCAAATTGTGTGCTCAAATGTTATGCTATGCTATGCTAAGTCGCTTCAGTCGTGTCCGATTCCATGCGACCCCATAGTTAATAAAACAAAATAAAAAACCCAAACCACAAATACTACCAAGTCCTTCAAAGACAACTCTCCCAAAGTTATTTCTTGACATAGGTGATCTTTGTGGCATGGGCAGTGTGATCCTAAACCCTTGTGAAGCAGCCCTGACAGTTCCAGCCTGCCCGTCATTTTCAAATCCAGTAACAGCCGTGTCATGTGTCCCTGGTACTAAATGTACTTCCTTAAAACCAGGAACTGACTGATCCAAGCAGCATGGATTAAAATCATCTGACTAGTCTCTCTGATAAGTTATTAAGGAATACAACACAGTTTAGAGGGTAACCAGGGACCCAAGGATTTGGGGTTGAATTTCCTCTGATAGTAGCTGAACTTGGAATTCCCTGGTTTCGTCTCATTACAGGTTCTCCTACAGTTTGGCTTTTGTTAGCAAAAATACCATGCATTTTACACATTGTATCACAACGTTCTCCCTTACAAGGCAGAAAGTCCTGAATGCACTTTCTTCCCTCCTTCTTTGGAGCAGGAAAGAGGTATGCTGTATTTGGAGCAGGAAAGAGGTATGCTGTATTTTTCTTAAGTATACTTCTTTGTTGAGGTAGAACACATACTGAGACAAACACATAAATGATACATTGCCAGCTCAATGAATTGTCATAAATGCAACACAACCCATAACTAGCACCCAAATCAGGTAAGAGAACGTTATCTGCACCCAGAAGCCCCTCCATGCCTTCTTCCAGCCACTGACTTCTCATCACTATGCCAACTTCTAACTCTTACCTCTCTCTGAAATTTACATAAGTGGAAGCAGATACGTCTGGCTCCTCTTACTTGACAAGGGCTTCCCTGGTGGCTTGGATGGTAAAGAATCTGCTTGCTATGGGGGTGACCCAGTTTCGATCCTTGGGTCAGGAAGATCCCCTGGAGAAGGAAATGGCAACCCATTTCAGTATTCTTGTCTGGAGACTTCCATGGACAGAGGAGCCTGGCACGTTATGGTCCAGGGGGGTTGCAAGGAGTCGGACACGACTGAGTGACTAACGCTTTCACTTTTCTCTGAATCAACACCATGAGAATTATTCACAATGCTGTGTGTACTTGTACTTCACCACGTCTCATGACTGCACAGTATTCCTTTGAGTAATTATACTACATCTTATTATCCATTCTTTTTTTTTTTGGCCACACCATGTGGCTTGGGGGATCTCAGTTCCCCAACCAGGGATCGAACCCAGGCCTGAACTATTGGAACCACCGGGGAATTTCCTATCCATTCCACTCTTGATGAGCATGCTGGTAGCTTTTAAATATTGGCTGTTTTGAACTGTGTTGCTGTGAAAATTCCTGACTATGTCTTTTGGTGAATTACATACACATTTCAGTTGTACATATACATAAAAGTAGATATATGACAAGGTCATTGGGCATGTTTATGTTCAGATTGAGGCCTGCCAAACAGTTAACCCAAATGGCTTTTGCCTTTTATTACAATTTTAATCTGAGAGGAATTTGAAGGAATTAAATAAGAGGAATCAAATTAAGAGTGCTTTACTGACTAGATTCCCAAAGTGTTTTTCTAACCTCTGTGAAGTGAATGCTTTTTTTTTTTTTTTTTTTTTTTAAATAAAACGGTTTCTCAGTAAAAGCTCTGCAGTATAATCTCATCAGGTATCCATTATTCTGGGACCTCCAGAGTGCCACTGAAAATTTTCCAATTCTCCTTTTATCCCCATCTTTCTGTTGGTAGAATCCTTTGAACTGATGGAGAGACGTGGATGAAATGCAAACAGTCCTCATGTTTAATTCTGAAATTGACTCAGAATCAGCAGGCGATGTCTGACACTGCCTGGATCTCTCTGCATAAGTCTTTGTCATGAAGCTTCAAAAGTGACTTCTAGTTAGGACCAAGGTCCACTGGAAAAGGTCAAAAAAGAATTGGGATTGGAAAGCTGAGAACTTTGGTGGCCACTAAAAGATTTCACTTTTCCTCTCGTGATTGAGCTTAAACATTTCATATCAACTGTTTTTACTGTTATCTTTTGCATTTGCTTTGTAATTGAATGTTAGTACCTTCCCATTTAATCCCCCCAGAGATTTGGGGGCACACTTCTGCCTATCTATGGGCTAAGAAAAGTCTTCAAGGTTATAGAACTAGGGTTCAATCTAGAGTTTTAATTAAGTCCATTCTCCCTTTCCCCCACATCCAGCTACACGTCAAGGGTCAGAAAGAGTGGAAATTACTTTGGTGACTTGGACAGCTTAAAAATAATAAGCATTGTCTTTCCTTCTTCCATAAATTCTCATGAGGGAGTGCAGCAGCTAACCACCCAGGAAAGATTCAAGGGAATCTCTGAAGACTATCTCTTGTACAACAATAACTCACTTTGGGCAATAATTTTAGAAACTGTAGACAAGAAAAGGATCATCCGTTCCTGGGGTTTCATCAGAAGTCAGCTGGGTAGGGTCCATTGGCTTGTTTTAGACTTTGGGTTGCCCCAGTTCCTGAATGTGCAATGTCAGGCCTGGTGAAAGGTAGATCTTTGAGAAATCTGTTCAGTTGAACCCTCCACTGAACTTTCAGAATGATTGGATGCATTGGGACCTAACTGTTCATTTCCCCCAATCCTATGCACTTTCTGAAAAGGCTTGTATGTTCTAGAATTTTAAAATGGTGGAGAGGCACTGATTCTGCCTAGTGTACAGGACTGCTATGGAGGTAAGAGAGATATTAATTACAATAAATTCACCTTGAATAATATGATACAGGGAGACAATGAACTAGGTTGCAAAACCCCAGCTGATTCTAGGCCGTAGACCCGAGAAAGACAGATTCTGGGAATCCAAAGAGATATTCCTGTGAATATTGAGTAGAATGCCAGGTCAGCTGTTGCTCTGCAGGTGGTAACAACTATTATCATAACTCCAGGGAAGGAACAATAAGAAACTCTTCATGTTTCTGCTTTAATGCAACCTGTTTTTCGAACACAGACACCATCGTATAGTCAAGGTCAAAGGTTTGACATCTTTTCCTTTCTTAACACCAGGAGATAAATATTTGCCGTCAAGTTCAACATTCTTGAAAGTTCATCCCAATTGGATAATTATCTCTTGTGCAAGGGCAAACACTTACAGTTTCTTATTGCTCATGATCTCGTTCCTGGTCTCCTTACCAACCCAAGAGCATGTTGGAGTCAGAAATGCACAATAACAGCAATCCAACGGTCTCATCACTGCCTGATGCTCCAGGGAAAGCAACGATCAATACATGTCCTGCAGCCAAGTAGCACAAGTGCATGCTTAGGAGAGAGGGGACAGGCAACAGCATGCAGCTCCCATTTATTTATTACCTTAGTAATGACTTTGTAACTTATAGGAAACATATAGAAAGCAGGGCTTTTTAAAATTAAAAATATTTAAGCTTGTTATACAGTGTACAGGAAATGTCTTCCAACTCCATAAGATTCTAGTTTGTCAGCTGCTTTTCTTCATCAAGTTGCTATCTCTAAAGAAAATTCCAGTTCTGTGATTTTTACCCTTCTCCAGCAATTACAAACATTTTTCCATCCCATCTCATTCTTTTTCCTTCCTTGATATTTCTAGTTTAACATAACTCATAAAGGACTTCACAGGAGTCAGAAAAGACACAGGGCCTTGTACATAGCCCTTTCCTTGCTTTGGGGTCTTGGGTGATCCTAACAAGTTATTTCCACTGAAACCATGGCTCTGAGTTATCACCTCTTTTAGAGATGGGTCAGCTCTGGGTTGCCTACAGCCCACTATCAGACTAAAAATATTTTTTCTTCCCCAGGGTTAGAGAAGTCGTCAGGGTGGGAACCAATACCAGAGCAGTCAGAAAAACACAGCTTGCTTTTAAAAACATCCTTGTCTGATTTCCTCTCCCATTGTGGCTGGACTTTACCTCCTTTAACAAACAACTAAGCCTTTCAGCCCAGAACCTGTAAGGCCCAGCCTCTTACCATTTCCCTGGGAGTGGAGGGGAGGGGTGCTCTGGCCATCAATGAGTATCAGGGCTAACAGTCAGTAGGAGAAAGAAACAGAGGGCAAATTAAATTCTAAGATGGAGGGGGAGATATACGAAAGCATGCAGGAGCCCGGGTTTAACAAGACCCAAATCAAAATCCATTTCAAGCAAAGCTCATGCCCTTGGATGACAACCAAAATGTTCCTGTATCCTGCAGAGAGAAATACAATTCACATTCCACACTCTACACCCTGGGTGGGTGCCCGCCCTGTCCCTGGTCCTTTGGATTCCTCTAGAAGGGTAAGCCTCGAGGCTGGAGACAGGATAAGCAGGTGGTGCTGGGAGCCCTGCCAGTCGTATCTGCCACCCCTCCCACCCACCACGTCGGGTCACAGAGGGTCCTGGCAGAGGGGAGCCAATGACCTTGACGGGGCTGGATGCTGGGACCCAAATGACAGCCTGAGCCACAGACATCAAAGTGACTCTGTGCGGCCACACAGCTCTAACCTTCAAAGTACTAGACTGTGCAACCTAAGCCGATGTTAAGCCTGTACTTTTACCCAGGGCAGCAGACCAGCCTGAGTTCTGAGGTCGAGTCATCCAAGTGCTCCTTAGCAAAGCCCACTGAACTCAGTCACAGCCAGCTGGCTCCTTTGACAACAGACAGATGGACAGACAGACAGACAGGAAAAGCCCAGCTGCCTGGCAAAGTGGCTACACTACAGAGAAATGCTGGTCAGTTCTCCTTCCTAACCACCAAGCAGCTGGATCAGAGGTCCTTTACCGAGCGAAGGATGTTTAAATGCCAGGTGCATTTCTATTGAACACCACGTAGATCACAGTCCTCCCTGGACAAGAAGTCTTTAAAGTCATCCCATTACCTACTGACGAAAGGAGATCCAACCAGTCCATCCTAAGAGAGATCAGTCCTGAGTGTTCATTGGAAGGACTGATGTTGAAGCTGAAACTCGAATACTTTGGCCACCTGATGCGAAGAGCTGACTCACTGGAAAAGACCCTAATGCTGGGGAAGACTGAAGGCGGGAGAAGGGGACAGAGGATGAGATGGTTGGATGGGATCACCAACTCAATGGAGATGAGTTTGAGTAAACTCCGGGAGCTGGTGATGGACAGGGAGGCCTGGCGTGTTGCAGTCCGTGGGGGCATGAAGAGTTGGACACGACTGAGCAACTGAACTGTACTGGTGAAAGTTGAATTCCTACCCCTGGCATTCAACAGCCTCCACTATCTGGTCTCAACCTACCTGTTCAGCTTTAAAAAATTATAGGGGTCCCTTGAGAGAGGGGAGGAGTAGGTCTGAGACAGCTGGGGAGCCAGCAGTTTTAACCAGCTCCCCTTGTGATTCTCCACTGCAGCCCAGACTGAGAACTGCTAGACTGGAGTGAGTCTTTTCCAACTCCCCAGACTCAAGCATTCATTCCCTTTGACCTGCGTTTATTTCTTGTCCCAAATATATACTCCTTAAACGTTGATATAAAGTAAGCACCATTTATCCAAAGCAATAAATAACTGTTTGCTCAACAAGTTTTCCCACTACACTTCTCATTTCTCAGAAGAAAGAACACTGTCTTACTCATTTTTGTATTCCAGAGTCTCAAGGTGTTGAGCAGATAGGTATTTTTCATAAAAATAGTCTGTTCATACCAACGCTCCAAGCACTGGGCCAAAAGCTGCCTTCTCAAGGGATCTTTTCTGATCATTTTGACCTGGGTAGGACCCAGGCCTCATCTGTACTCTTAAATAGCATTTACTTATCCCATTCATGTAGTGCCTCAAGTTTGTAGATATTTATGTGTTTTCGAACTTCCACTTTTAGATTTTGTGAAGGCAGGGACTGTGTCTCTTATCATTGTATATTATAATGATAATTATATAATCAGCTAGTAAGTATAAGCATTAAATGCTAAATTCTCGTTTACAGAATGAATTATACATCAAACTAGTAGACGCAAAATATGTTAGTACATATAGTGCTGAGAAAAATGATAATGCTGTAGAACAATGACAGAATACATTTCTGAGAGCAAATTGACATTAGGATTTTATTCTATCCCAGAGTACATCATGAGAAACGCTGGGCTGGAAGAAGCACAAGCTGGAATCAAGATTGCCGGGAGAAATATCAATAACCTCAGATATGCAGATGACACCACCCTTATGGCAGAAAGTGAAGAGGAACTAAAAAGCCTCTTGATGAAAGTGAAAGAGGAGAGTGAAAAAGTTGGTTTAAAGCTCAACATTCAGAAAATGAAGATCACAGCATCTGGTCCCATCACTTCATGGGAAATAGATGGGGAAACAGTGGAAACAGTGTCAGACTTTATTTTTTGGGCTCCAAAATCACTGCAGATGGTGACTGCAGCCATGAAATTAAAAGATGCTTACTCCTTGGAAGGAAAGGTATAACCAACCTAGATAGCATATTCAAAAGCAGAGACGTTACTTTGCCAACAAAGGTCCGTCTAGTCAAGGCTGTGGTTTTTCCAATAGTCATGTATGGATGTGAGAGTTGGACTGTGAAGGAAGCTGAGAGCCGAAGAATTGATGCTTTTGAACTGTGGTGTTAGAGAAGACTCTTGAGAGTCCCTTGGACTGCAAGGAGATCCAAGCAGTCCATTCTAAAGGAGATCAGTCCTGGGTGTTCCTTGGAAGGAATGATGCTAGAGCTGAAACTCCAGTACTTTGGCCACCTCATGCAAAGAGTTGACTCATTGGAAAAGACTCTGATGCTGGGAGGGATTGGGGGCAGAAGGAGAAGGGGACGACAGAGGATGAGATGGCTGGATGGCATCACCGACTTGATGCACATGAGTTTGGGTGAACTCCAGGAGTTGGTGATGGACAGGGAGGCCTGGCATGCTGTGATTCATGGGGTCACAAAGAGTCGGACACGACTGAGCGACTGAACTGCATTGGAGCTAAGTTTTCTTTTTTAAAATTCTTTTTTAATCCTTTATTTCCTTCTAGAAGAGTCCTGTTTTTTGAAATTTTGCTCCTAGTACATTTCCTGGCAAAGAGGAATTCTACCTCTTTCAGTATAAAACAAATAAGTTACCTGCAAAAAATACTCCCAACTCTCAACAGAAAAACCAACTGTCTAGATTCTCCAGTATCATAAAGTTTAAAGGCCTCCCTTTCCTAAGGGACCAAACAGTTGTCACTCTGCCACTCTCTCCAAGGGAAACACAGTGGCATCACTTCCTTATCAACAAGCTAGCTCAGGTGCACAGATGCGCTCTCAGCATCCTCCTGGACAGACTGGTCCAGGCATGCCCCATCCAAGACAAGCCAACGGCCTTCTGTCCAACTCGGGCAGGAAAGCTGCTCCCACTTCCTTGCTGCAGGCCAGCCATGATGAGCACAAGATGACTTAGGTTTATAAACCTTGCAGGGGTACTTATTCCAAAAATAATGAGTCTATTAAAGGCTGGAGCCAGAACAAAATGCTGTTTTCTCCTATGCCTAAAGCAGCCCGAATTAGTTTCTGGAGAAAGGAAATCTGTTCCGCCCCAATGTAATGCACACGTGCAGACCACCTGGTATAAAGTGATGTCAGGCTGTGTCTTCCAGGCCCAGAGGCCTGCATGAGGCCAAGAGCTTTTAGGCAGCAGCCTTGGTCATTTCTGCATGCCCGGTTTGTGCAAATAGTAAGTGCTCAAGAAACATTCACTCAATCAAAGACTCTGCCCCGGGATCAAAGGGAGGGGACAGTGGTTAATGATGATTCAAGGAGTCAGAGAAGATGTCACTGAAAATGGCCCTGTAAATGGAGATTAGAAAGATAAGCAGAATCTCCTTTTCTTTTTTACATGTACCAACACTCAAGACTTTTCCCATCACTCACATTGTAGCCAAGAACATATCCACCTGGATCACTCCATTCACCTGCCTATTTCCCCAACACGCAAAAGCAAACCCAGAGAACCAGACGTTTCTTTACTTTGAGTTACTTTTCTATGGAACGGCTGTGTATTGGGTTGGCCAAAAAGTTCGTTCGGGCCCTTCCACAGCATCTTTTGGACAACCCCGAAAGCACTTTTTGGCCAATCCAACATAATGATCAGCTGAAAGTTCATTTCTTACCTCTTCTACATTTAACTGATAGATGGGATAAATTTAGAGAACAAAAATCGAAGAGGGAATAGAACGAGAAGAGACAAGAATATGGGTTCTTCACTGCAGAAAAGCAGTGATGTTAGAAAAATGTGTTTCAAACATCCCAACCATGTGACACAATGGCTCAGAACAGGAAGAAATTAGCTTTATTTCAGTGACAGCCAGGAGTCTACCACCTCTTAAATCAAGCAAAAATAATTACCATTCATACACACACACACACACACACACACACACGGCCACTGGCAGGCAACATCCTACAGTAACGATTTCACACTCAATTTATCCGGAGCTGGCTTATACTACATCACAGCAATTTCACCAGGTCAACTTGCTTTTTGTTCACCTCTTCCTAAAGTAATGACCACCAATAAAATTCCAACTCAGCCTGCAGCACTAGTGGGCTTAGAGTCAATGTGAATGTAAAGTCTTTCACTAATTCTGATGACTGGTGAGAGCAAAGGGCGTCCCTCATTAACCAGAAATGAAAGAACAGCTAAATGATTCTTAGCATTCCTGTCTAGTCCAGAGGGTTGCAGACATAAGTGATTTTTTTCACGAAAGGTGATGAACTCAATGCTACCAAAAATATATCCTTTACCACAGAGATGGCGGGGATTCATACCATGGCGAGTCTAGTCAGAATCTAGTTGGCTACTGAGATCTGCCAAGTTTAGGTCATGTTTCAAATTTCCAAGACAGAAAGATTCTTGAACATGTCATCACAAGGCCGAATCTCCTGCATCACAGGCAGATTCTTTACTACTGTCTGAGCCACCAGGGAAGCCCTCTTTCAAACACTGCTATCCCTCAAATGATGATACTGTGCCTGGCCTCTAGGCTGTATGGGTATCTCTTCTTGGGGCATCTGCAGATTAATTATCTCAAGTGGTTTGCTCTATGCTACACAGTAGACTCAGAAAATACAAAGTTATTTTCCAATGTTAGTTAGAAGAAAACGTAATTAAGACATGAAACGGACATTTTGAATTATGAGCTGTTTGGATAATTTATGCAGTCATTCCCTTGAATTATTTTTATAGTTGAACTAGAATCCTACCTTCTCAGCAGAGACTGCATAAAAACACATACAAAAAGGCATTCAAAGTACAGGAAACAGGCATCCCTTGGGCCATTTAGTGGAGTTTAAAATTGTTTATACATTAGTGAATTTGAGTAAATTCTGGGAGATAGTGGAGGACAGAGGAGCCTGGTGTGCTACAGTTCGTGGGGTCACAAAGAGTTGGACAAGACTTAGTGACTGAACAGCAACAACAACACTAGGGTGATCCTGTTTAAAGAAGTTTAAAAGCGTTAGTTTGAAAGCTAAAATAAGAAGCACCAGGCACTTGTCCTTGATAGCTACCGCCAACACATCCTTAGGGACTGAAGATTCAAGCAAGAGTCTCCATGTGCTTTTTGCCTGAATGCAAACACACTGGCCTTTCAGAGAAATGAAAAATCTCAAGCACATCTGAGAACATTGCCCAGGACCTGAAAGTGGGTTAGTCCAGATGACCACGCAGTGGATGTAAAAGAGCAAACTCGTGCATGAGATGTCATCAGTAGCAAGACAACACCAGGGTCACTAAAGAGTAACACGTGGCTGAGGCTACTCCACACTCATGATCCCCTAGTGAGTGTGTCAAGGCCACCCCACTCTGGGGAGCCTCACGCTTCCCGAGTGCAGTCACAGAACTGCCACCGTCTCCACAACCGGCCACTGGCCGTGGTGAACGATCCAGCCTGGACAGGGGACCACCCATGGCACTAGCACCTTCCCCAGGATTTCCTGATGTGAGCAGGGGAGAGAAAAGTCTTCTTCCACTAAGGCTGAGATGCTCAGAGCCCCTGCAGCTGTGCCCTGTTCATGCAGGGAGAGGAGGCTGGTGAGCATGAACATACCCGCAGAGACAAGCCGACAGCCCAGAGCACACCAACTGCATCCGAGGCCCCACTTCGGTCCCTCCAGCCCCTGTGAGCCTGGTCCTGTTAGTCCTGTCCTGCTTCAGCTGGTGTTAGAGGTTGAATTGTGTCCCCTAAGAAGATATGTTACAATTCTGATCCTCAACATCTCTGAATGTGCTCCGGTTTGGAAACGAGGTTGTTGCAGATGTAATTAGTTAAAATGAGGTCAGACCAGAGCTAGGTTGGCTCTTACTCCTGGATGGCTGGTGTTCTCATGAGAGGAGGAAAGGGAAACACACCCATTTAATATGCCAGGTCACAGGGAGGCAGAGACTGTAATTATGCTCCCCATTCCCGATGGCTCAGTGGTAAAGAATCCGCCTGCAATGCAGGAGACGCAAGTTCAATCCCTAGGTTGGCAAGATCCCCTGGAGAAAGAAATGGCAACTTCACTCCAGTAGTCTTCCCTGAAAAATCCCATGTACAGAGGAGCCTGGTGGACTACAGCCCGTGGGATTGAAAGAGCTGGACACGACTTAGTGACTAAACTACTAACCACAGCCAAGCCAAGGAGTGCCTGGGGCTCCCAGAATCTGGACCAGGCAGAAGGACCCTTCTCAGAGGTCTCAGAGAGCGCCTGGCCCTGCCAACACCTTGACTGCAGACGTCTAGCCTCCAGAACTCTGAGAGACTAAACTTCTGCTGTTTTAAAGCCTCCCACTTTGTAGTACTTTGTGACCACTGCCTCAGGGCACTAATTCCACTGGTTTGAGGTGAGTTTCTGTCACTTTTGAGCAAAGGTGCTGTCTCTAAATGTCAAATGGACTGGCCTTATTTTTCAGTTTTAGAAATTAAGACCTTTTTGTATCCAAATGCCTTGAGCAGCACAAATAAGTGCTGTTTCCTCAAACTATTAAGAACAGATGGCCTATCCAGCCATGGTCCTTTAGTTTTGCATTAATATAACTTTCTTCCAAAAAGTATACAAATAGATGGTGTTGGTAATCTGGATCTCACGCTGGATGCAGTCAAAGTTTGAAACTCTAACTCTTAGAGCTGGTTAATCTCAGAGCAAGGCCGCCATTCAGCTGGCACCAACAGAACTAAAAACCTTTGGGGATTACAAAAGAGCATTTCCCTTCTGCTTCCTTTTCAATTAAAGTATCGGATATGCAAACACTTTTCTCATTAGCCTCTTATTTTGCTGAAGTCGGCAAGAAAATTCCTAGAAGCCTTGCAGTTCTGTGATTTCTACGACTCATCTTAGACTTGCAAAGAACTCTCAACAGATGCCATTCCTGGGGCTGCCAAGGTTCTCCTCAAAAAGCAGGGCTGCTGATTATGACAAGAATGAGGCAGGAGGGAAAACCTGAGAAGGAAGAAGACTGATGCTTAGACAGAGGACGTAGAGTGAGCTAGACTGAGACCCCTACAAAGTGTGTCTTCAGAATGTAACTGTGCTTGGAATAGTGGTTTTTGCAGATAGAATTAAGGTAAGGATCTTGAGATGAGGTTGTCCTGGGTTGGGGTGGGCCCTAAACCCAATGACAAGTCCTTAAAAGAAAAGAGAAGGGGAAACAGATCCAGAGACACAAAGAGGAAGGCCATGGGAAGATTGGCAAAGATTGGAGTGATGTGTCCACAAGCCAAGGAATGTTTGGGATTACCAGCCACCATACCTGGGACGGGGCTTCCCAGGTGGCACTAGTGCTAAAGAACCTGCCTGCCAGTGCAGGAGATGCACGAGATGCAGGTTTGATCCCTGAGTGGGAAAGATCACCTGGAGAAGAGCATGGCGACCCACTCCAGTTTTCTTGTCTGGATAATCCCAAGGACAGAGGAGCCTAACGGGCTATGGTCCATGCGGTTGCAAAAAGTCAGCCATGACTGCAGCGATTTAGCAGCAGCATACCTGGGATGGGTTCTTTGTCAGAGCCACACAGCCTTCTTGTGTTTTCTAGGTCTCAATGTCCTTAACATTAAGAAGATCAGACCAGATCAAATCTATGGCACTTGCCTGCCATGATATTTCTAGGATTCTTGAGCAGGAATTACCTTTAACACAGAGAAGCAGGTAGAGAAGAAATCTTTCTGACTGGCACCAGGCCAGGTCCAAGAACAAGCCAACTACGAGGCAGCCCATGTCAGTGGAGTTCAGATTAGGCAAGGCCCCAATTACCAAATGGCTCTGGGCGGGAATAGCATATGTGATCTCAGTCAGAAATTCCTTTCCAATACTCTCATTGCAAAGTCAAATGCAAGCCATGAGACACAGTTATTATGAACACACCCAAGACCATTACGGGGCTTGAGAGTCGTGTTAAAAAGTCAAACACAGCTCCAGTTTTACTCAGGGATGGTTAAAGGGCCAGGAGTGGCTGTGATGAATGGAGAAGCTGGGTTCCATGTTGGGGTTCACGACAGGGCACCTCTCGGTGGTCTCATCTCCAGTGCTGGACAGACTTTTGATGTATCACATCAATACATAGCACATGGACACCGTCTTCCTGATTATCCTCCCATCAAGGAAAATGGGAACCCGCTGGGTTGGCCCCAAGTCTGGGTGAAACTTGGTTATATGCCAAGGAAAGGTTTGATGGACCAGCCTGACGAGGCTGCAGGCTCTGCCCTGTTAGACTTGTCATCAGGGCTTGTCGCGTGCTAGAAAGTTGACGAGGCCAGACGATGAGGGACCTGCACCCAACACAGGCTGCCAAGTTCCCACCTGAACACTCACATCACCTGGCACACCACAGATATGAACACTCTGGGCATGAGTGCAGTAATCTATTTCCACATCAACTCTATGAAAACTCAGCAGTTTTATCATCTTAGAATGGGCTTAGAGAATTGCATTTATGTGTCAGCAAAGGCTTCTGATCTTGGCTTTCAACTTCAGCAACGAAACATCCTGTAGTCAACCAAAAAGACTGGTGGCAGCGATTCTTCCATATTTTTAATGTAACCAAGTGCTTCCAATTGCCTTCCCCTCCGCTTGGTTAAGGCTTCCCTGGTGGCTCAGTTGGTAAAGAATCCACCTGAAATGCAAGAGACCGTCTGCAATGCAGGAGACCTGGGTGCAAGCCCTGGGTTGGGAAGATCCCTTGGAGAAGCGATTGCAACCCACTCCAGTATTCTTGCCTGGAGAACTCCATGGATAGAGGAGCCTGGAAGGCTACAGTCCATGAGGTCGCAAGAATGAGATACAACTTAGCAACTAAACCACCACTACCACCACTTGGTTATGCTGAAAATACGGAAGAAAGCCTGATACATTTTACGATTTTAGGCTTTTGCCTAGTCTTTCTCACTTAAAATGTTTATGTATGGCTGCCATGGTGATGTTTTTTTAAGTAGAAGCTTTATGCTTTAAGGAAAATCAAAGTAACACTGGGAGCTGAAGACAGGGAAACTGATTCCTAGGGCTGCCCAGGAACCACCTTGGTTAAAGTTCATTCGGGTGATTCAACAATAGCTGAGCTTTTTACTAATGGATTTGCTTACATGAAAAAAATGAGAGTTTAAAGAATCATTAAGCCCTGTTTAAAAAAAAAAAAAAAAAAAGTGACTTAAGATATACAAGCTGGTTGTCCTTAGTGATGAGCTTATAGACTCATTTTTATAATATTTATATAATATTGCAAGTAATATTATAAACAATGTTTATAGTATGCTATAAATAATGTTTATGAGCTCAAAGAATAAGGAACAGTGGGAGTACATGGGGTGAGGTCTTAGGTTTCATTCATTTGGCAAAAGCTGACGGCGGGCCTGCGAGTTAGGCGCCAGACACCTGAGGAGGAGACAAAGGCCATAGAATCTGGGTTTTGGAGACAGACATCCTGGATTCAAACCTAGGCTCTACCAGTAACCATTTGTATGCCATTGGGTGGCTGCTCTGAGCCTCAGTTTCCTTTTGTGAAATACAAAGGTGAGAGTTAATACACAGCAACGCATGTGTATTAGTCCTGATGTGTATAAAGTCCTGATGGAAGGACTTTAATGAGAAATGGTTATGAAGTGCAAAGGCAGGAAGAACTTTCAATAACTACAGCCCACACCACCCTTTATTAGATAGTCCTGCCCCAATGCTTAGCCTGCAGAAGTGTGCGTGCATGAAGGGTGGCTAATTCCAAAAGAAGGGCTTACAGCAGGTGACACTGTTCGTGTAATGTGCCAGGTCAGGAGGGGGTGGGGGAGAAAATCATGCATACCACTGTGCTGGGGAGCCAGGGGGCACCACAGAGGGGAACACTTGGTTAGATTTAAAGGGAGTAAGAGATTACTAAGCAGGTAGTCCCCAATGCCTCCCTTCCTTGCTCCTCATGCATTCATCCATCTAGCCATCCACCATCCATTTATCAAGCATCTACCTACCTTCCACGAGATATCATTTCATTTTACTTTACCGAAGTAGAGTTGATTGACAATATGGTGTTAACCTCTGGTATACAGCAAAGTGATCGCTGTGCTAAAGTCGCTTCAGTCTGCGACCCTATGGACAGCAGCCCGCCAGGTTCCTCCGTCCGTGGGATTCTCCAGGCAAGAATACTGGAGGGGGTGGCCATGCTCTCCTCCAGGGGATCTTCCCGACTCAGAGACTGAACCACATCTTTTATGTCTCCTGCACTGGCAGGCAGGTTCTTTACCACTAGAGCCGTTCTTCCGATTCTTTTCCGTTATAGGATTATAGGTTATTACAAGATATTCAATTACTTCCCTGTGCTATGGGCTTCTCAGGTTGCTCAGTGATTAAGAATGTACCTGCCAATACAGGAGACACAGGTTCGATCCCTCGGTCGGGAAGATGCCCTGGAGGAGGAAATGGCAACCCACTCCAGTATTCTTGCCTGGAGAACCCATGGACAGAGGAGCCTAGTGGGCTACAGTTTATGGGGTCACAAAAAGTAGGACATGACTGAGTGACTGAGCATGCATGCCCTGTGCTACACAGTAGGACCTTGGTGTTTCTCTATTTTATATAAGGTAGGGTGTATCTGTTTCCCAAGCTCTTAATGTATCCCTCCCCTCCCCTTTCCCCTATGGTAACTATAAGTTTTCTTTCCTATGTCTGTGCATCTGTTTCTGTTTGTAGATCCAATTGCAGATCCTATTTTAGGTGCTGGAAACATGGCAACACCATCGAGCCACGGGTGACAGACAATGACGTGTATACAAAGAAGAATTTCAAATCATGGGGGGAAAGTGCCATGCAGGGCCAGGGGATACAAGATAACCCTGGGGAAGAATGTTCCAGGCAGAGGGAACAGTGAGTGCAAAGACTCTGAGACTGCAGGAGAGAGTGCCTAAGGGGCAGAAAGCAAGCTAGTGAGCTGGAGTGAATGGGGGAAGAGATGTAGGTCATCAAGAGCAAGGGAGCAAAAGCTTAATTGCAGAGGGCTGGCTAAGCCAAGATAAGGTTTTACAGTAGGTTTTTACAGTTCTGAGGTTAAAAGTCAAAACAAAAAGTCCACTCAGGCACATATTTTTTTTTTCCTTATGCTTTAAAACTCTTTTAAAAACACAAAGAAAGACTGGAAATCTGCACCACCACCACCCCCCTGACCCGGCCCAGTCCTTTGGCCCTAAACTTAGTTATATAAGAACCAACACCTTTTATCTGTTGCCAGAACCAGATACACTTTGCATCCTAAACAAGTTGCCAAAACAAAGCAGAACGCTGGGCTAAAACTCTCTGTTAGAGGATGTTTTAAACTGTTCAAAACACACTTCTCTACCTTTTCAAGTGTGTTTATTTGGACAAGGTATACGGATATAAGCACGGATGCAAGGAGCCAGCTGTGGGGCCCCAAGACAAACCAACACAATTATTATCTAGCAGGAGGGAGAGATAAAAGCAGTCTGAAGTGTAAGCAAGCATTTCTGCTTCATCTAATGTTTATGAGCCAAAAATGACCTCCGTGTGAACCAGCAATGCTGAGAAGGACACAGACACGTATTTGTCAAAGACAGATGGACTTGGTGAACAAGAAAAGCAGTGGGGTTTGTTTTCTCTTTTATTCAGGCCCTCTCGCTGTAAGGTCACAACTTAACCCTGGGCAGCTTAAGACAGTGGCTAGACTCATTCTTGCCCATCTAGACGCATACCAGAGGTTCTGCTTTAAAAAAGGGAGCTGGGCAATATTATGTGGTAGCTAGGGAGGGAAGGGAAAATGGATACATGTGTATGCATGGCTGAGTCTCTCTGCTGTGCATCTGAAACTATCACAACATTGTTAATCCACAATACTCCAATATAAAATAAAAAGTTAAAAAAAGAAAGAAAATGAAGCTGGGGACAGTCCTTGAATCTCAGTATTAAGAATATCTTGGGCTTTTTTACCTACCACCATTTACATCCTGCATATTCCAGACACATTTCAAGTTATTTGCCTCACCTGGACACCCCACAGCCTGATACCTAATTCAAGAAACGTGGGCTCTTTTAAGCAGCATCATTCTAACTTCCCAGTAGATATTTCTAACTCTCTAAGACGTCATGCTCCAACACATAGAGCATATAAGGCTTTTTTTTTTTTTTTTCATTTGTGATCTACATGCTCATTTGACTGGATAGTTTTCTTGAAAACAAAGAGAATGGCAATGCTTTGCCTTTGGATCAAGTCCTAGGGATAGTAATCTCTTACTGAAACCACAAGGCAGCTTTAGCATGTAGGGCTTTGAATATAAGAGCAGAAGTCTAATTTCTGGGCTTCATGAAGAAAAATTTATTAAGTTCTCCCCTTTAATTTTACAACCCCCAGAACCACTTTTTCTAAATCCTTAAAAGACTTCCTGGTAGTCCTTCAAACAGTAAAGGCTGCTTGGATGGGGACCGGATTTCTCCTTTTGAAAAAAATACATAGACCACTCGGACAGGACCCAGGTTGTAGACATGTGAGCTTTTTGCAGACCAAGCTCCCAGGTGGTCTTTTCAGGAGAATCACTGACATTCACTTGTTTATTCATCATCTACTGAGCAGACAACATTGGTTGGCACTGTTCTGTTAATACATCCTGGTGATAAAACGGGCCTAAATACTAATGTTCTCTGTATTCACAGATCTTAGGTCTAGTGAATGAGGGGGTGGATTTTTCAAATAAGGAAATGCTTTCAAGAGAGTACAAGGTGTTGGCTACATAGGTACCTCCAGGTAGAGCTAAATGAAGCTTTTGTTTTATAATGAAACGCAGACAACACCAGGGGCCGTTCCAACCCCATCACCAAGAATGACTCCAACAAGCAGAGGTGTTTCCTGATAAGCTCAACCAATGTCAGGCTCCACCCTTAGCCCAGACTGCGGGGGAGGTTCCCTCCCAGAGCGGCCTGTGGCAGCTACCTTGTAATGTACTATGGTGTTTAGAGCATCTCATGATGTTCTTAGAGTAATGCCAACAAAATGTGACATTATCACTTGTGTAGCAAAGCTGTTTAATAAGATTATAAAGGTATACTTATAAAATTTAAAACTATAATTGGAGCCTAAGTCCACCAAAAAAAGTGAAGTAGAACTAAGCAAAAATTTTGTTTTGTCCCAGTATTTGTTACAATTTCATTCATTTTTGTAATCTGTTGACTTCTGAGGGCAAACAAACAATAGCATATGCAGAAAGTGTAAGAAAACTTTTAAATGGAAAATGTTCCAGCCATTGACTTTTTTGTTATCTGTAAATTGGAAAAAGGCTGTGACTATTTTATTTCATTGACAAAATGAGACCCAACTCTCAGACAATCATGAAGTTTGAGACTCGCTGGTTCAGGGTGGGAAGAACAAAAGAAAAGGAAGCATTACAGGTTCCAGAAGAAACACCAAATAGGTGTGCCCAGATTTACACAAAGCTCACATATCAAAAAAAACCTGTATTTACAGACCTGATAAGTTCTGGGTAATTATTTGCCTTATAAAATGTGCTATGAGGTTCTTTTTTTTTTTAATAGTACATTCCTGGGATGCACTTTTAGAGAAGTTTGATCAGGAATTGTATCAGATGTATTTTTGTTGTTGTTTAGTCGCTAAGTTGTGTCCTACACTGCGACCCCATCCATGAACTGCAGCATGCCAGGGTTCCCTGTCCTTCACCATCTCCCAGAGTTTGTTCAAACTCCTGTCCTTTGAATCAGTGATGCCATCCAACCATCTCATCCTCTGTCACTCCCCTCTCCTCCTGCCTTCAGTCTTTCCCAGCATCAAGGTCTTTTCCAGTGAGTCAGCTCTTTGCATGAGGTGGCCAAAGTACTGGGGTTTATGTGTGTGTTAATTGCTCAGTCATGTCTGACTCTTTGCAATCCCATGGACTGTAGCCCCTGTGGCTGATTCATGTTGATGTATAGCAGAAACAACACAATATTGTAAAGCAATTATCCTTCAAGTAAAAATAAATAAATTAAAAAAATAAGGCCTACAAAGGCCCATGAGGGGAGAGGCTGGGAGCAGAAGGATGTATACCCAGAACAGTGCTTACCCCAGCTCCCTGACCCAGCCCAGGATGTGACCTCAAACAAAAAGAAAACAAAGACCAAAATGCAGGACAAAATATTTGTTCTGTTCCTGTTCTTTTGATAAACACCCTCCCTTGGGGTCACGCCTCCCCATCATGGTCCTCCCAGTGGGTCTCAAAAGTGGTTACTTAATGGTTCTCAACTGGGGGGTGATTTTGCCCCACACAGAACATTTGGCAATGTCTGGAGACACTTTCAGTTGTTGAGCTGGGGAGGGAATTGCTACCATCATGGGTACCAGGGACGCTGCTAACAATGGACTCTTCCCCACAACAAAGAATCATCCTATCCAACATGTCAGTGGTGCTGACTTGAGAAACCTGGTACATAGGGGGCAAAATCATGATCGTCCCTCTAGACAGTTGGTGTGTGAGTCCTGAGTATTTTGGACTTTTCCATAAATTAGGCTTCCCTGGTGGCACAGTGGTAAAGAACCTGCCTGCCAATGCAGGATACATGGGTTCGATTCCTGGGTCGGGAACATCCCCTGGAGGAGGAAATGGCAACTCACTCCAGTATTCTTGCCTGGAGAATCCCATGGACAGGGGAGCCTGCTGGGCTACAGCCCATGGGGTCACAAAGAGTCGGACACGACTTAGCAACTGAACAACAATCCTTTTAAATTAACTACTATTTATTTGGAGGGGAAATCTTGCAGACCTCTGCTGTCATGATATGATATTCCCTGAACCAGTTGGATAAGCCACTGATACAAGGGTTAAACTCAGTGACACAGGAAAACGCTGTAGGAACCCAACTGAAAACAGTCGGTAGAAATGGGCATTTGCATCTTGTTTCAAAGAGGCTGGGGCCAGGCCTCACACTTAGTCTTAAAACAGCCTTCTCAGAAGTAATGTATACCAATGAGCCGTGGCAAATTCACCTCTTCTGTAAGTCCATCATGACTCAACAAGCCTTTTGATCCATTGTAGAATGGCAACAGTATTTTAATTAGTTATTTTCACTTACTTGTCAGAACCTGTTTGGATAATCTAAATAACTTCACATCCTCTTAACATACCTCCTGAGACTGTCTCAGAGAAAACAGGCTCAATTTTCTCTTAAATCCCCAATACCAGTTAAGGGATAGACGAGGTTGCCATGGCAACCCCACTCCTGCTGACTTTTTGGCTAGACTCACTTTTTTTTTTTTTTTAACCTTTCCCAAATCATAAATCTATTTCTTTCACGGTTAAGAAGATTCTTCTTGTCTCCTTCCTTCTTGCGCACTTTAAAACAGCTTTTTTTTTTTTTTTCCTCAAAAATAAACTTTGGAGCATGGTTTGATTAATAACTAGGTTTTCAGAAAAACTGTTTGCATTAGAATAAGGCAAGAATCTCTCGATTTCTAACATTTCCTGCCCAAAGATGGTAAAGAGAGACCACAACCAGGCTCTTTCAACCTGTAACAAAATGTGAATAATATCCAAATGTTTTACTTCCTCATATTCATTCATGGGAAATTTCTTAAAGAAAAAAAAAATACACATCTATAGTAACAGATAAATTGACTCAATTCCTCTCACTCCTTAGACCACCGGATCCTCTATGATTCTTAAATTCTTTCATCTCAAATATAAATTTCATGGAGCTCTACAACTACAGACAATCAAACAAAACACTCTGGAAAGCACAAACATTGTTTGTGCCTGAAAAAGCACAAACATTGTTTAAATGGTCAGTAAACTATTCCTCTTATTCAAATAACCCGCCTTTTCCTGCTCTTTATTACTAGATTTTTTTTTAAGCTCCGTAGTTTATTTTGCATCACAAGCAAAAAGTTAAAGCAAAATGTCCTTCAGACCAGTGCAAGTGGTCTCCAGGGCCGGCATCCTGCCCATCCCATCTGGAGGACCCTGGGGGTCTCCGATGTCACCCGGGAAGCCGGGCATTTCACGTCTGCCCTGCAAAGCCAAGGACACCTCCAGCAATGTCGCTTTACCTTAAGCCCGGGCTCCTTTTCTTCTACTTCGGTTCTTGGCTGTTCTGAGCAGGGAACTCCTCTGGGCTTCAAACCCACAACACTGCCAAGAGGCTTGTAAATGCCAGACCTCAGCCCGCGAGACCGGGGCTCCCTGCCCGCCTGGGGGACAGGAGCGAGCTCCCCTCTGAAGGGAGACGAACGAAACCTGTGCGTCTCCGGAGACACACACCGGAAAAAAGAACAGACTAAGCCAGGCGTTCCCACCCTCCCTCTCCCGCTGCACTTACTAGTTAAACACACACAGCCACCACTAACGGACCAGTCCATGTGCCTGAAAAAGGAGGGGGGTAGGTTTTCTTTCTTTTTTTTAAACTGCAGGTGGGGAAAGTACCATTTCTACACATTCACCCACACTTGTCTGCACCACTGATCTGACAGTGATTGTCCCCGAGGCAGAGGCTTGCACTAAAACTAGAGTCTTGTGATTTTTAAGTTTCTTTCTTAGATTTGAGAGGATGGAAAGATACACAACCATCAAAGAGCCTCTTCTCCTAAGTCACCGCAGCGGATACACACTGTATGGCACCCTTTACACAAGTGTAATAAAACACAGTGCAACTTGATTTTGGTTTCCACTTGTTATTCAGAATTTCTGTTATTCAGAATTTCAGAATGTTCTTTTTTTTTTTTTTTTCCCAGAGAAATGTGATCCCTGCCCCCAAACTTCGCTTATCAAGTTTCCATGATTCATGTTGTCGGTACATTTCATCTTGTGTTCCCCATTGCAGCAAAAATTATTAGTACCTACATTCCTGGTACTTTACACACCTTACCTCACTGTCCAAAAAATCTACAGAAATCCCGGGTGAACCCAGCTCTGCATATTTGTAAAGGAACAGGTGGAGCCCGAAGCCTTCTACCAGGCTAGCCCAGCCCCTTTTCTGAAGCCTTTCCTTAGGAGTAAGGCAAGACTTGTTACGACTCTTGTCATTTTTAACAAGACTTAAGTGATTTAGGGGAATTTTTCATAGAGATTATTTGCTCGTAAAGATCAGCTAATAAAAAGACTTTTGCGTGGAATCTAAATTGGTTTGGAAATAATCCCAAACACTACTGAAGAAATGTAAAGATTTCAGCAATAAAACAGTGCTTCTAAAATGAAGAGGAAGCTACTGGGTTACACATTATAATAACTACAGGGGATTAGCTAAATTTCTAGTGCATTTTCCTTCCAAGAAGCCTTCAGGAATGTGCTTTCTCCACACCCTTGTCAGGCCAGTTTCTGTAAGTTTGATCTGTAGCCCCCTGGCCCTACCAGAATCACCAGAGCATGCTAACATGCAGGTTTCCAGCCCCAGCTTGGGCCCCTAGAATCACTGAGTGAGGTCTGGTCATCCATACTTTAAACAAGATATCCAGGTGATTCCAGAACATCACCGCTTGTTTGGGATATTAACAGGCAGTCCACTCTTTGTCAGAGGAGGGAAGGAGTCCTTCCTTACAAAGGAAAAAGGGAAACCCAGCCAGCCCCCCAGGCACAGGACTAGAAATACTGAAACCTAAGAACTGGGGTCACTGCCCCCCAGACTTCATCCTCGTCTACTCTCCCACATTTGAAGTATCATCTCCTCTTTCAGACTCTATTTCTTTAGCCATCTCTACATCTTCCAGGATGGAGAGAAAGAGGATGGTTCATCTGCAAATTGACCAAGCAAATTTCCAATTGAAAAGGGTTCCAAATCACCAGCAGATGGACTCAAAAGTTTCAAGAAGCCTGCCTGATTGGGTAGCCCTTAATGAGCAATAATTAGGTGCCTTTCCTGTCAACCTGACTAATCTACATTCACATGGATGTGATTACGGGAAAGAAAGTGAAGAGTAAAGAACTGAAAGGTGAGCAGAGGGGTCTGCTGGATGGAAATGTTCTCAGACTGGACTGTGATGATGGTTGGGCAACTCTGAGAATTTACTAAAGATGGTTGAATCGCTTCACCAGGGTGAACTGTAAGGGATGAAAACAAACGTGTTGCTAATCAAAGCGGCAGCTGGTTAACATGTGTTCCAAAGGGCCTCCGTTTATATAAAGGAGCTGATATTGGAGCACTTACAATTGCAGAGGCTAAGATGCCTCTTCCTCGTCATCCCAGATACTGTGTAGGGCCCCATCTAGGCAGATGTGCTGGGCATTATACAGAGCAGTTACACAGAAAAGACAAAAACCCCAGGAGGCTACAGACCACACTCAGGTGGATATAATAACCAACACTGACAGGAGAAAGACCGTGGGCATTTATTTCCCACTTGAGGGAAGAGAAACTGGTAATTGGTAAGATGGTGAGGAATGTATGTCCAAAGAGTATGTGAAGGCCACGACAAAAATCAATAACGGGAAAAACAAGCATTCATCAACAAATCTTTATTTCGTAGTTGTTGCTGCTGCTACGGCTAAGTCGCTTCAGTCGTGTCCGACTCTGTGCGACCCCACAGACGGCAGCCGACCAGGCTCCCCTGTCCCTGGGATTCTCCAGGCAAGAACACTGGAGTGGGTTGCCATTTCCTTCTCCAATGCATGAAAGTGAAAAGTGAAGTCGCTCAGTCGATGCTTTAAATGGAGCAGGAAATGGCAACCCACTCCAGTATTAAACAGGAATACAAAATACTTGCTAAAACAGTGGCAGGTTGAATTTACGGGCATGTAGATGTCAATAGGAGATTTAAGAAAATTTCAAAAGAAAGCATCAGCATTAGTATCAACTTGTGCATCTTAAATAATCACAGACTTAACTCCACCAGAGAGTAAATGATGGGGGTGAGCCTGAATCCATTCAGACAGGAAGTTATGAGCTAATTTAACATACCATGTGTGTGAGTCGCTCAGTCGTGTCCAGTTCTTTGTGACCCCATGGACTGCAGCCCACCAGGCTCCTCTGACCATGGGATTCTCCAGGCAAGAATACTGGAGTGGGTTGCCATTTCCTTCTCCAGAGGATTTTCCTGATCCAGGGTTCGAACCCAGGTCGCCTGCATTGCAGGCAGATTCTCTACCATCTGAGCCACAGGGAAGCCAATTTAATGTTCAAGGCTTTTACAAAAACGTGTTTCTTTATAAAGGAAGAAAACAAGAAAAAATTCTTGAAGCACTGTATGTTAGACACAGGTGACTCATTTATAATCTGATTTAAGTCTTTAAGAGGTAAAGATTATCCATATTTTACAATATGAGCATGCTGAGGCTCAGAGAGTTTAAGCAACTGGCTACCCATTGCTCGGCTCTAAACGTAGGTCCTGTAATCAAATCCTGGTGTGTGTAGCAGTGGCAGTTCTTTCTACTAAGCACACTTCCTCTCTCACCTTACCTAAAGCCACTTCAAGCTCCAGAATTCCTCATCCTATGTTTCCAAGATGCCTCCAGCTTTGCGTTTACCTGCAGGGCCATGAAAAATTTTAGGTGGTTTATAAGCCGTTTTCATTTGCAAGGCCAGTCCAAAGTGTCCTTTTGGGAAAGGGATTAGTGAACCAGTTCATTTCTGCCAGGCTGGAGAGGCACCAGCCCTCACTGTCACTCCTCCTGGCACACTCCAAGCAGGTCCATCTGCTGGAATTGGCACAGCATCCCTCACAAGACAGGAAGCCGTGAGGTCCAGGAAGAAAGCACGTTCAGGTGGAAAACAAGAGAGGAGGAAGCCTGTTCCTAGTAGGACAGGCAGAAGGGCCACGTCACTGCCTGGGCCAAGGGGACTCAAGGCGCCCATCTGCCCTGGAGCACTCTCCATCTCCTGGACCACATGGACTGTTTCACATCCTCACCTAGAGAGAACGGAAGTTGTCCTAGTGACCTGAAGATGGCACCATGCTTCTTTCTCTCTCTCTCCCTCTCTTTCCCTTCCTCTTTCTCTCTCTCTATAGCTGCTCAGGGTCTTAGTTGCCAGGACCCAGGATACTTAGTTGCAGCATGTGGGATCTAGTTCCCTGACCAGAGATTGAACCCAGACCCCCTGCACCTGGAGCGCAGAGGCTTAGGCACTGGACCACCAGGGAAACTCCAATGGTTCCATGTTTCAATATCTAACCATCCCCCACCTCCAGTTGTACATTTGCTGCAAGAGACTAAATGGACAAAATATAAGGACACAATGGAGCCAAGGTAACTCAATATACTACCTTTTGCCTGAGTTTTCATGAATCCAGAAGCTAGTGATCATTTCTTGAGACCTGAAGGGTTGTCACACTCCTCCCCACCCCCACCCCCACACCCCCTAGAGACAAAACCTGGATTTCAGGAGAGGGGCTTGATCTGAGCATAGAAAGCCCATCTACCATCAGCCAGGTGGGTAGATCCAAGAGGGTTACAGGCATTTTCTAATAGGGATGACCTTTCAGATGGAGAAATGGATTCAGGTGAACCCACAAAAGTCAATGTACTTCATAATTAAATTAATAACGCTAGTCACAGATGGAAAAGATATAGTATTTTAATTTTTCAAGCTTACACCCTGACTGAATACAAAATTGATTTGAAGTGGCAAACGGCACACAATAAGGATGCAATTAAACCAAATGGTAACATGAAAATAAAAGAAACAAACAAGGTAGGAAAAAAGTGACCCAAGACGTCAGTCACAAGAGCAAATGGAGATAAACTGCTCGCTCTCACTTGCCTGTACCTACTCATTCCTCAAGATCCAAAGCTGACTTCTAACAATTGACAAGGATCTTTTAAACTCCAGGTCATTTGTGATGTGTGCCTCTTACTAGGCCCTCACACAACTGTGGGCCCCTAGTTATCCTGTGTACTGAGATATGTTGTCAAAGACTGAACTCTCTTGCTGCTCCGCCAAGAAAAGGTCATGACAATTACCTTGGAATTCACTGAAGGTCCCTGTGCAGGGCAGGTGAAGCACCTGGAATCGATCCCTTAGAAGAAGGGGTATAGTGGTGAAGGAGATATGAACAGAGCCAGGGATGGGAACAGGTGGGGAGCAGCAGGAAGGGGAAGGATGGGCGCTCTGAGTCCATGAGAACACAGACACATAAGCTTTCTGCGGCTCAGGATGTGCTGGGTCCTGGAGAGGAAAATGGACAATTCTGAGGGGTCATCACATCTGTGCTCAGAACAGTGGCCAGCCCAGAGACCCTTCCCATCACTGAACTTGCTGGCCACCTGTCTAGGCAGGCTGCCTCTCTGCTGTTGGGTTCTAGCTTTTTTTTTTTTTTTAAATTAGAGTATAATTGCTTTACAGTGTTATTAGTTTCTGCTGTACAATGAAGTGAATCAGCTACATGTATAAATCTATCCCCTCCTTCTTAGACCTCCTTCTCCCGCTCCCCAAGCCCACCCATCTAGGTCATCACAGAGCACCCAGAGAGTTCCCTGTGCTATACAGCAGGTTCCCACTAGGGTCCTAGCTATTTCTAAAGTTCAATACCACCACTAAGAATTGTCCTCACACTAAAGATGCTGCAATAGCTTTGGGTACTCTTGGGCCCTAGGGGTGCCCTGGACCCTGATTCCTAATTTTGAACTCAGACACCCTATTACTTTTAGAAATGTATGCCTTATCTATCTGAGAATGAGTCCTGAATCTCACATCTTCTGTGGCCCCTAAGGCAGGGCCACCAGCACATGCTCAGTACTTCTTGCTGATTTCTCAGGAAGAGTCACGTTCCCCGACTTGGTTCAGCTGTCACCCCACCCCCACACTTCACCAGCAAGAAGCTAAACTCTCTGAAGTGGAATAACACTGAAAAACAAAACATCTTTTTAATTCAAAACACAAACTCTCTTCAAAATGTCATTTCCGGAGAAGAAAGCCCTTCCGTTTGTGCTGGCAGAAATGGGGTGACTTTTTAAAATAAATATCGAACCTTTACTGCCTGTGAAGAGTCTTCTGTTACCTTGGCAACATATTTCCTCTTATCATTAATGGAGGACAAAGTGGATAACTTTGGGTGAATCAGAGAAATTTTCCTCCAACCATTTGTCATGTCAGCATGCTTCTTGTGCTCTACTGGGCTGATTCCTAATCTATTAATGATGCAGGGAATCAAATATTAGCACCAGGTTATTATCTGCAAATAAGATATTGTGGCCAATGCATCAAAAACCATACTTCGAACTTGAGTTTCCTTTCCCACGCTGGGGAGATTATATGTTAATCAGGTCACACACTATGATCAAGGGCACAGTTCTGTGTAATGACAACCTATAAGCATGTGAAGGAATGAAAGTTTAAAGCCCACAAAGGAAAAAAGCTCACAGACACTCTGGCACGAAGACATTTATTGACTTGAATCTCTGTTCTTGTCCCTTGCATGCGTGTGTGCTAAGTTGCTTCAGTCATGTCTGACTCTTTGCGACCCTATGGACTGTAGCCAGCCAGGCTCCTCTGTCCATGGGATTCTCCAGGCAAGAATACTGGAGTGGGTAGCCATTCCCTTCTCCAGGGGATCTTCCTGACCCTGGAACTGAACCTGGGTCTCCTGCATTGCAGGCAGATTCTTAACTGTCTGAGCCACCAGGGAAGCCCATTCTTGGGCTTTACCCACTTTCTAATAAGTGAAACTATCAAAGACTGGAAGAAAGGAGAGAGAGAGAGGAGAAGGGACTAACCTGGCTACTAATTATGCTAAAGATTTTCATGCCTTTATTTTCAAATCCTGCAGCTCTATGAGGGAACAATTAGCAGCCTCATCTTACAGATATGGAAACTGAGAAATACTGGATTCCAACTCTCTATCATCTTGTATATCTCCGCACAGATGGATAGATGTATGTGTATGTATATCTGTCTACTTACCTACCTACCTACACTGAGAAATCCACATGCCATAAAATTCACCTTTTTAGAAAAAAGTGTACAATTCAGTAGTTTTTAGTATTGATTGATTCACAGACTTGTGCAACCATCACTACTAAGAACATTTCATCACCTCCAAACAAAACTCCAGACCCATTGACAGTCATTTCCTTCTCCCGCAAGACCCAGGCAACAGCCAGACGACTTTCTGTCTCTACAGATTTGCCCATTCTAGGAATCATCTAATTGGTGATCTTTTATGACTAGCTTCTTTTACTAAGGATATTTTCAAGGTTCATCCATTCTGTAGCAGGTAATCCGGACCTTGTTCTTTTTTATTGCTAAATAATATTCCATTGTATGAATATAGCATATCTTGCTTAACTCATATTTAAGATGAAGCCATTTCTGCAGTTTATTGTTAAGTTCTATTTTAAATTAGGAAAAGTGACCAGTGTTTGCCTATATTGTAATGGCCTCAAAGCTCTTCTTGACTCTCCATGGAGCTCTGGGGCATCCTCAACCAGAGCTCTGTAAACAAAATGTGTTCCCTTGCCTGAGACAGCACCATCCACCTACAATTGTCTCCATGGCCCAAGTCAGGTGCCCTTGTGGAGCCTCCAGCTGAGTAAAGAGGGCAAGACAGAATAAGGCGTGACTATGTAGAAACGCCACAGACTCTGTGCACAGGGTCCCTGACCTTCGGCAACATTTTACACAGGAATAAAGGAAACCAAAGCAGCAGCAAATGTTTACTGCCCTGAAAATAGATATAGCAAGGCCACTCATCAGATAGACTTTCCTCATCTCACCAGGAATTGGTCCTTCTGTAATTTATTTCAGGAGGCAATTTAGTTACTTGTTCTCTGTAATGATTACTGCCACACGGATCATGAATCAATGTGTGTGTACGTGTGTGTATGTGGGTGTGCATATATGTACATATGTGTTTCTATCTTCTGAGAATTGAGGCTTCTAATCATGGTTCAGTCACCAGTCAGCCTCCAGGTCTCCAGCGCAGCAGCCTCATCTGTAGATGGAGGTCAGTAGTAACTGCTTTCATCACTTTACAGGCCTATTGTGAGGATCAAATATTTACGAGATCACTTGTAGATGTTAACTAGTTTTATTATGCAAAAGCATGCTATTGTGGTGGTTCCCTCTCCACCAGGGCAGAGACCATCTGACTCAAAACGTCTAATATTACTTGATTCTTTTCCCTTCCGTGATCCAGAAAAATATTTGGGTCCACAATTAAGGGGAAGGAGGTACAAATTCCTGGGACCACAGTAGGAATGAGAAGAATGCAATTAGTTTTCTGCCTGAACATGGTTTATCAGCCTTGCTTGCATTTAAGGACATGCACAGAACAAGAAAGGAGGGACTTCACCGTTCAGTCTGTCTTTGCAAATTATATGTTCAATGGTGACAAAAAGACCGTCCGCCATGCAAGTGCCCTGGAACAGCTTATGTTTCCTCTCATTAGATAACAGGTGAGCCCAGACCAAGACCTACTCATTTCAGAACATGCTTAAAATACAGCAAAAGGAAGGAAGTGGATGGGACCTCCCGTTTGTAATGTGTATTAGTTTTACAGGAACATCATAAACATTTGTCCTTGGGCTTTATGAAAAAGGAGTTTTAGTTGAAAAGTAAACAAAGTAAAAACAAAGCAAGATAAAATAAAGCCACCATTTTTAATCCTTCAGAGAATCAAGGGAAAGGATTTGCTGAATCACGTGGTGAGAACATTCGCTACACTGCCGGGATCCAGCAGGAAGGGTCTAAAGCCAGCCTAAGTCCTGTCCTTTCGTCCATCACTTCCAAGTTAACAGATAAAGACCGTGCTGCCCGTGGGTAGGGATGGAAAGGCACTAAGGACTGGCCACGGGCCACGTGTCAGGGTCTCTTACATCGTGAGACACTCGAATTGTAACAGACCCTGTCACACATTCTTCCCAGGAGAGCACAAGCGGCATAGTAGACACCCCACCCCAGCACAATGTGGGCCACCAGCCCTTCTGAAAAGACAGGAGGATTGATTTCCTGGGTGTGGTGACCTGAGGAAGAAAGCCAGGGAGAGACTCGGAGCCTTGCCCTCCTCTCCTGGGAAGAATGCAGACACACCACTTTCCTTTTGTCTCTGGGGTCTGAGCACAGAAGGCTCCGGTGCAGATGGCCAGGTGCCTGCTCAGGGTGGCCCTGTCTGCAGAGCCAGCCAATCCAGAGAGCACTGGTCTTGAAGGAATGTGAGAGAGCTTGGTAAACACTGAGCTCCCTGGGGGAGGGAGTTGTGCAAAGGGACAGACAAAGGGAACTCAAGACCACCCTCGGTCTGCAGATGGAACAGCCCTGGACAGGGAGGGGGTGGACAGGCTCTTTTCCTTTACCTTCCAGACTTCTGTGTCCAGTTTGACATTTGCTTGTTTTTTTTTTTTTTTTTTTTTTTTTTTCTGTATTGCATTCATTTTGCAATGATTTTGTTGCTGCTTTCTTTCTTGGGAAAGTTGGCAGGTAACAACCTGAACCCAGGAAATGAAGTTTGTCGGAGTCAGAGATCTCCTAGGACCATCCAACAAAAAGATGGAAGGAAATTCACACCAAAGGGATGCCCCTAATGTCTACTGACATCCATGACCCAAGTCTGAAGGCTCACACTGAGTCCTGTTACCTCTGGGCTGCTAGAGCAGAAGCGAGCAGGGTGGGTGTAGGGAAGGGAAGTAGGACCAGGAGGAGGAAGGTTTCTCTGAGAAGAGTTTAGAGATGGAGATGGAGATAGCAGGCTGTTGGCTGTATCTCACGCAAGTCTGCTTTTGGACTTCTTAGTTAGGAGGCAGGTTGTCAGCATTTTCAGAACACGCCTGAATTTATGGGTTAATTAGCATAAGCTCTAAAAGATGTGCCACTTATAGCAAGATGACCCTCAAAAACAGAACTGAAAGCAAGCTAATGAGAAAACTACAGTTTGAGTGTACGCTATATGCTGAGTGTTCTAGAAACTCTCTCCAGAAAAAAAGAACTGCTGGCTCTGACCCCTTAGATCCAAAGACTATATCTAAGACAAGGAGAATTATAGAATTCAGATCCTTAGAACCAAAGGAAATTTGGAGGTCAAGTGGCCCAAGTCTTGGATTTACATATATATTTTAACATTTGTATATTAAAGAAAAAATCAAGGTTCAAAGAAATTGATTTGCCCAAGGTCACACAGCTGTGAATTCCAGAACCAAAAGTAGATCCTTGATTTCCTATCACTGAAGCCCTTTTCATTAAAACACATCAAGGCCCCCCTCCCCATCCCCTCAAGCCCACATCCCGGGAAGGGTTTATCCCAGCAATCCCACTACTGGGCACATGAGAAAACCATAATTCAAAAAGACACATGTACCCCAGTGTTCATAGAAGCACTATTTACAATAGCCAGGACAGGGAAGTAACCTAAGTATCCATCAACAGAGGAATGGGTAAAGGAGATGTCTTACATATACACAATGGAATATTACTCAGCCATTACAACGGAATCAAATAGGGTGGTTTGTAGAGACGTGAATAGACCTCGAGTCTGTCATACAGCGTGAAATAAGTCAGAACGAGAAAAACAAATATCATATTAACACACATATATGGAATCTAGAAAAACGGGACTGATGAACCTATCTGCAGGGCAGGAACAGAGACACAGACATAGACAATGGACTTGTGGACACAGTGGGGGAGGAGACGGTGTGATGCACTGAGAGAGTAGCACTGTCATATATACAGGACCACGTGTAGGACAGACAGGTAGTGGGAAGCTGCCGTGCAGCACAGGGAGCTATACTGCTTGGTGCTCCGTGACAATCTAGAGGGGTGCAAGCAGGAGGTGGGAGGGAGGCTCAGGAGGGAGCAGATACATGTAAACATACAGCTGATTCACGTTGTACAGCAGAAACTGACATAACATTGTAAAACAATTACATTCCAAAAAAGAAAAAAATAATAACAGAGGGAGACAGAATTTTAGAACAGGAGAGGGAAGGGGGCAGCCATGGGACAGGTCCTCTTCCTTTACTTTCCACACTTCTATGTCCGGAAGTCCTTTTACCTATATATGAAGATAGTCTCAAAGAGGCTAAATGACCTGTCCCAAATTCCTCAGGAGTTACTGACATAGCTGAGCCTGGAGCTCCTTGATCACTATTCCAGGACCTTTCTCCTTAAAGCTCCTTCAGGTGTCTGGTGGTATCCTGGACGAAACATGTCCAGAGAAGCGGTCTCAGGACATCTCTGATGCTCAGTGAGGGTTCCATTAAAACCACATCAGAGCTTCAGCCCTCACTGGGATGAGACTTGTGTAAGTTTCCATGTTGACTGAAATGGTGCCCCCCTCCCTACCACCAAAGATATATCCACACAAAATCTCTGGAACCTTGGCATGTCTGAAAAAAGGGGCTTTGCAGATGTAATTAAGCTAAGGATCCTGGGATGAAGGAATCATCTTGGAAGAGCCTATGTGTGTGAAGTCTCTTCAGTCGTGTCTGACTCTTTGTGACCCTATGGACTGTAGCCTGCCAGGCTCCTCTGCCCACGAAACTCTCCAGGCAAGAATACTGAAGTGGGTTGCCATGCCCTCCTCCAGGGGATCCTCCCGACCCAGGGATCAAACCCGCATCTCTTACATCTCCTGCATTGGCAGATGGGTTCTTTATCACCAGCGCCACCTGGGATGCTGATGAACCTTAAATCCAATGACAAGGGACCTTCTAAAGAGAAAGGCAGAAGAGGTTTGACACAGATGGAAGACAGGGCACAGAGGGGAAGGCTCTGTGCAGACCAAGGCAGAGGTCAGGGTTATGTAGCCACAGCCACCCGAGTCTGGAAGAGGCAAAGAAAGATCCTCCCCTAGAGCCTTGTAAAGGAGCCCTGCCAACACTTCAGTTGTGGACTTCTGGCCCCAGAACTGTACGAGCAAGTTTCTGTGGTTCTAGGCCACCACTGTTACAGAAGACACAGGGAACTCACAATACATTCACAATCTCTACGGGTAAAATCAACCAGAAACAACAGCAACAACAAAACCAAACATCACAGACTGGAAAGGCAAAATGTGGTATGTCCATACAATGGAATATTATTCAGCCTGAAAAAGGAAGAAAAAACTGTCACACGCTACCACGTGGATGAAACTTGCGGACATTAGACTAAGTGAAAAAGTGAGAGTGAAAAGTGAAAGTCTCTCAGTCGTGTCCGACTCTTTGCAACCCCTGTATAGTCCACGTATAGTCCATGGAATTCTCCAGGCCAGAATACTGGAGTGGGTAGCTGTTCTCTTCTCCAGGAGATCTTCCCAACCCAGGGATCGAACTCAGGTATCCCACATTTGCAGGTGGATTCTTTACCAGCTGAGCCACCAGGGAAGCCCAAGTGAAAAAGGGCCATCACAAAAACAAACGAACAAACAAGACCCCACAAATACTGTATGACTCCATTTATATGAGATACCCAGAGCAGTCAAATGCAGAGAGACAAAGTGGAATGGTCACTGCCGAGAGCTGTGGGGAGAGGGGGATGGGGAGTTACAGTTTAATAAGCACAGATTTCAGTTTTATAAGACATAAAGGGCTACGGAGCTGGATGCTGGTGACGGTTTCACAACATCATAAATCTATGTAATACATGGAACTGTACTCTGAAGCATGGTTAAGACGTTACATTTTATGTCATGTGGCATATGCTCAGTTGTGTCCAACTCCCTGTGACTCCATGGACTGCAGTCTACCATGCTCCTCTCCATGGGATTCTGCAGGCAAGAATACTGGAGTGGGTTGCCATTTCCTACTCCAGGTATATTATGTGGATTTCACTGTAATTTAAAAAATGGGGAATACCCAAACCAAAACAAGGATTATAGTATTTACAACAAATCAGACCCATCCTGCTGCACCTACAGTGGATCAGAGAATAAAGGTGGAGGGAGGAGCTCAGGGTTTTCTGCTGGGAGCTGGGCCAGGCTGACTCACGAGCTGTCACATGTCGGCGTGCTCACAGCGCAGGATGATTTTCCAGATCACACACCCATCTGAGAGGGACAGCACGCCCACCGGGTGGGTCTTGACTCTGCCCGGAACCCCGCTGCCAACTGCTCCCAGAAGCCCCACCTCTGTGGGTCTGTGCGGAAAGGGTGCAAGGTTTCACCCCCACCATTGGCCCTCACGGAGGCCTGAAGCCAACGTGGTAAGGGGCCCTCACAGCCCCTACAAGCATCGAAGTACTTGGCCTCCAGGGAAAAAGCAGAGCGAGCAGATGTGTCTTCAACACGGCGTGTTCTTGGATCCAGTTTTCTTTTAGAGATTCCTTCCCACAGCAGTTGAACTAAATCTGAAGGTAATCAACACCCGCCCCCCTCAGTCCTTTTGTCTCCCCAACTCTTTTTTGGGGGGACACAGTCCCACATATGGCCTGAGGAGAGAGCTGCCTCCATACACGCTGTCTACAAACGTGGGGCCTCCAAGCTGGGGGCGGCATTCACCATCTTCCTGCCCCTTTAGCTATAGCCAAACATCTGGGAAATAGTTCTGGTGTTTTATTTATTTGTTACTGAATTAGAATCAACGTACAATATTATATTAGCTTCAGGAGTACAGCATAGTGATTTGGTATTTTCATGCATGGATCACTCCAATAAGTTTAAACCCCATCTTCCTGCTGTTTTAAAATGAAAGTTCCTAACTGCTCCCACCTCAACAGGTTTATTTCAGCCCCATGTAGCAGATCAAACTTGGGAAGCTCAAAAGGAAATGCTGTTGAGTCTCTCACAGGGCTCCTTGCTCTGTGGAGGGATGAGGGACACATTCAGAGGACAGACAAGGACCACTGCACTTGTGTCTTGGGATGAGAGGTCTGGACTTGAAGCGACAACTCTGGATGCATCACACCCATCTTCTCCAATAGCTTTCTTAAGCATGTGCATGACCTTGGGCCCCAAACCCAGCCTTGAAGTATCTTTGGACTCGCAATAAAAGCCTTATTGGAAGGGCCATGAAAAATCCCCCTTACCGCAACTGTGTGTAGGTGGTGGGGTCCACTTCTCAGATGTCACTCCAGCCAGCAGCACCACTGTTTGCTGTCCAAAGCTCTCCTCTACGTGCCCTCCCTGTCTGCCCCCCACTCCATTTCCATCCATTAATGTGTTTCATTTGAGGTGAAATTCACATAACACCAGATACACCATTTTAAAGGGAACAACTCCATGACATCTAGGATATTCACAAGGTTGTGCAACCACTTCCTCTATTTCCGAAGCAGATTCATCACCCTAAGTGGGAACCAATAAGCAGTTACTCCCCACTCTCTCCCTGCCCTCAAGTTCAGGTAACTGCTTTCTCTGTGGATCTACCGGTTCTGGATATTTCATGCAAATAGAATCATGCAGTATGTGGTCTTCTGGGACTGCTTCTGCCACTTGGCATAATGTTTCCAAGGTACACGCATGCTCTAGCGTGTGTCAGAATGCCTTCCTAAGGCTGAGGGACAGGCTACTGTCTCTAAATACTACACTGTGTTTATCCATCCATCCATGTACTCGTGGGTTGTTTTCCCTTCTGCTGATGTGAGCAGAGCTGCTGTGAACAGGGGGGGCACACTCATTTGAGGACTCCCTCCCATTCTTCACACAGCAGTCTGATCCTATCACATGACGCTCCAGCTACAATCACTTCAATACTTCCCACCATCCTCAAGGTAAAGCCAAACTCCTGACTGTGATTTCTGAGGTCCTCGCACTCGGGCCCCTCCCTTCCTCCAGCATCCTCTCTCTCACCCATAGCCCTGCCCAAATGACTTGGTTTCTTGGGTATGCTGTACTTGTCCTTGCTGCTGAGCCTCTGCCATTGTGGTTTCCTCTTCCTGAAACACTGTTCCTCTGGGTCAGGAACTGCACTGACAACCTGGATCCCAAATCTAATTAGCTGGACTAGGTCCAGCACTGCCCCCTGCCCTGCATTTCACGGGCAGGAAGGCATCACGGGGCTTGCTGTGGGACTAGGAAGACTACACCCACAGAAGATGCCCAGGGACACCTCGGGTGCCACTCAGATTCATGTCCTGGGTCCCTGGACCACACCCTGCTGGGAAATTTGAATGTGGTGATGTGGATATAGTGACTGATGTCTACAGAAGCAATGTGACAAGTTGCCCGGTCACGTTCCCAGGGCCCCGTTGGGCGTCCTGACTCACCTCTGCTCAGCACACAGCCTCACCCTGAGACTTGGGGTGGGTGCGAGGCAATGCTTACTTTTCCTGTGTGTGTGTGTGCTCGGTGGTGTCCAACTCTTTGTGACCCTGTGGACTGTAGCCCTCCAGGCTCCTCTGTCCATGGAATTTTCCAGGCAAGAATACTGGAGTGGGTTGCCATCTCCTCCTGCAGGGGATCTTCCTGACCCAGGGATCGAACCCAGGTCTCTTGTATCTCCTGCACTAGCAGGCGGATTCTTTACCACTGAGCCACCTGGGAAGCTACCTGGGAAGCCCTTACTTTTTCCATGCAAGTAGGTTAGTATCTCACAGGCCTGTGGGCAGGCGGGCAGTGACTCTCTGACCTCTGGCCCCAAGTCTACAGATGGCACCAACTCAGGAGCTCAGTTCCGCCCAGAGGCAGAAGGTGGTGGGGCGACTGCTGAGAAAGCAGGAACCAAGCTTCCCGGTGCGAGGCAGTCAGTCACACCTGAACTTGACAGCCTTCTGTCAGCCTGGGCCACAGGACGTTCTGGGTCACACAGGATGTGGTTTTCTAAGGGTGAGGAAGCCTACGCCCTCAACTCTAACGACTTTTTTCTCTTAACTTCCATTCAGAGCCTCTGTTCCCTGAGTCTATATGCTCCCATGTGTACACACATGAGCACACACATATGTGCACACACAGATATGCGGGCACATATTGTAGCTCAGTTGGTAAAGAATCTGCCTGCAATGCAGGAAACTGGGGTTCGATCCCTAGGTTGGGAAGATCCCCTGGAGAAGGAAATGGCAACCCCCTCCAGTATCCTTGCCTGGAAAATCTCATGGACAGAGGAGCCTGGTGGGCTTCAGTCCATGGGGTCGCAAAGAGTCGGGTATGACTGAGCAACTAATACTCACTCACTTATACACACATTTGTACACACAGACACATGAGGCTCAAACACAGTCTTCATTTCCTCTTTTCTAACTTCTAAATAAAAAGAACAGTTTAATAAAACCGTTCCTCCTACATAATTCCTCATAGACTCTTTTCCATTCTTTTTTTCCCTCATATTCTCTATCCTTCCAGTTTCCAGCATGAAGTAGACACTGCCTGAGAAGACAGTGTTACACAGACGTTCTCTAAGTGATCTGTCAGCTGCAACTACTTTCTTTCCTCTGCACGTGAGAAAAAGATGGAAAAAGAGATCCTTCCGAGAGCCTTGAGGACCATGACGGTGGTTCTGAGGAAGGCCGTACGTCACTTACCTCCAGGACTTTCCCTGTGATGAACTGGTGGCAGGCTTCACATTTTACCCCGAAGAGCCCCTGGTAGTCCTTTTCACAATATGGAGCACCATCCCTGCAGGACAAAGACAGCTCAGCTTCCGAGGGCAGGACAAATGCCCAGACCCCATCTCTCTCTGGCCAGTTGCACAGAAGGGGAGTAGAAGTTATTTCTCACTCAACTACCATTCACATGCCTGGAGGAGACCTGGTGGGGCAGGGTCAAAACCCACAGGAGCAAACTCTCCAGAGAGTGCTGAGGTCCTCCAAGCCACATGGGATTAACAGCCAAATGGCTGTCGCTGCTCATTCCTCGACTGCCTCAGACCTCACTAGCAAAAACCATGGCGTCCCTCTCTTGCAGCACCAGGCCTGACGGGCTTCAGCTGTAGTCCCATGCTCCTCTTCCTTGTCTCCTCCCCCACACCTTGATTCACACACCAGAGCCTCCTAAGAGCGTGGCGACGCCTTCTCCTTGGCCCTGAGGGAGCCTGGGGGCCCAGGGCCTCTCAACCATCCTCCTGCAACTGCCTTCATTTACCTCTTGCATGTGTACTAAGTCGCTTCAGTCGTGTCAGACTCTTTGCGACCCTATGGACTGTAGCCCACCAGGCTCCTCTGTCCATGGCATTCTCTAGGCAAGAATACTGGAGTGGGTTGCCATGCCCCCCTCCTCCAGGGGATCATCCCCACCCGAGGATCGAACCTGCATCTCTTACGTCTCCTGCGTTGGCAGGCGGGTTCTTTACCACTAGCACCACCTGGGAAGCCCCTCATTTACCTCATGACACAGTTAAAAAATCATGTTCTAGGTGTCCCATCGCATGGGAGAGTTAAAACGTCTCCAGACAGCCCAGTTATCTAGCTCTGCACAGGCATCGGTGTTAAATGCGGAGCAGTTCTCTTTGGCTGTGCCTCAGAATCATCTGTGTGGTTTCTGCCTCCTGAATACCAGGGTTTGCTTTACCCCAGATCTGCAGAATTAGATTTCTAGGGGGTGGGGCCCAAGCTACTTATTTTGTTTCACTGTGTATATTCATACATTAAATTCATTAAAAAAAAATTTTTTTTTTAATATATGCTGGTTGGAGAACATTTTTAAAAGTGGATAGGGGAAAATTATCCCTTACTGCCTCTAGGCCCTCTCCCCACCCCATGCTCATTCTTTCCTCAATTTAAAAGGTAACCACTGTAACTAGCTTTTCAAGGTCACATTAAACAAAACTCCCAAAACGTCACCTGCTCTAGCTCTTCTTTACACCAGCCTCTGACTCTAAGGAACCTACTCCAGAGTGGTCCTAATGGGCTCTGTGCCTGGACACTGAGTTTTTTAGGAGGGCGGGGAGGGGAGGGCCAGCAGACATGGCTGAGACCTGGAAGGAGGATAAAGGTTTATTATCAGTAGTTTCAAATGGGGGAGGGGGGATTAGCGAAAGTAAAATTACTAAATGCTTAACTGGTTGCAACATATAGCCTACCATTATGTCAGCTTCGTTAATTGTTACATTAGGCAACGATGAACATTTAATTAAATTTATAGTGGGCAACAAGAGATGAATAAAATTCCTTTCCAAAGTTTCATAGCAAAAAGTTCATACGGATTGTGGAATGTCTTTCATTAGGTCTGATGGGCTGGGCTGGGGTGTATTTCGCGAGCGCAGGGCAGCCACGATGCCCCACCCCTGCTGAAGGATCCATCCGCGCCTGCGCCCCAGGCTTACTTGCTGATGTACTCGCCGGTGAGGACTTTTCCGCAGGACTTGCACTTAAAGCAACCCAAGTGCCACTGCTTTTCCAGCGCCAGCAGGGCCTGTCCATTCTTGATGTCTCGTCCGCAGCCAGCGCAATCTGGAAAAGAGCAGCCGCCGGCCCTTACTCCACGTTTGTTAAATCCATAGTTTTGCTAATCCAAGCAGGTGGGCCCCAGCATGCACCCACTACACACTCAAAAACTATTTACTTAAGTGCCATTTCATTCCGCATTCTCGCCCTGCATAAAATCTTCCCCAGGAGACTCGCAGACCCCCCATCCTCCCTTAGCGTGGGAACATCATGAGCCTCAGCAGATCCAAGGGCCTGGATGTCCTTCTGTTTATTTCCTTGGGGGTGATTTAAATAGCCTCTGAGCTCCAGCTGGCCCAGAGAATATTTAATTATAGTGTCCTGGCTGTGATTTTAAGAAGGCGCTCATCAGCCTTTATTAATTGAGGGCACCTGTGAGTAGCTAAGTACCAGCTCCCCCTCCCCATGCCATGCTGGCTGCCTCCCTAAAACTATATATGCGACTTCTGGAACAATGCCCATAAGTCTCATTTTTGTAAACAGGACTCTACTTCCTTATCACCCTAAACCAGACTTTCTAAAATTTGTGATCATCAATTCAATGGCTCTTAATTCCTCAGCTTTAAATTCTCCGTGGCAGGATCCTGTGAAGAAGATAAAGAAGAAAGTATTTCTTCACAGTCAAGAGTGTAGGCCCTGGAATGGGACACCCTGGTTCTGAACCCCAGCTCGCTGTTGGCTAACCACGTGACCCAGGCTAGTTCCCCCCTTTTCTAGCCTTGGGGTCCTCATATGAAAGCCAGGATGTTGTTAGTGCTTGTCTCAAGTTCTCTGATGAGGATTCAATGGAATAAAGGACTCAGGTCTCTATGAAAGTTTGCTATTATGTTGCTGTTATTCTGATTATTAGAAACATCATTATTAGGGAAGCTGAGTATTTAAAAGAACCCAGAAGAATGTATAGGCATACACCGTTTTATTGTGCTTCGAAGATAATACTTTTTTTTTTTTAAACAAATTCAAGATTTGTGGCAATGCTACCTCAATCAAGTTTATTGGCACCATCTTTTCAAAAACCTTTGCTCACTTCATGTCTCTGTGTCACATTTTGGTAATTCTCCCAATTTTTCAAACTTTTTCATTATTATTATATCTGTTATGGTGATCTGTGATCAGTCATATTTGATGTCACTACTATGACTTACTGAAGGCTCAGATGGTAGCATTTTTTTCAGCAATACTGTCTAATTCAGGTGCGTACATTGCTGTTTTAGACATAATGCTATCGTACACTCAGCAGACTACAACATAGAGTAAATATAACTTTCATATGCACTGGGAAAGCAAAACATTTGTGTGGCTTATTTAACTGCTGTATTTGCCTTACTGTGGTGGTCTTGAACCAATCCACTGAGCATGTATTCTCTCTGAGGCTTGCATGTAAACTGGGCAACCTTTCTGGAAAGCAATTTAAATGTCTAGAGACATTTAAAATCAGTGTACCTGAGAAAGGGAAAGAAAGCATTGCTGGCAGCTTGCCCCTGATATCCCCAACTGATCACAAAAATCATTCAGAGAATAAAGAAATGTGCAGATAAGGCCTCTCGGAACACAAAGTGATTCAACACCCCCCTCTTCTGACCACATCTGTGGCTGCTGCTCCTGTACTAATGAGGACATTTCTAGGCCGACTTGAATTCTCTCTTCTTGTAGAAAAACTTCCCTATAGTGCCCGGCACAAGCTCAAGTCCCATAAAAATTCCTTCAAATGTCACCCAGCAGTGACTCACAATTATTCTGGTTTTCTTCCTTGCTGAGGTTTAAGTACACTTGACTTTTATTTTTTGACTGCAGATGTGTTTCTGGTGACCTTGGGTCACTTGGTATTTACATAACCTTTAGATCAGCAATCTCATGGCTAAAATTTCACTCTGCAAATAAATTTTGAAAAGGATGTGCATGTGAATGTATGTGTGTTTATCCCCTGAAAAATATATATTCGCTCCCTACTGCATTTTTGTAACAATAAAACTGAAAACAACATATGTGGACATTAATGAGAAAGTGGTTAAATTAATTATAGTATAGTCATTAATGGGATGCTATACACTGTTAAAAAGAATAAGGTAGATTTGTGTGCAGACATGGAAAGATGTCCAGAATAGACTGGGTAAAAAAATAAGCTGTAAAACAGTATGTACAATATAAGCTCATTTTTCTAAATCATGAGAACGTAAAAAGAATTGAGCAAATAAATATTTAAAAAGTTACAAGTATACTATACAAGTTATGAATATTGAAGATTAGAACTTCTTCAACTATAGCCCATTATAAGCTAGTGTATATTATATGGTCACAAAGCATGAATTTTTTGTTTTTAAGCTGGGATTTACATGATGTCCAGCATCTCACCAAAATCCTTTCAGAGGGAATCACACATCTGTTAGTTTACTATAAAGATAAAAATGGAAGACCATGATATTTGCTCGAATGCAATTTCTAAAGGATAAGAGCACAAGATGAATATAAGATGAATTGGTAGGTTTTAATTTAAGTGAACTGAAAATTTTTTTCATTCTTCTGATTAGATTATGCCCACTAGGTGGCAGTAAAGATTTAAAATAATGCAAGATGCCGGTTGGTTGAATTTTTTCAAGTAGAAAATAAACTTCAGAGATGGCTTTTCATTTCTACAGCAGAGGAGCTCAGGGAGGTAGGCGGGGCTGTTCATATCTCCCCTTCGCAACATTGGGGTCCAGGGAGATCAAAGTTGGGGAGACAGCGACAGGCAGGCTTTAGAATTAGAAAGACTTGGGCACTAACTAGGAAAAGTTACTCTCTCTGAATCCTCGTTTCTTCATCTCTGAAATGCGGGCCCACTTCTCAGGTTGCTGGAGGAAGAAGAAACACTCTGTATTGCGAAGTGTTTCATGTGACTTAGAACACTTGGTACCTGTTGGTTGTTCCACACAGTTCTCCTTTCCTTGATAGGGTCTGAGCTAGGACTAGAAACCAGGTTTCTTGACTCTGTCTTGCACTTTTTCTAAGCACATTAATGCCCAGATACCCAAGACCTCTAACAGCAGCAGAGACACAATCTTAGCACAGAAATGACCTCTCTGATTATTCTGCACCAATGGCTTTGGTAAACCAGGCATATTGTGAGGGCTTCATAGACATACTCTTCAGGAGTTATTCTCCACAATTTATTATTCTTCACAGTAATGGAGACAAAATCCTGGCCAGTTAGCTTGGTTAGAGCATGGTGCTAGTAACACCAAAGTCCCAGGTGTGATCGCCATACGGCCCATAAAGAAGGCTGAGCACTGAAGAACTGACGCTTTTGAACTATGGTGCTGGAGAAGACTCTTGAGAGTCCTTTGGTCAGCAAGAAGATCAAACCAGCCAATCCTAAAGGAAATCAACCCTGAATATTCTTTAGAAGGGCTGATGCTGAAACTGAAGCTCCAATACTGTGGCTACCTGATGCGAAGCGTTGACTCATTGGAAAAGACCCTGATGCTGGGAAAGACTGAGGGCAGGAGAAGAAGGGAGTGACAGAGGATGAGATGGTTGGATGGCATCCCGACTAGAGGACATGAGTTAGAGCAAACTCTGGCAGATAGTGAAGGATAGGGAAGCCTGGCATGCTGCATTCCATGGGGTTGAAGAGTCAGACATGACGTAGAGACTGAACAACAATGGAGTCAAAGTGCCTTGCAGTTTGGAAGCCTCTGACCTCACAGATGATGTCCTGAATCTCTCAGCTCCTCTGTACCCTGCAGTGCCCTGGGGAGGGCACATATTCTACAGCTGATATTTTTTTTAAATATTTATTTATTTGGCTGTGTTGAGCCTTAGTTGTAGCATGTGGGATCTCAGTAGCTGTGGTACACAGGCAAGTTGCTCCAAGGCATGTGGGATCTTATTTCCCTGACCAGGGATCGAACCTGAGTCCCCTGCATTGCAAGGCAGATTCTTAACCACTGGACCCCTAGGCAAATCCCATCTACAGTTGATCTTGATCATGTTTCATAGAGAAGCATTTACCAAATGTGAATGCCTGAGAGCCAGCCATCTGGTGAAACTGGGCGGGAAGGAGAGGTTGGGGATGAGCCTCTTTCATCCCAAACCGCAAGACATAAATTAAGCAAATCAACAAAGACGGCCTTCTGGCCCAGAACACTGGCCAAGCTGATTCAAAATATTCTAGTGTACTCCACAGAGGTTACACATTCGTTCCTCTCTGAACAAAACTGTATTCTCTCCTTAAACCTGACATCACGCTGGGGAAAATAGAAAAGATACAGAGATAAAAAGATTTGTGCTGATGGTTCACGCTTCCTATGCTCATTCCAACCAAGCTCTTTTATAAAGAACAAAATGTCCTCCTCTCTATCTTCATGTTTTTCAGCTGTTGAGAAAATTGTTTGCACGTCACTGGAGCAGCTGCTGATAAATATAGAAAGTCGGTTGATTGGCACTGGAATTATTGCCAAAGTCAGAAGTAGGTGAATATGAGGCAGCATCAAGGAAATCAAACCCTCCAGCAACTCGCTGGTCCTCCCCTGGGGATAAACAATGGCCAAATGCGAAAACAGAAGAAAGCTATAATAAGAAGGGGATGACAGAGGATGAGATGGTTGGATGGCATCATCGACTCAATGGACATGAGTTTGAGCAAGCTCTGAGAGTTGGTGATGGACAGGGAAGCCTGGCATGCTGCAGTCCACGGGGTTGCAAAGAGCTGGACAAAACTGAGCGACTGAACAACGTAATAACCTTAAACACTCCACCCGAAGCATTTCATTCTTGGCACCAGAAGCCAAGAGAAAAATAGGGATTTGGCTACTTACGTCCAAGTTAAACTCACATCCAAGTACACACCTGGCTTCATATTTATACCATTCTGTTCAAAGTCAATAAACATCCTCGAGGATAGGGATCCTGTCTGTCTCCTTTAATATATCTCTCTTTGCTTGGCATAGGGCCATGGACACCTGGGCTTCAAGAGTATTTAAGATGAAAAAGGTGACAAACGGCTCTCTGGAAGGTGACCTGTGTTCCCAAGCTAAGAAAGATGTCATCAGTTGGGCTGCCCTTAAAGTCCCGTCAGCCTAGATACCTATGTTCTTTTTGAGAACAATTTCAGCCTTCCTAGAGTTTCCCGTTTGGGAAGGGTAAGAGCTAAAAAGATATCTTACTCTGTGAAGACGGCTCTAGGACAGAAGGCTGAGGAATGAAGCTACAGAAAAGGGACTATCATGGGACCTGAATTCCCGATCATCCCCACCTTCCCAGGCTTCTGTCAAGCCCAGAATCATCAGTGGAGGTGGAAACTGCCACTCACAGTGGCTACCCGTCTGGGACTAAAGCTTCTAGAATATGGAATGTGCCTTTCCCCAGAGTCTTGAAAATTTTGGCTATTGTTTTAGAGCTGAAAACAATGATGATAAATATTCCATCTCCTAGAGCAGGTTGCTAGCAATACCCTGGCTGGACTTAGCAAAGGATTGTAGAATCTACCTGATGAGTCAACCCCTACTGCCTCCCTACATCTGAAATTATCTTATTAACATTTCTAGAATCCTTTAAAAACAAAATTCAAAAAGGCAGAGAGGAGAGTGGGCTGGGAGCTGTCTACACAGCAGGCTTGGGTGTTCGCTCCCCTATATTGTGAGAGGAATTAAAGGACCCTGGGAGAAGCGGGGACTGGCTCCCTGCTCCCCACCTAGATGTTTACCTGAGCACAGCTCAGGCCCTGGTGCTGCTGTGGGTCCATGAGAAGCTTGATGTTAGAGTCTTAGAACAAACTGCCTGGACTGTCCTGGAGCTTGGTGATGTTCATGAACAGAGTCTGGAGCCTGTGGGAGTCTGGAAGGTTTGGAAATTAGGAAGCTGGCTGGACGCCTTTCTGAAGGCAGGCGAAGGAGACACAGAAGGCAGAGAGGTGTGCGTGGCCACTGTTTGGCTCACTGAGGATGCCCGTGTGTCCTATGGCTGGTGCTCACATCCAAGCATCGTGAATGAACCCACCTGAGAAAGCTACCTGCTGAGCATGGGAGATTTCATTAGAAAGAGGCTATGAGGAGCAGGGGCTTCCCAGGTGGTGCTAGTGGTAAAGAACCTGCCTGATGGTGCAGGAGACATAAGAGACATGGGTTTGATCCCCGACTGGGGAAGAGCCCCTGAGAAGGGCATGGCAACCCACTCCAGAGTTCTTGCCTGGAGAATCCCATGGACGGAGGAGCCTGGCAGGCTGCAGTCCATAAGGTCGAAAAGAGTCGGACACAACTGAAGTGACTTAGCGTGCATGAGGAGTAGGACCTGAGGCTGGGGAGGTTGGAGGGGGTTTGTTGAAACAGCTTAGCCAGAAATTGCACACTTCTGTCAAGGAATTCAAAATGGGCCCTATTTTTTTTTTTTTTTAATGTCTCCAGCCAGTGTTAGTTGAAAGTCAAGTATGACAATGCGAGTATAACATCTTGTCCCCTGTACCTGTCATTTCCCTCCCCTCTGCCTGGACTCTCAAGGAACCACAAGAAGAATAGGAAGGAGGTAATAAAAAGGGGTAGAAGAGGCTGTACCCCCTCCTTATTGCAGGTCTCCTATTTGGATCTGATCTGAACTGGGAAAAGGGTACAGATCTGATATGGATGTGAGAATAAAGGCTTCGACTGTACTGGACTTTTAAGAGCTGAAAGTGAGCAGAAAGCTATGGAACTGCCTAAGATATTAAGAGTGAGAAAGGGAGCTCTGATAGAGGATAATAAAAGTACCAACAACAAAAAAATAAGACCATTGTTTTGTCCCACGAGTGTTCTGGCCATTCTACATGCTGATTGTGCAACTCACAGGGATGAATAACTTCTGGGCAAAGAGACCCGGGGTCAAATTCCAGCTCTGACACAGAACAAGGGACCCTGCGCAAGCCAGGTAATTCAGGCTTCAGCTTCTTCATTTGTAAAATGGGCAGATGAACAGAACTTACCTTCTGGGGCTGTTGTGAGGATAGACAGAACATGTATAAGCCGCAAGCACGGTGTTGGACACACGGTAAACAATCCAAGTCTATCCTCACACCTGCAGTAACCTCACAAAACCAACACTGCATTTTTCACTTAACAAACAAC